>NW_027103851.1:383763-793220 GCF_902728285.1 Clytia hemisphaerica | reverse complement strand
GTGGAGGAGGCGAGACTCCTAAACGGTGTATTAGTGAAAACTCTTTGTAGGGAAAATTATGTTGCGGTTATAAATTTTAAATTTTAAAGCTGATAACCGGAACACCACGGCCCCTATATGAAGAATGTTATGTTATATTTCTGAAAAGGTTTATTGCATTGAATATGGATGTAAATAATTGAAAATCACCTCAAACGTACAATTAAAATTTTTCTTGAACTTGGAGATTTTCTTCCCCGCGTGCATTTAAAACGTGGAAAACTTTAGTTGTGAATTTAGGGATCTTTTGCCACGTACGTTTCAAACGTGGAAACTTTTGTCGTGAATTTGGAGATTTTCTTACCGTAAACTGCTCCAACTTGGGACTATCTGACAAAACATGGGACGGCAATTTGGCCACCATTTCACCGAACCTCCAAAGTCATTTGATTTGAGTTAATGAGCGGCGTATTAAAAAAAACACAATTTCGCTTTCGCACTGCGTAGGCTTTTAAATCGAAATATAGAAAAATCTGTAGTGGAACACACGCGGGTGTCTGGAACGAAGAAGAACAAATTAGTGGCAAACGATGGAGCGTCAAATCACTCGTACGGCAAGTTACACATTCATTATTTGTTAACCCCATCGGGAAATAGGCGGTTAGGCGGCGAGCGTTCACTAATTCTCCAATCGGCGTCCCGTGATTTTGAATGAAAACAAAAAAGTTAAAAGGGCGTGCTATCATTGAAAGTTATTATGAAATGTTATGACAGGAAGTATGATTGATAAACTCTTGAAAATACAGGCCAGATATCAAACAGTCCCAAGTTAGAGCAGTTGACAGTATGTGCATTTAAAATTTGGAAACTTTTGTGATAAATTTGGAGATTTTCTTACACGTGCATTCATAATGTATGATTGATAAACTCTTGAAAATACAGGCCAGATATCAAACAGTCCCAAGTTAGAGCAGTTGACAGTATGTGCATTTAAAATTTGGAAACTTTTGTGCATTCAAAACGTGGAAAACTTTTGTCGTGAACTTGACATTTTCTTCCACATACATTTAAAAAATGAAGAAAACTCAAGTGATTTCCTGGTATGACAATTTATTTTATTTTCTGACATTTTTTTGGAAATTATGATTGTTTCCAAGTATGTGACATTGGTTGCTTTTTGCAGCATGCTTTTGGAAATCATAAAATGGCTTCTGTAAGGGGAATTTTTTCCTATCGACATTCTTTCAGATTATGAAATGTTTCCCACTATATAAAAATGAGATTCTTTTCTTCTTTTTTTTTTGAATTCTGTCGGAAATTATGAAATTGTTTCCCTGTTTTGAAAGATTTTTACTTTTTGGCACGTATAGTATTTCAAAAAACTCCAAAGCAAAAGTTACTTTAAATTTTTACATTTTTTGGACCTACCCCGGAGGGGGGTGAAGGTCCTATAAATTAACCTGTGTTCGTTCGTCCGTTCGTCTGTTACCAACTTTTCTCAGGATTGAATCATAGAAATCTTTTGAACTTTGGTACAAAGGTGCAAAATGGTGGTGGCCAAAATGTGACAGAGCCCGATTTTCAAAAAAAAAAATTTTAGGGCAAATTCGGGCCAAAAAACGGCTAAAAAACGGGTTTTTTGGACTTTGTGAAAAATTGGAGCATTGATTTTTTCTGATTTTTTGAATGAATGAAGGGTACCATCATAGGTAAAAGATGGCTCAAGCAGATTTTTGCAAAAAAAAATTTTTGGCTCAAAAAGTTTATCTATAAGAATCACTATTAATAAGCATACATCAATGTTCTTAGCCATATTATTGTTTTTATTTTTTTTTTCGGGATGAAAATGTCACGGTGGATGGTTTGAGTTTTCTAGAAACATTTATTATTTTTTTGGCTGAAAAACGCATGTTTATCTATAAGAATCACCATTTATAAGCATAGATCAATGTTCTTAGCCAAATTATTATTTTTATTATTATTTTTTCTAAAAGAAGAAAATGTCACGGTAGAGCGCCATGGTTTGAGTTTTCTGGAAACCTTATTTATTACGCTGTGCATTTTTCTGATAGTGGATTGTTTTTAATAAAAGCGTTTAATAGCTTTTTTATTTCTTTTTCAAAAATCTTTTCCTTCTCTTCTTTGCTCTGATGAATATGGGCAATGCTCAACCAAATAAAAAGTAATTGGAACTCCTAAATAAAGCTTAACAAAATTGCGCTTATGCCTGAGGAAATTTCTTTTAGATTTTCTCAAATTCTTCTCTTTGTAGTATACTTGGCTGAAATTGGACAAGTCCTTATCAAGACAAATCAGCAAGCAGAAATATGAAGTAGAGTTCCATGTACAGTTCTGGCCCAAATCGCCATATTCTGTCAAGCATGATATAGCCAGGTAAATAAGACTAAATTGGAGCTTTTCTGATGATTCTTTTCATAACCACTTTCTACATTTTTAACAGTTAGCATTTTGCTCAACGGACCCAACAGCTGATTTGTTGTAAGTGACATATTAACTGATTTTACGTCACTTACAACCAATCAGCTATTGAGTCTGTGATGTAATATCAGAAGACATTGCAATGGTGCATATCATGAATTACACAGACAAGTTTGTAAAACATAGTCTGTAATTCTTTTCTTGGGCTATAATTTTAGGAAATCATATTTTCTGTTTATAAGAAAGCAATAGCTGGGATATCTCATAAAAGGCAATTGCTGGTTTAGCGGCCTGACTCCCAATCTTGATAAGTGGAAGAAGCCTTCATAATAATTTGACCTCTTTGCCCTTAGGTATCAAATGTTTTTGGAAACAAGACAAAAGATATTAAGTGGATCGTAAGTGCTGAATTTGTTTTAAAGCCATCTTATGCTTTGGACCAATTCAATTTCTAGCTGCTATATAAGCTTTTTGAAAGTATTATGTAAAGCCATCTTATGCTTTGGACCAATTCAATTTCTAGCTACTATATAAGCTTTTTGAAAGTATCATGTATTATTATAGAAAATTTATGACAAAGATAAATCTCTATGAAACCTTAAATTGTTATCATTGATTCATAGGCTGACGACAACCATCCCAGTTCAAGCTCTTCTGGCGTCTTTCATCGTACAAGGTAAGTCATGCAAAATGGCCTTTAAATTGCATGGATCTTTTTTCTCACCTGAATGGTATCTATATAATTTTGGTATTTTGCTAATTTTCCTCCAATCTTCCTTTTAAGCAAACTAATTTTTGAGCCCGATTTTCGAAAACAAAATTTGGGCAAATTTGGGCCTAATTCTAATTTTTTTTTCTATTAAGACAGGGGAAGGTTCTCTAAAAAGTGGCTTTAAAAAGTGGCTGAAACTGTTTTTTCCGGATTAATTTCTTTTGGTTGTAAAAATTAGATTTTTTGTATTTTGGGAAATTCTCTTTCTCACATTTAGAGAAAAATTAGCATTTCCCGTGATTGGCTTGGCATTTTTTTCTGACTTTTTAGTTTGCATTTTCTTACTTTCGTTCCATTTTTTCTATTTTCTTATTACATTAGCCTTCAGATAGGTCCATTCAGTATATATCTTGTTTTTCTAGCTGAATACAGCGATTGGGTTGAAAATGCTGACTACATCAAACAAATTGAAGCTGGTGACATCAAATTCTTCCCTGACCAAGTAAGTAGTCATATTCATGATATTCACCATTGCAATATCTTCAACAGACCCCACAGCTGATTGGTTGAAAGTGACAACCAATCAGCTGTTGGACCCGTGATGTAATGTCAGAAGACATTACAATAATGCAGATCATGAATTGTCTTTAGTGGTGACAGTTAAGTTTACATTTGTAGGAGAATGTTGTTGTTAAAAGTTTGATTGCCCGCTCTTAAGGTGGGGGTGTATGTAAAGAGAAAGTTATAACAGTATATTCAAGGCCCTTGCAATTGTGCGTACTACTGGTACCGCTCTTCGATCGTTAAAGGGACATAAAAGTACTGACGAAATTTGTAAACAAACCGTATGTAGCGGGATACAAAATCAAAACAAATGTCACATGTCACATGTCAAAAAATATCAAAACAAATATTGTTTCAATTGTTTTACAAGTTTGTTTCGGACACGTGATTTTTATTGTTCTCTTTAATGACACGTGGTTTGCGCAATGTTTACATTTTACTAATTTTATGTCCCTTTAACTACTACCAATTACCTGAAAATAATAGTTGTTGTCCTATAACTACCTTATTTTTGGACCTACCCCGGTGGGGTGGAGGTCCTATAAATTAACCCGTGTTCGTTAGTTAGTTAGTTACCAACTTTTCTCGAGATTGGCTCATTCAATTTTTCTGATTTTTTGCACAAAGGTGCATTACTATAAACCCTCGAATGTGACGGAGCCCGATTTTCGAAAAAAAAATTTTTCCGGCCGGTAGAACCGGAAATGTCCCGAAAAAAGCGGTTTTTTGAGATTTTCTCGAGATTTTATCATTAGTTTTTTGCGATTTTTTGCACATAGATGCACATTAGTACTGCCGAAAAGGTGTCGAAAACCGTTTGCCGAAAAAAAATTTTTTCCGGTCTGTAGAACCGGAAATATGCCGGAAATCGTCGTTTTTTTCACATTTCCGTCACATTTTTTCAACTTATTTAATTGTTTCTTTACAGAAAAATGTTCTTTATGATGATGCCCAAAACTTAGCATTGTTTGATTTCCAAAAAAATCATCCTTTGAATCCGGAACTCCTTAAAAATCGCCGGAACAGGCGAAAACCGGCGTAAAAACGGTTTTTCCTTCATTTTTTCAACTTATACTCGACAGATTTTCATGATTTTTTGCACAATGATGTAAAATGGCAATGCCCAAAATGTGACAGAGCCCAATTTTCGAAAAAAAAATTTTTCCGGCCGGTAGAACCGGAAATGTCCCGAAAAAAGCGGTTTTTTGAGATTTTCTCGAGATTTTATCATTAGTTTTTTGCGATTTTTTGCACATAGATGCAGATTAGTACTGCCGAAAAGGTGTTGAAAACCGTTTGGCGAAAAAAAATTTTTTCCGGTCTGTAGAACCGGAAATGTGCCGGAAATCGTCGTTTTTTCACATTTCCGTCACATTTTTTCAACTTATTTAATTGTTTCTTTACAGAAAAATGTTCTTTATGATGATGCCCAAAAGGTGTTGAAAACCGTTTGCCGAAAAAAAATTTTTTCCGGTCTGTAGAACCGGAAATGTGCCGGAAATCGTCGTTTTTTCACATTTCCGTCACATTTTTTCAACTTATTTAAAGGGGAACTCAACAAATTTTTCATTTTTATTTTTTTCCTGATTTTTGGTAATATTAAGTATAAAAATGAGAAAGAAAGTATATAGGTTCGATCTCTCAAATAAAAATCATGAAAAATCTCTCTTAACTTCAGTTAAAAATATGTTCAAAAAATCACCCCCTTTCTTTTTAAAAAAGATCGACTTCTCTTTGGATTATGATGTCACCGTATTCAGAAAACAGAGCAAATTCAGTTATGACTACAGTATGTTTTCAGAGTTCTGTTTTAAACAAGAAATAAATACATAGAAAAGTATTCCTGGTGAATTGTGGGTGATTTAGCTGAATAACAAAAAAAAATCCAACAAGAAACACAAAAATTCAATCACAAACCCTCTACTGAAGGGCCTGTCTTCACTGATTTTTAGCCTGAGAAGATAAGCATCTTCCTCTTTCTGAATGCGACTACGTCATAAAACAGCTGAAAGTGCGTCTTTTTTATTTGATAAACAATTTCATTTTAGTAGAGGGGAGCCTCTTTTTAAAAGCTCATTAAACAAATTTTTAGAGTGAAAGAAGAGTTGCAACCTTGAAATTTTGAAATTTATCGTTGAAACAAACCATTTCAGGATAGAAACAAAAAAATCCAAAATTTGTTGAGTTCCCCTTTAATTGTTTCTTTACAGAAAAATGTTCTTTATGATGATGCCCAAAACTTAGCATCGTTTGATTTCCAAAAAAATCATCCTTTGAATCCGGAACTCCTTAAAAATCGCCGGAACAGCCGAAAACCGGCGTAAAACGGTTTTCCTTCATTTTTTGGACCTACCCCGGTGGAGGTCCTATAAATTAACCTTTGTCCGTTCGTCTGTTCGTTCGTTCGTTCGTTCGTTCGTTATTAGCTTTCCTCATGATTGGCTCGTTAGTTTTTTCTGATTTTTTGCACAAAGATGCATAACTATAAACCCTCGAATGTGACGGAGCCCGATTTTCAAAAAAAAAATTTTTTGGGCAAATTTGGGCCAAAAAACGGCCAAAAAACGGGTTTTTTGGACTTTGTGAAAAATTAGGTCGTTAATTTTTTCTGATTTTTTGCATGAAAGTAGGGTTCCATCGTAGGTAAAAGATGGCTTAAGCGAATTTTTGCAAAAAAATTTTATTGGCTTAAAAAACGCATGTTTATCTATAAGAATCACTATTAATAAGCATACATAAATGTTCTTAGTCAAATTACTCAATTTTTTATGAGATTTTTGCTCAGGAGGGCTTACTTTTAAAGAATATGTGTGTTTCGACATGAAATTTTGGTTGCTTGGCGTGTTTTTATAGAATAACTGGCCAAATTCGATATTTTTTTATAAGCACATTATCAATTACTTAGGTATTAGCTTTTCTCGAGATTGGCTCTTTCATTCTTTACGATTTTTTGAACAAAGATGCATAACTATAAACCCTGGAATGTGACGGAGCCCGATTTTCAAAAAAAAAATTTGGGCAAATTTGGGCCAAAAAACGGCTAAAAAATGGGTTTTTTGGACTTTGTGAAAAATTGGATCATTAATTTTTTCTGATTTTTTGCAGGAAAGTAAGGTACCATCATAGGTAAAATACGCAGATTTTTGCAAAAAAATTGTAGTTGGCTCAAAAAACGCATATTTATCTATAAGAATCACTATTAATAAGCATACATCAATGTTCTTAGTCAAATTACTCAATTTTTTTTATGAGATAGATGTTTTTTTTGCTCATGAGGGCTTACTTTTAAAGAATATATGTGTTTAGACATGAAATTTTGGTTGCTTGGCTTGTTTTTATAGAAAAACTGGCCAAATTCAATATCTTTTTATAAGCACGCTATCAATTACTTAGGTATTAGCTTTTCTCAAGATTGGCTCTTTTATTCTTTATGATTTTTTGCACAAAGATGCATAACTATAAACCCTCGAATGTGACGGAGCTCGATTTTTGGAAAAAAAATTTTGGGGTAAATTTCAGCTAAAAAACGGCTAAAAAAAAGGGTTTTTTGGACTGTAAAAAAAGAATTTTTCAGCTCAAAAAACGCATATTTATCTATAAGAATCACTATTAATAAGCATACATCAATGTTCTTAGTCAAATTACTCAATTTTTTGATGAGATGCTTTTTTGCTCTCGAAGTCTTGAATATGAAAGAATATTTCAAGAGCATGAAATTTTGGTTTCTAAACGTGTTTTTTTTATAAGAAACAAACGACTAATTTTAATAGATCGTCACTATTTGTGTTCTGAATGATTGTTTAATGGTCACGCTTATGTAGATATCAATTATATATGTGCTAAATGCATAACCAGGTAGGTCCATAAAAGTATCACTTGTTCCTTTTTATTTCAGCCAAAAGGATTTGGAGAGCAAGTCAGCCAGTTCCATCAACAAAATATGTAAGAACCAGAATATTATTAAATGCATAATAATAAAGCTTATTCATAGCAAAGACTTAAGAATTGCTCTAGTTATATTGGATGGAGGATCGAGACAAAAATACCATTAGATGTTAGAAATTTCCTATGAACTGCTCTAGTTGATAGCCGCTTTTAGAGATGGCATATAGACCAATTCGGCAAAATTCAGTTAGGGACTATCTTCAAGTAAACCTCAAGCAAGCTGCCTGTTCCTAACTGACACAAATTTCACCCACGAAACAAAAAAAACTATGTGCAAGTCCAAACGGGAAATATTTGAAGACTTTGAGTTACTAAGTGGTTACTAAACTATCCTGTACATATCCTTTCCACCATTTCTAATAAGAAATGACTGATCGTGGGTGAAAATGACGTCACACGGAATCGGTCTATTAAGATGGTAGCTCTTTGGCACAACAATACTCATTATCTTTTTGTAGAGGTACATCCCCTGCAGAAGCTGAACTATTGTACTTGGAAAATGCACGAAAGTTGGCTTTGCATGGCATGGAAATGCATCCTGCTCTGGTAAGTTGTTTTACTGGTTATTTTACACAGATATCTTGTATAAAACACTAGATAGAGCTACTCTGTATTTCTTAAGCAACGGCAGATGCAGCAAAATAATGCGCCATCTTTGCTGAAAGTAGGGCGCAGTAGGTCACAGTTTTGTTCAACCAAGCAAAAAACCTAAATGGCGCGAAGCGACGAGGCAAAGGATGTATGGTCTACTTATCAAAAATGGCGGATTATTTTGCTTCAGCTAGGGACAGAGTAGCTCTATCTAGTGTTTTATATAAAATATCTGCGGTTCTTTCGCACAGATTTACTGATTCATGATACTTATACATAATGTTCCACAGAAACACCCTGGCGGCAAATTTCAACTAGCTTGAATTGAACACTACACGTTTTTTTATAAGAACAAGTTAAGAACATTTACGACTTTGCGCACTCGAAAACACCCAATTCTTTAGGAAATTGGGTCAAAATTGTCACAAATTGGAGAAAATAAGAACATTTTAAGAAAATTTTTAGGCTTGAAACCCAAAAAGTTAAGAACATCCGAAGGCTTTAAAGGTTTTGAATGCGCTTATAAAAAAACGTATACTGGCAAAATCCAAGTTGTTCCCGTTACGAAAATGAATTAGTCATGAATATCATGAATCAGCCAAAATGTAACAAGAAAGCCTTTAGATTGTGCAAGATTTGTCAATTTCTAAACCTGTTGAAATCTTAAGAATTTGTTGAGTTATGCCCCTGGCCAGCGATATTAAGATGTGCTTATAAAAAAAGATTTGAAAAAACTACCAAATTAACATAAATTAGAATATTGTACGCTTTGTGTTTTGTGGGAAGATATCATATAAAGTTTTAACATGATGAGTTTTGCATAAATAATGATATAATTGCTATGAATTGGATTTCTTGTGTCCTCGATTAAATATTTTTGCGTACCGCTACAATGATTTGTTTTTTTTGTTGTGCACGTTTGCTACTCTGCTCTTTGCTACTCTTGGAATGGTTTATGGGTCTGATTAAATTGAAGTTACAGTCTTTTCATTCTTAAAATTAAGGGGACTCTGGATTTTATTTACACATTTTGACATTATTTGATATTTATAAAATTGGAAAAAGTTTTTCAAAGTTAACTAACAGAGCCTATCTTTTCACGTGCAAAGAGTCATTTTTATAGAACATAGAACTCTGTATATGCGTAGTGGTATAGTGGTTATCGTGCTTGACTTCTGTCCAGGAGGCCCGAGTTCGATACCCACCGTGCACTACGATTCACTTGGCAAATGAATGCTCCTTCGCCCGGGTCAACCCATGCCATGCGAGTGGAATTGGGTACCATAACTCTGATAAAAGAGTATGGGTAGATGTGGTGTGACATTGTGGTGTGTTGAGACACTCAGGAGGTTCTACACTTGCGAGGACATCGTTCTCCCGTGTAGTTCGAGTGTCGTGGTATACACCATGGCTTGGCGGCTCGCATCTGCAGGGTTGCAATGTCTGCTTGTGCTGTGATTCCTACTCCATCGTGGGTAGGACCCATTCCGATGCATCAGAGGGCATATCTATCTATCTATCTATCTATCTAGAACTGTGCAACAACTTACTGTATCTTTTACTTCACTCGTTTGTTTATCTTAGGATGAGAACCACGTCTCCATCGTCTTAGGGATTAATTACGAGGGGATTCAAGTGTTGCACAATGGGGTTATACTCAACAAACTTTTATGGTAAGTAAAATTTATCAACAGCTCAATCTTATTCATTCTTAGTCTACAGTATGTGGCCCCCAAAACGAATTTGAAATTTCTCTCAAATCTATAGGAAAAGAGATTTTACAAAAAATTTTGCTGCATTAAAACCTTTAACATCTCTACTGGAAGTTCTTTTTCAAAATTTTCAATTTCAACAATATTTTTCAATCGCTTAAAGATAGGTAGCTTTTTTCTAATGGCCCCAAAAACGGAGGTTTGAAATTTTAGCGATTTCTCGAGATATCTTTAAGATATGAATACAAAATTTTGACCATAGTTTTGAAATATGATTTAGAGGGTTTTGTGCATAAATCTGTTTAATAAAATTTTTACAGTATACCCCTGGTTGTCAAAACGGAGGTTTGGGGCCCCCAAAACGGAGGTGTAGTTAAAATTAAATTATTAAGCCCAGTGGTAATAGGGGAAGAAAATATGAACATATTTGTGTTTTCCCTTAAATTTACGACCCGATGGATGTAAAATTTATGATTTTTATGAAATATTTCAAGATTTTCGATATTGCAAAGTCTAAACTGAAAATTTATTAAACGACTTTTTTTTATTTTCAATTTTCAAAATGATAATTTTGATTTAACAACGTCTTAATCAAGTTTCTGAAAACCAATCTCTTTTGAAAATAGTTCCATTCATGTATGGAATATGCTGTGAAAATTTTAGAAAAACAGCTTAACTGAAACTGAAAATATTAAGCTTTAAAGGTAATTTTCTCCGACATTTTGCAAAAAATTGACAGAATTTGCCGTTTTTGGTGATTCAGCGAAAATTTTTATATGTAATATTAATTTTTTGTTATAAACTATTATTTTAAGCTGATTTGATAGAAATGGAATTCCAAGATTTTTTGCTGTTTCTCATATTTAGAATTTTTGGTTTCATCAATGCTGGTTCTAAGACCCCAAAATACTGGTTGACCTTTAAGATGCTATATCTTTTACCCATCCTCTAAAGTCACAGATGCATCTGCATTTTCTGAAAGGCATTAGTGTGTAGAAAGTTTCCTATACCCCATTTTCATAACTTATTTTCACTATCCAAGGAGCTAGAGTGAGTTATATGCAATTTTTATCTAATTCTGGTGTTGTCCTTCAGACGCAAATATGTTATTTTGAAGCTGTCTCAAACCATCAGAAACATGTTCATTTTTAAGTATGACCATCATTCTTTCAAAATAAAAAAAAGTCGTTTAATTCTGATAAATCTACAGGTCAAAATCCTCATTTTAATGACGACCTCCGTTTTGGGGGCCGTCTCCGTTTTGGGGTCCATATACTGTATACTGTAAAATAATTTCATATTTTGAATTTGATTTGAATTATTTTATGGTCTGGTTTACCATAACGCTCTAATCCAATCGAATTCTTTCAAATCCTTTCTATTCCCGTCCTTTCTCATGTTCTGTTCATAGATATAGCCAACCCGTGGTTAGATCTTCTATCATAAAAATACTAAAAGTCTTATTGAGCTGTTCTACGTAAAATATTGACTCCAATCTAGGCGTCTAATCGGTGTCAACCTTTCTACTCTTTTCTATTATCAAATCACAGAAAACATAGTGCTAGTTTAATGTTGGCATAACAACTATATAGTTTTTAACATGTTCTGAAACCTTTAAGATCACCCACTCATAATAACAAGGTATTAAAAAAATACCCTGTTGATAACGAGCTTTAACTATACCGCATAATACTAATGTGACATGAAAATATATCCTTTTTATAATCTTGGTTAATGTATTTTTATTATACCGCTGTTATATAAAAACTAAAACAATCAAAGTTTATCCTTATTTCTCCTAGACAGGATGTTTATCCTCGTATTAGTAATGGTTTGGACTATAATTTAGCTGGCTAAACAAAAATACCAAGTCGTCAGACGTTGTTGGACAGGGGCATGACTCAACAAATTCTTAAGATTTCAACAGGTTTAGAAATTGACAAATCTTGAGGTATCCATGTAAACCTCTACTGTTGAAAATATCGAAATGTATTTAAGAATCTACCATCTGGAGCTATTTTCACCTCAAGACACGGCGTTTTCTGGTCCTCAATTTATGTAAAGTCGTAACACGTAACGATGGAAAAGTCTGTTGTTTAGAATTGAAATTACTCCAATTGATTGCTGATGTAGTCCTAGCATTGACAGTGTTGACCAAAGATGATGGTATAAGGATAGCTCATAGCGGTTATCGAGGCTCTATTATTCGGTTTGAGTGAGATGTTTAGAAAATTGATTCTACCTTCTACACAGTACTGATGCCAGTTTTCGATCCAGCCACTCATGTTGCATAAGTTTTAGTTACAATGTCAAACATGTTTATTCTTTAAATCATTTATCGTATATCGATGAAGACTCGGTCAAAAAGTAAAACAGTTGCATAATTGTATATCAAGCTAGCCATCAGAAATTAAACACTCCTGTCTCACAGATTTGGTAGAACTTTTCAAGAGGTAAAAAATACTATTCTTCTCTGGTTAAAAAATCTGTAGTCAATTTTCTTGTGGGTCTGAAATAACAGGGTATTTTTCCCAACGGGGACAAAATTTTAGCTAAATTTTCCAGGGGCGGGGATCCAACTAGGTGTAACAAAGGGGTGTAATTAATCTCAAAATCTTTTTTTGCAAACAGGGAACATGTATACAAAGTGAAAAAGAAAGCATCCATGTTGAATGTTGGCTTGAAAATGATGTTGGAGGTATGTATGGTTCTGATATGTTTCCACTTAAAGCCGGTATCCACTTTCGCGTGAAATGGGCCACAGTTTTTTCTCGACCTTTTTTGCCTAAAGAAAAGATTGCGTCATAAAAAAGTTTCGCGCTAACAAAAAAAAAGGAAGTGCAACTTTTTTCAACCATTACGTCAATTTTGACTAATGGAATTAAAAAAAGTTTTCGCTCATTTCGCGCGAAAGTGGAGACCGACCTTTACGCTTTACCCTAGTTAAGTGAACTTGTCGAGGGCGACCCGAATGCTCCATTTTCTCTAGCTGTCTACCCGATCGTAGGGGAGGACATCACTTCTTTCTCTGAACCTTAAAATAACTGCCAATTGCCCTAAAATGAAACCTTCCTATAAAAAAATAAACCCTTTCAGGCATAGCATAACATCATGAAACATTTTATGTTCAAATAAGTTTTTTGCTAATCATAATGGGAGTCTCACAATAACATTTATACAACGTTTATAACCCATTTCAGGACAACGCCTTCAACAAACTGAAAGTCCATTTCAAATCACCCACACAGCAAGACCTCAAACGATTACATCATCAAGCGCATGCGCAATGGATGCAAATACAAAAACCGGAGAACCGGAAAATTGATATAAGTGGAGACACTCCCACCAAAGGGTTCAAAAGAGTGGACAGTAAACGTTTTTCAAAGATAGCAGCAGATCAGAAAATAGGTAGGTTGGGAAAGTATTTACTTCAAAATAGAAATCCAGGAATAATATCTAAATATTGCATACATAGACTCTCCATGGTAAAACTCTGTTGTTATCTTTTTCGTTTTTTTCTTCTTTTTAGAATCTCCTGAGAGCAACGGTCCTGCAGCTAAGCCAAAGTAAGTATGGCATTCTTCTTCAATTTTTATTATTTTCTCTGTCCGTGCATATTTTTACATTTGTCTAAAAAAATATATCAACATTACAGACATGCTAATGCGAGCTCAACCAAAATCTAGTTCATACTAATAACCTAGAAAAAAGTACTTGGTGCTCAGGATAAGAAATGGCGCCGTCCCTCTACCTTCTGGTAGACAAGGAATAGGGAGTCTCCGGGTCGCTCTCGACTGCGGCTACCAACTTTACGTAAGTGAATTCAAACTCTTGCCCGCTCATAGATAATACAATCAGTACCGAAATATTTTGGCAAGTTTGGGTATTTTAACGTTTTTCAGAACTTAAAATTCGCGCAAGAATTGCAATTTCAGTACTTCCACTTTGTTTCAGGGGATTTTTCGATTTGGTAGGGGTTAAGTGGCTTCCAGGCTATGTTCTCAGCCATGTTGGAACATTTTTTAGTTTTTAGAAACTCTACTTTCTAACCTTACTTTAAAGCACTTAGTAATCACTTGCGGTTTTAAAGTTTTGAGGGGATTCCCCCTTTGTGCCAAATATTTCGGCGCCGATTGTAGTTATCATCACAAGTCGGTAATATTTGTTTTATTTTTGCAATAGAGAGACGTCTTTTGGTCCCGTCACGGTAACAATCAACCAAAAAGAAGAAAACGAAAACGAAGTTGATCCAAAAGCAACAGAAACAGAATCACCACCAAAGAAATCACCACCAGAGTTGCTCCAAGAAGATGAGATTGAAGAAGTTCGCTTGGAAGATCCTAAGATGGATCTCGAGAGAGACACAGATGAAAAATCGGATGATTTGAACGAAGATGCTAAAGTGAAACCGAAGCAACCGGTCGTTATTGATTTCCGCGAATCTGTGTATGAAGAAGTGCGAATTGAAGATAAACCAATGGATAGCATTAGTATTAAAACTGACGACGGTGACATGGCATTGACACCCGATGCAAACACTAAGAACCAATCAGATGAAGAGTTTGAAGATTTAACCCAATCAGATGCTGACGTTCAAAATTTGAGCCAATCCGAAGACAGTATAAAGGATAACGAAGAGAAGTTGGCCCAATCAAATGAAAGCATTTCTTCGGATGAAGATAAAGAGGACTTTGAAGATTTAAGTGAACAAAATGTCGGAGATGTGATAAAAGACGATTTAGAAAATGAAATCTCTGATAATGAGGTGTCACCAGAAGATGTTGATTCGGCCAAAAATTCTGTGATTGATGATTTTGAGGAGCTAACTGAGAATGAAATTGAAGCCAGCATACAAATTAATCAAGACTTTGACGAAGACGAAGAAAGCCAAGGTTCGGAAGAATACGTGACTGACAATGATAGCCAAGGAGGAGATACACCACCTGCTAATCTTGACAGTGAAGGAGCCAGCGAAAATGAAAATGAAAGTGGTAATGAGTTTGAGGAATTTACGGAACATGAAATCGAAGCCAGCATTAATTTGAATCCTGAACATTCTTCAAGTGATGAGGATGGAGAGTTGTATATTATTGGTAAGTGAGAAAGATTAAAGGGATTATCAGATGATTTTTTATATTTGACTTAGAGGTACATTTTATGGTCTAGAGAGATGCCTCTAAATCTTTTGACCCAATTTTTTTCAAAGCTGAGATATTTGACTTTGAAATCTCTAAAAATGAGTCTTTACACAGTCTGTAAAAATTTGAAAATTCAAAGTCGAATATCTCAGCTTTGGAAAATAATTGGGTCAAAAACTTTGGAGGTGTTTCTAAGGAGGATGACCGAGTGGCCAGGGCGTTTCCCGTTTCTTTCAATGTTCCGCTCAGTTCATAGATGCAGAGCCAGGTGGCCGTGGACCCCGTGAAAACAATCGAAAGACGGTCTAAAAGTCCTTGATTACTGAGCTACCTACGTAAAATAACGCCTGTTTATCTGGTCTACGAACTCTTTCTAATTCTGCCATTCAATTTGGAAAGAGTTTACTCCAATTTTGTCGTGACCGAAAGACAAATAGTATTAAGTCCAAAACTATTAGCCATAACTCATGACAATATTCTCAACTTCAGTCAGTTGAGCTAGAATATGATATGTGTGTCTGCCTGTGTGTCACAAAAACTTTAGGGCCGCCTGGAAACTTTAAAAATGGTCGGATTTGGCTGAAATTTGGCACACTTGTTCCTTGGGTGAATATATGGGGGTGTTTTTTATTTCGACTTTGGGGCCTGTGCACCTGCGTTGCGCACTTTCGACTATCCCTTTAAAGAACCGACAATATACGTATTTCAATAGCCCAATTGTTAGCTCTTATATTATAGGAAGTGCGCCACCAGAGATTAACGTCCAAGACGAAGAAAGAGACGAGGTGAACTCGATTACCCAAAGTTACAGACAACGCCATGACTGGGATTCGCTCTTAAACCGTAGCATGAGTGCAAGCTCAGAGCACGATGAGCGTCTTATGTCCATGCGATCGACACGCTCCCATATGTCACACGTTTCGGAAGTATCAAAAATGTCAGAAAAGGAGTTACTTGATAGTATTGATATCGATACAGTACTGGTAGAAACGACGGAGTACGTCACGGAAGAAGTTGATCCAGAAACGTCTAACGTGACGGTAGTAACACATACGACTTTTACTGAGGTAAGGGCTGTTTAAAAAAACATTTTCCCCTTTGATTTGAGTAAGCTATTTGACTTTGATTCCAGCCATGTCTTATTTTACTACAGTTAAAGGGTAAATGAGAAATTCTATTTGTTTGAAAGGAAATTGATGGTTGAAACCGAGACTTTTCCGAGGAAGGCAAAAAAGGGATTTGCCGCTTGTCTAGGTACCTTTTTTCACCCCCACGAGTCCCATGTAGGGTCGCAAAAAAAACAAAATAGAGACATCAGTCCCTCGTAAGGTACTTTTTTGTAGAAATTAGGAAAACAAGTGGGAAGTTTAAACTAAATTTTAGTTTCAATCCCATTTGGGAATTAGCAAGTCTCATCTTCTGAATGCTCTCTTTTTAGATCGAAGCAGCCGAATCTGTCATCGGTGTTACGCCGAGTGAGATGGGAAAAGATGAAATCGTGCTAGGTCAAGACGCTTCCACGACTATCGAGACGACTGTGTATTCATGAACAGGGAACACTTATCCTTATCTTAATGAAATGCAACCACAACTTGACATACCGAGTATTAACGTTATACTAACCATGTTTGGCTTTTATTAAGTTACTATTTCCCAAACCAAGTCTCTTGATGCCAATAGTGATGACATGTATGTTATGAAGTTGAAAAGACCCAATGAAGATTTGTATTATGGCATACGCTCAAAAATGATACGGGCGCTGATCTGGCGGGAAAGTGCTCGAATACATCAATCATCGCCCCAATAACATTCTTTTGATAAGTATTTTCCGTTTGCGATCAAAATAAGCTCTGATCGAACTGTAATCCTCCGATTCGAAATGCATTTTCAAAGAAAATCCAAAACTTATTTAACTTTGACATTTTTAATATGGTAATTTGGATAGTGATTTTATTTCTTTTTGATTACACATAGTAGATTTATTTTGAGGGGGGATAGTGGGATAATTAACGTGATATTTTTTGTTTTGCACATATGTTTCACATACATTTATATCGTCTCATGTCTTTAAAATATGCAACGGTCGCAAGAAGCTTGAGGAATCGAGACTGATTTTGCCCGTCCCAGACGGACACGTCTTTCTCGGAAACGGCTTTCACGGACACAATTCCATCTGTAACATTTTTTTACAAATGTTCCAAGGATCGTGTGGGAATATTGACGTCACTCCAAGTCATTGATTGATTGATTGATTGATTGATTGATTGATTGATTGATTGATTGATTGATTGATTGATTGATTGATTGATTGATTGATTGATTGATTGATTGATTGATTGATTGATTGATTGATTGATTGATCGATTCGATGATTGATTGATTGATTGTGATTGCCAAACTTTGTTTTCGAAGTTAAAACCTTTTTTCAACAACAAAACGTTTATTTTTTCGTTTATATTTCTTATCATAGATTTTTTATTTCAAACTAACAGGATTTTATTTTATTTTTGTGTATTTATTTTTAAACATCTTTTAAATGCTTCCAGACCTCTTTCGGCATTCTAATTGTTTCCCGGATAGACTATAACATAAAGCATCTAGGTCGAAATGTGGCGTTCAATAAAACACGTGATAGTAAAAACGACAACGATTAAATGATTATCACTTTAGCAAGTGGACAAAGGAAAGAACTGATATTGAAAGCTTGTCGTCTTTAAGATAAATTTCTCGGTCAGCTAAGGTCCAATTAAAATCTTTAGTTAATGAGTAAAGAACGATAGTGAGTAGTACGGTTGTCAACTTATCGTTTTTTGACTCGTCTTTTTGCATGAATCTGCTTTTTTATTGCTGACGAAAACTTTTCTTTTGATTACAAATTTAGCGTACAGAATTAACATTTACAATGCATGCATGTACATTTTTGTAGGTAGTATTAATATTACAGTAACACTTTATTCATCGAAAACCTAAAAATAATAATACGAGTAAGTTCATAAAAATTGCCAATGATTTGTTTATTACAATCCATAACCAGCCGATAATTTTAAAAACAAAACAAAAGAAAGTTCGAAAAGATTCATTCTGACATCAAAAATCTTGATGTAACAGATGAAGTGATCTCAAATGAAATGTGCTATATTTCGTATTTTCTATCTAATACATCATTCAGGCAAAAAGTAAGAATAAGCCACTATTTATAAAAGTCATGGTAAAAAATCGTAAAAAATGTTACATGTTCGGACTTTCTTTTGTTTTGTGATTTGTTTATTCCAGCTTCAATATTTCCAGTCTTAGATGGGGGTTGGTTTGTACTTTTACGGTGTGACGGGATTGGCCCTTTTTTAGTACGGTATTACGGGATTTGACGAAAAAAAAGACGGGAAAACGGTATTTTAAAATCAGTGACGGTATTTGGCCTTATTTTTTGTCATTATGTGACGGTGTTATTATTTTTCTCAATTTTCGGGATTCCAGGATTCAGCAAAAGATTTGACGGGAAAACGGTATTTCGAACCCTTACAAAGCAAACAGCAAACAGATTTCACTATTACTTAAAAACAAAATCTTTGATAAACTTCATATTCACTTAATCCTTATGGTGGAGCCCCCTCCCTCCCTTGAAATATTCGTTCTTTTAAATTCACGTCGTGTTTTTTCCCGCGTCGCTTTTTCCGATGGGCCAACTATGTAAGGCTGTTTCGAGTTGGCCTTCATACCCTTAGTACAAAACAATATTTTAGTATCATTAGCAAGGAAGTGCAAAATTTAAAGTGAACTTTGCGATCTCTCCATAGCGGAGGCTTATTCTCCATCGCAAAGGATTTTAACATTATAAACAAAAAACTGCCAGCAGAAAGGAGCAATGTTAACTCATCAAAATTTTTTGGGAAACTTTATGTGAAGAAAAAACATTTTATCACGAGACTTTCTATGTTACTTAATCATTAATACATTACAAAGAAGAGAGAAAGACCCAAGCAGAAATCTAAATTATATTACAAGATGCCAAAACAAGTTCTAGAAACTGATATTGGTAAGAAAATTTGTTTCTGTCATATTTTTTATCATGGAATTTACTTGTTTATTTTGGTCACAAAACCTACAGTTAAATAAATGTTTTGATGAATGCAGCAGTCTTTTGAATAACTCCACATACATTACTTTCCCTCAGCCAATAAAAACATAATGATAAATTATCTTGTCTCTAGTAGGTAGCTACCGTGAGTGGTCCTAAATCCGACAGCCCTGCCTAAATCCGATGCGGTCTTTCAAAGATACAAACTAAAATAAAAACAAGCCTTTCGCTGTGACGCAATGAAGATACCAAAGTGTCAATCTTGTTCTAGATGTTTTGTTTCGAGAGCTCTTGCAATAGTTTATCGTTCAACTTGGAGAGGGAATGTTTGTAAACATAGATTTTTTTTCATAACCAGTTATTTGGGGGGTCGGAATGAATTAGGCAGGGCTGTCGGATTTAGGACCACTCACGGTACTGTGGAGTAATTAGTTATTCAAACAACTGTTACGTTCGTCAAAACAACTATTGAGAGAGGCTACAAACTTCATATCATCTTAGGCCGCAATCACAAATATCTTTGTTTCGCGTCGCCCGACCGACTCCTGAAAATTGAGTAAAATTCAGTGGGAGAGTCGGTAAATTCTTCGGACTTTTTGTTTTGATGATGTTTCCTTTGCTCAAAAATTTTATTATTGCGGATTTTTGTGAACGATTTCTGGTGCACTCGCAGCATTTTAACTCTGTTTATCATTACACGTGCCATTATGTGTCAAAGGTCACAGTGTTTAAACTTTATAATCTGAAACCACGCAAAACATACACGCGATTGGGCCTCCTGTCGCCTCAGTTAACACCCTTTTACCTTTTACCGCCTCACAGACCAATTTTAAGAAAACCCGAAAATTTTTACTACTGACCGACGACCGACTCACTTTTTAGATCCAACGAGGACACGAAATGAAGACATTTGTGATTACCGCCTTAGATAAATAATAAATAGGATGGCAATTTGGCCACCATTTCACCAAACCTCCAATGTCAGTGAGGCTGGAACTTCGATTTTTGAGGATCACGATTTTACCAGTTTTTTAGCAATTTTTGCCTCGCTAACCCAAATCTTGCAACCTCTTTACGTTAAGGAAGAGCTAAATTAGAGTTTTTCAGCGTTCTGAAAAAAACGCACAGCAGAAATTTTTTCATCTTCACAGGATCAATTCTCCACAACAAAATACATCTTTTGGTCTTTGGGTTTGTTTCTGACGTTTTTTCTTCAAAGAATATCGATCACTTTCCTTTTCCCCTTAAGCCTGCAAGAACAAAATTATTAGCTTGCGTTTTCGCGCGGGCGAATAAAGATGAGGCGGCAATCTTGCACTGTGGGTGATGCTGCTTAGTTTTCGCCATATTTTGCGCCCACGATAGAATGTCCAAACACGGGGGTCTTCCAAATGATAAACTATGTCGTTCTGTAAGTGTTTATTTTCTGAGATACAAATAGTATATATATTGAATATTATTAACTTATTTATCTGGATTTAAATCTTTAATTCGTTGTACCTCAGTGGTCACGGGAGATGTAAAAAAGACAGGGATATAAAGAAAGAGATACTAGTCTACTTTATGATGTAAAAAACCGAACAGAAAAACACCGAGCAGTAGCTCTTCGGGAATCGAAAAACAGTAATCTGGAGAGTAATCAACTGTATGAGACATTATGAAATGCCCATTAGTATTCTTATGAACTGTATGATGCTACAGAAACATGAACTGTCTTGGACCGTTGTCCATTAGCCATGGTTTATGGCATCATTGTTCCCTTCATATTTTATAGTTTTATCCTTGTATATTTTAGATCCAAACATTCTAAAAATTACAATAAAATCACTAAAAAGTAATCAACGAATGACTTTTGTCCATAATCCTCATTTTTTAAAAGTATGTGTGCTGGTAAGGACACAAAGAAGAACAATACAAACACAAAAAAAGACAAAAGCACAAAAGACTTTATTATTAGATGATGAAAGCAACTATGAACTTCTAGTTTTTTGTATTGTACAGGTGAATAGTTTCTCTTCATATCTAAAAAAAATTCTAGATAAGTATTTTGTTTTCTTCATTTATATAATCAGTGTGGCTCGATCCTTCAGATCCTTGGTTAGAAAAAGCTATACCTGTTTACTTTTTTCTTGCCAGATTCAACAAGCCATCAACCAACAAAATTAATACTGACATCAAAAAATTCACACGACCTTTCCACTAGACACTTCTAAATTATCTGCCATTATGAAGATGTTCCGAAATTAACCAATCGGGTTTACAATCGGAATTCCTCTGGGAGTTAGAGAGTCGGGAAATGTAAAGTTACGTAATAGGTAATACATAATTTTTCCGGGGCTTAAACGTATAAAAAAATTGAAATGGTTTGTTTTTTTCTTCATTATATATTTAAGTTTCCATTATCAAAATTCTAGAAATGTTAATTTGTAGACCATATTAGAAAATGGTTATGTATTTCGCAAAATAAACACTTACAAAAGCTATTACTTACTATTTTTACCCCCGCTTTTTAAACAGCGTCTTCTGTGGGCGTGATATCAGGCGGAGATAAAACGCTCTCATCATAAGATTTTTGGGTTGTCTTATTGTTTGTTCCTTTTGTCAAGTCTGTCGGTCCTATTGTTCATGCTAAATCCATACACCATGACGTCAATATTTGGCGGCATACCTGAAGATAAAAACAAAAAGATTATCATTATTTTTGCATGAATTACACTACCTTATACGCCATTATAAAATTATACAAAACGAAAACGAGTCTAGGCCGCCCGCCTAGAGAGCGCGGGCCCTAATATTTTTCTCTCGCGGTCTTCAGGGGAATACGAAAGTGATCGATATTCTTCAAAGGAAGAACTTGCCAAAAAAAAACCTAGACAAAAAGATGTATTTTGAGGTTGGGAATGGATCCTGCAAAGATAAAAAAATTTTGACTAGGTGTTTTTTTGGCAAACCCAAAAACTCTAATTAATCAAGCTAAAAAGGTTACGGGTTTTGAGCAATCGAGGCAAAAATCAGCAAAAAGCTGGTGTTTTCCGTAAATCTGAGAATCGCGATAAGATCCTCACTGATAATTGATTCTTAAGTTCAAATGTTATCTTTTTTTCACATTCTTGGTTTTTGTCGTGTTTGAATTCTCTGACTTCCATCCCTAACTTTTCTGAATTTTTTGAGTCAGAAAGCTGAAAGTTATTGGTGATCACGGCCTTATTTTTGGGGTACAAGGGCACTAAATTGGTGCATTTGGTGGAACTAATTTTTGCGCTTGACACCCACGTTTTGTTCAAATTCTTTCATATTCCCAGAGGTTTGAGAATATTTTTTAGTAGAAATTATATTTTGCACGAATTCCCTCAAAAATTAGTTAACAGTGAAAATTTATTTGTGATGGTCTCTTTGCAAAAATGTTGGTTTTTGGACTTAGCATCAGAATGACATTAGTTGTGAGGAAAATCAATACGCCAATAAAGGCTAATTTCAAGGGGCTACACAAAAAAAGAAGCTTTGAATGTTTGAAAGGTTAAGGTTTATTGTATTTTAAAGCTTGTTTTTTTATTTATTAGAAAAAGCCACTAGTGAATACAATGTCTCAGAAGACTGGCAAGTATTCATGGACATTTGCGATCGCATAAAGACAATGCCAAATGGGTAAGTTCAGTTAATTACAACTTTTAGAATATTTGTTTCATGGTCTCTATGTTGTTCCATTGTAGGGGCCCTCAGCAGGAATGCAGGAATGTGTAAATGGGCTTTTTCACTTGCATGAACAGAAATTGCGTGAATTTCGAAAAAGCGTGAACATGCGTGAATTTGGAAAAATATTGGGTATGTATTGTGTGAATTGAAGGTCTGCTGAGGGGCCTCATTGTAAGGTAAATAATTGGGTTTTGCTCAACTCCAGAGTAGTTTTTCAATGCTTGATGTACTCAGCAACTAAAGGGAAATCCATGGATAGAAAGGAGTGACCTTTGGGTAGATCAATATAAAGAAAATAGCCAGATATAAATAAGCTTTTTAGGATATTTGACTTTTTTACTTTCAACAATTGTTTGGTGTTTTATTTTCAGACCTAAGGATTCGTTAAAATGTATTATGAAAAGGGTCAACCATCAAATCCCTCATGTTGCTCTCCAAGCATTAACAGTAAGTGCAAGAATTCATATTCATTTAAAACTAGTTAATTAGCTGAAGGCTGAGTGAATATCCAAACCCTTGAGTATTCTTAAAAGACCCTATTTTCTCACTAAAATTTTTTCCTTGATTCTTAAGAATAATGTTCTGAGTCTTGATATAATCTTGATGTAATCTTAATATTCCAATATAATACCAACAAGTACCAAATTAACTTGAATGATCTTTGTTTTTCTAGTTGTTACAAACCTGTGTCTCAAACTGTGGTAAACAATTCATGCTGGAAGTCAGCTCCAGAGATTGGTGCAATAATGCTAAAAATGTCATCACGAGAGTAAGGAACCTTTTCATCACTTTTTTTTCAAAGAAACCTCATGTTTCATTCATACTGTTGTCTTCTAGAGCCATTGTTAAATTCTATCCTTACCTTTCCTGAATAGGGTCATGAAAAAGTTTCACAACGTCTTCGAGAAATGATCAAAAAGTGGGCTGAGGATGAATTCAAAGAGGATCCACAATTAGCGTAAGAACTGCTTCCTCCCTGTATTCGTTATGGGGGTATTGATTAAAAAAGATTGACCTAGTACATGGGCTGGGATTGACATAATATTTCTTATCAAGATATAGGTCTCCTATTTTCCCCGTCTGTGAATATCCTGCAATGAAAGATTGAAAAAATCTTGCCTCCTCTCCTATGTGACTGTTTTCCTAAGTTTTACTAGCCTGTTTTCCTAAGTTTCACTAGCCTGTTTACATGAGTTTCACTAGCCTGTTTTCATGAGTTGGTGAAAGAGTTTGTACGAATCTATTTGATCCCATCTTGTTTATTTATTAGATTAATTGGTCAGTTTTACAAACGTCTAAAACAAGATGGTTATGGCTTTGAATTTGGTGCGACAGTAAGTATTTCTTCCTAACTGTTTATAATGTTGATTTTAAAGACCTGCTTTAAATGTTTTTTTAATAAGCAACCGAGTTACTAGGGGTTCAGCCCTGAGAATGGCCAAAAAATTAAGCAACTTGGCCTTAGCAACCTTGCCTTGAAACTGAGCACGAACCAGGAAAGCAACCAAAAATACCTAAAAAAGATGCATTTTCAGCATTATTATTTGACATTAAAATGTGTACTGATGGTATTTTAGAATTGACTGTTACTTTTGACTACCTAAAGGGACCGTGGCACAAAGGTAGAGCATTTTGCTTCAATTTGCAAGGTTCAAGGTTCAGTCCCAGCTAGGTCATACAACTAGGCTTTCATGGTACTTTCTACTTTATGCTCAGCAATTTAAGAGACGGGTTAAGCATAACTTATAAAATATGGGCTTACCTTTGGGTAGCTAGCTATATAAAATGACATTCTGGGTTGCCCTTAACTGCAGTTGGTTACAAAACCGACTTTCTTGACTATCAGAAGTGAAATTGTAAGCCATAACCTTTTACCTCTTTCAATTACCTTTTTTCTTTCTTTAGGACAAACCAAACTCTACACTTGCAGCATCTTTGGTTCAAACACCAAAACCACGTTCAGAAGATGACGTTAGTTTCAAAGAGGACCTTGAGCTTGCCATCGGTAATGAGAAAAGTTCTAACTTTAAAAAGACTGTTTTGTATTGAAATGTGTAGGTCCAATTGATCAATCTATAATCTAAAAGTTAAAAAATACAAAGATTTGTAGCTTTACTTTTTTAAATATGAAGATGAAGCTAATTTTTTTCCCTTTCTTAGCAATGTCTTTACAAACCGCTGACACAAACCAGGGGCAGAAGACATCTTCAGGTGGATCAAGCTCAGCAGGAGGTGCAAGCAGTCTTTATCCAACCTTCTCTGCTCCTCAACTTTCCTATGAAGAAGTAAGTTTCGTTCTTTAACCTCTGCAATTATAATACACCTATCAACCTTTAAAACGTGAGGAGGCTGGGTTCGAGCTTACCATAAAGGAATGACGTCAAAATACCTGAAGTCGTTGCATTGACATTCTCTAAGACAAAGAATTTTAATTTCATTTCCTTGTAAATTCATTACTAAACCCTTAAAACTGCTTAAAAGTTGACTACAGTGCTAAGGGTTGAAAGATGTATTGGCTTGGTTGCCTTTACTGGCACAAAATATAGACTTCACAGTAGTAAAACATTGAGTGAACTTGAAAGGTATATATGCTGAATAAGGTTAATATATTCTGTCGTTTCCACTTGTTTAATTGAGAACGGATGATAATTTTACAGTTACTTTATATCATATTTGGTTATATTTTTAGACAGAGTTGTTTCAAGTGCGGGCACTGTACGACTTCGAGGCTGCTGAAGATAACGAAATGACTTTCAAAACTGGTGAAATCTTCGCCGTTCTTGATAACAGGTAACAAGAAAATACAATGAAAAACTGTTCATGTAGAAGGTAGAACGTTGTCAATTTTACTACTTGGTGTATTTTAAAGTATTTTTATCTCTGAAGAAGCTAATCAAATTTCAGAAAACACTAAAACTTTTCCCACATCATATGACAACAATCAAATGATCAGTGAAATTTAACAACCCAAAATCCTAAAAGACAAAAAAGACAAAACAAAACAAATTTCACTAGAGACACATTACTAGAACAATCAAAAACAAATTATAGCGAATAGGAGCCCAATATTTAAAATGAAAAGAGATCTAAACCGAAAGAAAATCGAAAAGTATGGAAAGATGAAGACCGAAGATCAGGTGCGGTACCTAGAGTAAGTATCCCCTGCCTAATGTCATGATTTGGCACTTTTCCAGGATTCGCTGGGATTTTGATTAAAATTCAATTTATTTCTCTTCTCTATTATAGTGATGAGAATTGGTGGAAAGGCAAAAATCATCTTGGTGTTGGCTTATTCCCTGCTAACTTTGTCACCTCTGATCTCACTCCACCAGGTAGTTAAAAGATATTTTTTTATATCTAATATTCATTTTATATAAGTACCAATGATCGTAGAGTAAAGAGGACAGTTCAAATTTACATAAAATTTAGACCATGATCTAATTTAATTGTTATTATCATCTTCTAAGATCAACTAAACTACAAATGATTTGCGTAACGCTAACGTTGACTTCTCTTCTTTACTTTATAGAAAGCAAATCTGAAAAGAAAGTTCGATTCTCGGACGTGTCTAATGACCAACCACAATCAAATCAAGTCGTTTCATCACCACAAGTCCAAACGCAAAATCTCATAGGTAGTTGCTTGTATTTTCATATCTACTACATTTTTTAAGAGAAAGCTCTTCTAAACATCTAAACATTTCACAAACTACTGTCTTAAAGTGGTTGCCCATAAGCGAGTACGTCCGATTGATTAATAACTTCAAAATTAATAATCATCATTTTTTTTTTTTTTTTTTTTCTATTTTCAGTGAAAAGGAAAACGGTCATAGACGAGGTATGTATCATGACATATATTGGAGTCTAGTTTGAACACTATCTAACAAAGCAAGCAATGATTTGAGTTGTCCCAACGGTCTTTTAGCTCTAGTTTGGACGGCCGACTTTTTGTCCTATCTACTCTTATTTTTATAGTAGGCAAAGAGTGGGCAGAAAGTCGATAGTTTAAAGTCGATGTCAAAAGAGGGCAGTCCATTGATTTTAGACAGCCAACTTTCTTTAATTAAGCCCACTTTAATTTTACAATTAGAACAGGCACTGCAAAAAGTCTTCCGTCTAAACCAGAGTTTAATTTGATTTAATTTAATAATTGACATACATAAACCTATAGGAGAGAGTAAGCTTTTTCCTAGCATGGGATTCATAGGCCTAGCGATAACTCTATCAAATTCCTTGTAGAATTATTTAAACGCTTCACATACTGATACAGGCATTATAGACTATTTGAGACGAAGCCTATTCCTGGCCTAGGATTCATAAGCCTAGCGATAACTCCCTATCCATTTTCTTGCAGAATCACTTAGACTCAACCTTATCGTTTCTGAAGAACGCTTCACATACAGAAGCATAGTAGGCTATTGGAGACTAACATTATCTCTAGTCTAGGATCTATAAGCCTAGTGATAACTCTCTATCCATTTTCTTGCAGAATCACTTAGACTCGACCTTATCGATGTTGAAGAACGCTTCACATACAGAAGCATAGTAGGCTATTGGAGACTAACATTATCTCTAGTCTAGGATCTATAAGCCTAGTGATAACTCTCTATCCATTTTCTTGCAGAATCACTTAGACTCGACCTTATCGATGTTGAAGAACGCTTCACATACAGAAGCATAGTAGTCTATTTGAGACGAAGCTTATTCCTAGCCTAGGATCTATAGGCCTAGTGATAACTCTCTATCCATTTTCTTGCAGAATCACTTAGACTCGACCTTATCGATGTTGAAGAACGCTTCACATACAGAAGCATAGTAGTCTATTTGAGACGAAGCTTATTCCTAGCCTAGGATCTATAGGCCTAGTGATAACTCTCTATCCATTTTCTTGCAGAATCACTTAGACTCGACCTTATCGATGCTGAAGAACGCTTCACCCAATGAAGTTGGTGATGAAGAAGAAAACATAGCAAGCATGGAGGACACGTGCAAAGAAATGGGACCACTCATCGAAAAGAAAATACTCGAAACTGACAGGCGAAAAGATGATCTAGGTATGATAGTCAAAATGTATGAGCGATTTTCAAGTTTGCTAGTGACCAAGTTTGCGAGTGACCAAGTTTTACAAAGATAGGGAAACTGACTGGATAGTCCATTCTTTTGACTCGCTTTTTTTATTAGCCAAGATGGAGAGATATGCGTTAATAGAGCAATAGACTTTAGTCAAGACAGAAGAGAACGAATTCAGAAGCGTTAAGATGAATGAAATTAGATTTTTAGTGTTCACATTTATCATTAGAGGAGAATTGTGCCTATGTCAAAGATTATTTTCCTGATCTTTGGATATAGTGTGATAAAGGACCCCCTTCAAGGTGCACACTATTATGATGCAACAGTGCAATTCAACACATTCCAAAATTTGATAAAGTTTTTCTTCCAAAAACGTCCCTTCAAATGATAAAAAACATGACTTGTTCAGGTAGGACAAAATCAGAAAAGTTGTAAAAGTAGATACATTTTAGGTGCTAAATTAACCAGATGAGATGGAGTTTTTATAGGATACTTTAATAATTGGTCATTTGAAGTAATGAAAGTGACGCGTTCTTTAGAAAATGTAACAAAATTGTTTAATTACTGGTTAATGACCGATCAAATCAAATTAGAGCTTGTAAAAACTTCATCTCGTCCCAAATTAATCTTGCTTCTTTGATTTTCCTCTCCCAACAGGTGACTTGAACGACAAATTCTTACAAGCTTTACAAATGTATCAGCAGCTTATGAAAGAACCCATGGTGGCGCCACAACCGCCCCCGCCACAACCGATGGCGCACATGCAACAGATGCACGGTGGCCACATGTACCATAGTATGGGATACCAGCAACCTCACTCGTTACCGGCAGCCGGTGTGGATCCGAATTACCAATATGTAAGAGGATTGACTTTTTACTTTTTCACAATTCAGCTTTCATTAAATTCTCTCTACAGCAACAAAAACACTTCTGCCATTTTTTTCAGTAAATGTAATAATTTTGAGGGAATCACCCTTGGTTGAATCAATAATGTTTTGATAAGTGATCCATTTAGTTGTACTTACGAAACATTTTTATTTGTGGTCAAAGTTAGTGTATGCATAACTTAACTGCAATAATAGGCTACGTCATATCTTCCTCCGTTTCGAGCGTAAAACTCCTACTAAGACCTAAAAACCTGGAGCTGTGTATTGTGTAGACTACTGCAATAAAGGAATCAATGAAACATATTTAACTTTATTCTCTTTTCTAGCAACATTACGGTGCAGCGACACAAGGATACGCGAGTCTACCACCACCGCAATATCAAGTAACTGATCCAAGACAATATCAAACGTCGCAACAACAACCGCATTCTTTGGTACGTTTTCAACTTCAATGTCCCCCAATGTTTTTCGCTAATTTTTTGCGTTTCTGAAAGGGTTTAGGTAGAATTTACACTCAGTGGGGAGGTCGGCTCTTCTTCTTGGAAGTAAAACCAATCACTTGGTTATGTAGTGAAGTGCAATGTCTTGGCGAAGAATTAGTTTCTTTTTTATGGTTATAAATCGATAAGATGTCAGACACGTAATTCTCGTGAAGGAACAAAGAAAAGTATTGAATTCCATAAAAACGGTTTTTTCTCTCCACCAGGATTCATACGATGCTAATAAAATTGCCAAACAACAACAATCGCCCGCCCAACAATCACACCCATCTTACGCCCTTCCGCAAACGCAAGGAGCACAACCACCCACATCGCAATACGCCCAAACCTACCAACAACCTATGGCACAACAATCTATGGGCAACACCCCGCAAGGTTATACAACACAGCAACCGAACTACCAGCAATCTCCACAACCGCAACAACATGAGAACTACTACACACAACAGCATCAACCAGCCTACAGTGCTGGCTACACGACAGGTTACGAACAACAACAGCAGCAACCGGTATATCATCAACAGCCTGTTTTCCAATAGTCTTAATTCAAATGTAGACTAATCGTCTTGTTGTAAAGTCTGCTATGATCGCGTTAAGTTTCCTGTCCCACGGCAAACCACGATCATTGATACACGAAAGTTGATCACTCCTACAACCATAACATTCTGAGGTGACAAAAGTGTCTTGCCAGTAATGTAGGGTCAAATGCAAGGCACGAGAAATGAAAAGGGAAGTTAGTCTATATACGTAAAGCATCTCAATTCTTTGGTACTTTTATGGACATTTAGCTGATTCGTCAGCTCTAATCTTTGGGATATCGTCGTTTTGGAATATTAACTTTAAAAAGAAAATGTTAGAGGAACATTCTATTTTGAAATTTCGAATGAACATTTTTATCATAAAATGAAAGAAACATTGTTACAACCTTATAGTTTTGCATGATACTTATTACTAAGATTTTGGATCGGAAAACACTCTTTTTTTTTATAAGAACAATGAGGCTCAAAAGTGTAAAAAAATAAAAACAATTTACTTAAAATTAGTAGAAATAGGGTATTAACTTTTGGCCTAAAAATAAGAAGAGGATGGTAAAAACTTTTGGCTCAGAGTGCCAAATAAATTAAATAGCCAAGCCTCATACACGTTTTTTTTATAAGAACATCCAAAATTTTTGAAGCCTTCGGATGTTTTTAACTATTTGAGTTTTAAGCCTAAATAATATGTTCTTATCGTGTTCTTATGTTCACCATTTTTGAGAATTGTTGTCTATTTTCCTAAGAAAGCGGCTGTTTTAGAGTCTGCAAAGCCCTAAATTGTTATTAAATTGTTCTTAACATTTTGGCCATCGAAGGCTTATGATCTTATATAGTTTGTTCTTATAAAAAAACAATATATAAAAAGAGTTACTTTTTTGCACTAAACAACATAATATTTACTTGAGTTGGATGTGTTTCTAATTAATTTGATTTTGATCTTTTTCTTTGTTATTATTTCTTTTTTATTTCTTTTTTTATTACAAAGTATGAATTCTGTATTTTTAGGTAATCATTATTTATTATACTTCATCTTTCGAAAGTTCCGAGAAATTCCTGAAATTTCAGTTGATTTTTGATATCGTCACACCTTTTAGCTCCTTATTTTAACCAAACACCATTTTAACCTACACAGGAAAAGGAGAAAATTATTTTCCGTATGATCAAGATAACTCTCGCCCGAAAAAAGTATAAGTGATTTATTAATTAATTAAAATCCAAATTCTAGTCTGGGTACAGATAGTAGATTACATACAGGGTATCCATAAAATAAGGGAATCAAATTTTTTAAATATCATGTTAAATATTGGGTCAAAATTATTGAATTCCCATTTATGGACACTGTGTTAAAAACCTTTTGTTCGATTTTAAGGCTTTTAAGAAATATAATATTTTTGAAAAATACTTGTATGAATAAGTTTTAGTCTGTAAATTTAAAAGATAATTTTAATCGATGTGAAAACGATGTTTTAGCCTCTAATATAAACCAATGTCAAGCTGCCTAGTTTTTAATCTGACAGAAAAAAATTGAAACTAAAGTCTGTCCAGATATAATTGGCTGTGGAAACAAGAATGCCTGTAACTTTTGATAGTCAAATATAATTATGGAAATTTTTTTTGCTTGTTTTAGAGAATCAAAAGTGCTACATTTGAATGTATTTTTGATTGAAAAATTCGCGATTTTTAGCGGTTAACTTTGCGATTGTAAAAATTGAGCTTTTTTTCTACTTATGCTATAACGTTCATTTTTACACCAGTGGTAGTTCAACCTTAGGTTAAGAAGTTTGTTAAATTTCAAGGCAAACAGAGAAGTCCTTCGGAAGATATGGGACCCGAAATACCCCTTGGTAGCACTTTTCTGTGAAATATCAAATCTCCAACTTAAAATTCTTAACCTAAGGTTGAACTACCACTGGTGTAAAAATTAACGTTATAGCATAAGTAGAAAAAAAGCTCATTTTTTACAATCGCAAATTTAACCGCTAAAAATCGCGAATTTTTCAACCAAAAATACATTCAAATATAGCACTTTTGATTCTCTAAAACAAGCAAAAAAAATTTCCATAATTATATTTGACTATCAAAAGTTACAGGCATTCTTGTTTCCACTGCCAATTATATCTGGACAGACTTTAATTTTCATAAATTAGTAGTCAAAACACTTAAATATGGGACTATTAACAATAACGTATTTTACGGAAAAAGAAAAATGTGTATTTCTATTTCTATGAGTCGCAGGAGGTTTTGAGGCTCATTGTCGCAGCTATAGACACTTTCAATTAGCACCTTGAACTGACTACCCAATTCTACTCACATGACATGCGTTGACCCGGGCGAAGCTTCATTCACTTGCCAAGTGAACCGCTGCGAGTGGGAATCGAACCTCAGTCAACTGCGCAGTAACCAAGGTCAATGAATGACCACTATACCACAGCGCCTTAATGTAATCGAAGGTATACGAGGTAAGGTATTCGAGGTATCAAATTGAAAATCAGTTGGCCTGATGAATAAAACTGAGAAGAAATTACAAATCCTATAGTACTGTAGGTTATCAAAATAGTAGTGTATTCATAGTGGGGATTAGAGTTCGATATTATTTTTCAATAAAGACGACGAAGTCTTTTTTTTACAATGAGTAAAAGTGGGGGGAAGGTCTGTGGCACTTTTTTCCTATACAGGGGCTAAAAATTCTCGTGGTTGTCATTAGTCAATGAGACAGGGTGTTAGATACCTTAAAGGAAGAAAATCGGCGGAAAGAAATTTGGCGAGCTGCTTAAAAATTTCGCCAAATTCGCCAAAGTTTCTTTTCGCCAAATTTAAATTTATAGGTCATTCGCTAAAATAAATTCTCGCCAAATTTAATTTTTTTTCAATTTAGTCTCTATTTCTCCTAAAATCCCTTCTTTTCCCCTCTTTTTTCAGCTGAAATATTGAACAAAAATGGGTCGTTCGCCAAAATTAATTCTCTTAAGGTATCTTCTAGAAGAGCAATATAATTTTAGGGGGTGGTTACACGTCCCCGAAGTGAAACTCACTCCGGAGTGAAATTCCACTCCGGTGTGAAAAATTTTCATGTTATACACACGTTTCACTTCACTTCACTTCGGTCATTTTTCACTTCGCCCTCACTTCGGGTCAAAATCCAATTAAGCAGTTTGATGTATGATTTTAAACTACCTTAAGGGAAGAAATTTTCGCGAGAAGAAATATTCGCAGAAGAAATTTTCGCGGAATTTAATTTCGCGAATTGGGGCGTGATTCGCGAAATTAAATTCCGCGAAACACACCAAAATTGTTAAATCGCGAAATTAAATTCCGCCTAATTCGATTTTTTTCTTCTTCTTTTATTTTGTTGTTTTTGACCAGGTGTTACCAAAAAAGATGGACATAATCGATTTATAACGCATTATAACGTGTATTTTTTATCAAATATAAACAAATATAAGCAACTCCGTGATGCTTAAAAGTTAATCTAAGTTGATAACTTCTTCTCAATCGCGAAATTAAATTCCGCGAAACTTTTGAAATCGGCTCATTCGCGAAATTAAATTCCGCGAAATTTGCCATTTTGAAACTCTGATTCGCGAAATTAAATTCCGCGAAAATTTCTTCTCGCGAAAATTTCTTCCCTTAAGGTACTTATGAGTCTCGTTTCTCAAAGAAATCTCTCTTTTTTTCAAAATGGATGAACGCAAAAAGCTAACCGTTTTGGTTTCATGTCTTTCGAGTGTTTTAACAAGTGTTTTACTGATTTTACAACTTCAAGCAATTTTGGCCTTGAAAAATTATACAACAACAGAATCATCTACGCCATCTCCAAAATGAAGCAATTCTTTCAAGAGATATTTCACTATCAAGATACCAAAGTGCTAAAAGAAGGTAAAGGATAAACGTTTTTTGGTTTTTGTATCTTTTAGCATTCAAAAAAGAACAGACTTGTTCCAATTAATATTTCGACCTACTTGCTCTTTTCGAAATTAGCATTATCTAAGTTGTTTTTTCTATTTTATAAATTCAGGGTCATTCGAAGAAAAAGGTCAAAGCAAGTGAAACCTGGTAGAACCGATAGCTGGTGGAAAAACCTCTATAATGATCGTCTACCTGAAGAAGGATGGAAAAAGAATCTAAGAATGTCAAAAGAAAACTTCATCAAACTGGTAATCTTGATAAGGCCTTTTGCAAAACTGAAGTCTGCAAGGATCAGACAAGACGTCATAAGTCTAGAGAAAAGAGTTGCGATCACCCTACATTACCTAAAAGACCAAGGTTCGATGCAGATGACAGCCAACCCTTTTGGGGTTGCTCGTTGTACTGTTGGGCAAGTGGTGAAGGAAATAACTTCAATCATAACGTGGAGGTTAGGGCCACAGTTCATACGATTTCCCATCGAGAAGGACGAAGTTTTGGAATCTGCAACTCAATTTCATCAAAGATTTGGTTTTCCCCAGGTAATAGGATGCATTGATGGAACACACATACCGATAAAACAGCCATCCGAAAATGCTCATGACTATTTTTGTTATAAACAATTCTATTCCCTTAACTGTCAAGCAATTTGTGATGCACATGGAAGGTTCACTAACGTCGAGATAAAGTGGCCTGGGAGTGTGCACGACGCAAGGGTTTTTGGGAATTGTGACATTCAAAAAAGTTACACAGAAAACAAGTTCAAGCTTTTTTACAAAGAGTTGGTGCCTGGAGAGGAGTGTGTACCTCAGTTGATATTGGGAGATCCTGCATACCCACTCTTACCTTATCTTATGAAGGAATTCGAGCACTGTAAAACAAACGAGGAGGTCATTTTTAACCAGATGCTACGAAGTGCAAGAAATCAAATCGAGTGTGCCTTTGGTCGATTGAAAGCAAGGTGGAGAATTCTAAGAAGACCTATGGATATTCCTGTTAAGGGTCTACCCGATGTTGTTTATGCCTGTTTTGTCTTGCATAACTTTTGTGAAAGAGAGAATGTTTATGTTGATGGAAATGTAGTTGAGCAAGTAGTCCAAGAGGAGATGAGAAAAGTAAATAAACTTAATTCCTACTCGACGCCGATGGGAAAAATGGTTAGAAATTCAATTACTGCATATTTTAAAGAGTACTTGTAATCTTTATTAACGTTAATTTTTTGTCAAGATGTAACTAGTATTAGATCATAATAACAGAAAAATACTTGTTTACAAAGATTCATATATTTTTTCATTGTCATTTTGACCATCTTGATTGACAGGGGGGTATGATGCACCGTTTGGGTGGTAGCCATGCTGATATGGGTGTCCATTATTTTGTGAAGAAAATTGTCGTTGATTGTAAAAAGAGTTAACTCGAGGATCTGATACAGGGGGATAGCCTAATGTGTGAGGGTCTTGTGATCGGGGGTCGATTACTCGAGGATCTGCCGGTCGAGGATCACAAGAGGTGTTACCTCCAATAGCATATGCCAACTGTTTCAGTCCATCGCCAATAGATTTGCCAACATTATCAATGGATGAAGACAATTTTTCAAAAGCTTTGTTTGACTCTTTCGTCGCTTCAGCTAATTGTTTTACCATAGTTTGCTTCAGTACCAAATCATTCTTAGCAAAATTCATATAGATACTGTCCCTTTGGCTTGCAGAGACTTTTTTCTCCATGTTTTTTCTTTTGTCATCAATGAATTTCAGTGTTGGATTTTCTAGTGAGTTGGCTGATGGGTTGGTCTCTTCTTCATTTCCTATATCACTTCTCGATAAAACTTCACTTGTATCACTTTCATTTAATGACTCTGCGGTTCCGTCACAAACAGCTACTGACATGGCATCATCATCTTCATCATTTTGGGTATATTCCCATTCGTCAAAAGGGTTGGTTTCGCGGTCATCGTCCATGTCTAGCGAGCTGAGATGGTTTTCGATGCAAACAGTTGCTGGAGATCCTCCCCATAGTGTTTTGAGAGTTTCCCAGTTGTCAAAAACTATTTTTCCACTTCCTGACTTCTTCCCTGTACCCTCACTGACGGCCTTTCTGTAATTTTGTCTGATTTCTTTGGACTTTACTTTTACCCGTCCGTATCCAGTTTTGACTGCCTTGTTATCCTCTTCATTACGTAATTTCGCTTGCGCAAGTTGATTTTTGTCCAATCCTTCTGCAATTTCGGTAATCTCTGCAGGTCCAAATCCTCCATCTGGGTGTAGCTCAGCCAATTTCTTTCTGACATTTCCATAAAGTTTTACTAGGTCAGCCTCAAAATCGATACCCTTGAATTCACAGTTCGTCTTTTCATCATTTAAACAAGATAAAAGAGACTGTATAAGCTCTCAGCGAAATCTTGTTTTTTCTTTACCTTCTTTCTTCGACTTCTTAGGTACTGAAGCGCCTTCAGAAAGTAACGTAGAATTCATGGTGGGCGATGCGCGAGGGGAGGCATCTTCAGAAGTTTCCTTTTCTCAGGCGCCGCGGCAGCGGTAGGGCCGGTCGGGCCATGGCCCGACCACTTTTTTTCAGAGTAAAGAATTTTTTTTGAAGTAAAAAATTAATTTTTCAAATGTTTTAAAAATTCAGTTAGAAAAAAAAATTGAACTATGACGAACACAAAGAAACATTAGACTCACTATCCCTGATTGATATTGCCAATGATTTTGTTAGAGTTCAACCTGAGCAACTAAATATTTTCGGCAAATTTACAGAAAACGATTTGTAAACTTCTTTTTTCTTTTTTCAGATATTTCATCCATCTTGACTAATCATTGTATGAATATATTTTATACATTATCATTTAAGGCTCTACAAAACACAGTCTAACATTAATAAATTTGCTGACTAAATTTCTCTTTTGGAACAAATTTTATGGCTTTGTGAAGATATCTTCTTCAAGAAAAGGGGCTGTTTTAGCCAATCTAGAGGAGTGAAATTCGCAAAATTTTCTAGCCCGTCGGCGCCAACCATGGTGGCGCCTCCTTAGACACTATATTATGTGGCCCGACCACTTAAAATGTCGAGCCGCGGCGCCTGTTTCTTGGTCTGGTACTGGATCAGGCGTATCGTTCGCTCTTTTCCTGAAGTCCTTTCCTTTGGCTCTAAAAAGGCAAATTATCAAAATGTAAAATTTTGGAAAACCATTTCTTGAAAGTCAATTTGGGAAAGAAAATACACATGCTTTTCAACACAAAAAATCATAAAATATGGGTGAAAAAGTGCTCTTTTCTTACCTTCTAATTATCTACTAATAAATTTGGGCAATAAATTGTATTTTTTTACTTACCCTTTTGCTTTTGCCATCTTACAACACAACTCTCAACAACTCACTATATCAAAAAGGAGAAAAAATCCACGAAAAAAATCACGATAATGAAAAATATCAGCTCTCTTCCTTTTGTAGAATCATACATCAAGTTGCAAAATAAGCTTTCACTTCGGTCTCTACTCAAATATTTTGAGATACACAGAGTTTTCACACCGGAGTGAAATTTCATGCCTGTCTTTTTAACCGAAGTGAAATCACTCCGGAGTGAAGTTTCACTTCACTTCACCCGTGTATACAACATGTGAGGTTTGTGAATAGACCGAAGTGTTTTCACTTCACTTCACTTCGGCTACCCGAAGTGAAACAGTACGTGTAACCACCCCCTTAGCCTGTATTACTTTCTTAATAATCACTAGAGTCCAAATAACACAGGAAAGTGGTAATTCTTTTATTAACATAAATATAGATAGTTATGAAGATAAAAAGATTAATTCTCTACGAATCATAAAAAATATTTTATAATTTTTATATGTATATGCATAAGGAAGGGGTAACATAATTTAAGCAATTACACGTTTTTTTATAAGAACAAACTATATAAGAACATAAGGCTCCGATGGCCAAAATGTTAGGAACAAGTTAAGAACATTTGGCTTTGTAGACTTAAAAACACCCTGTTTCATAGGAAAATGGTCAAAAATACTAACAAAATGGTTAAAATAAGAACATGCTCAGAACATTTTTAGGCTTAGAACTGTAAAAGTTAAGAACATCCGAAGGCTTCAGAAAATTTTGGATTTTGGATGTTCTTAAAAAAAACGTGTATTCCCCAAAACAAGAACAGAAATTTTACGATTCAATCATAGATTATTGCTAATTAGCACTTAATTTTTCCGGATAATAGTTCGGATTAAGACATAAATATTTTTAGAACAAGGAAATCTGTTAAGCAGCTTAAGCAGGGACTCACGTTGATATTGAGGAAAGGCTATTGATTCTGGCTGATTATTGCAGTCCAACCTCGTCCCCGTGTATTCCAGGCTTTATTTATGTTACTGATGGACGCCAGAGAATATCTAGCCGGGGTATTATCTAGCGCTATCAATAAACATCAAAAAGCTGATAATATGTAGGGAACGAGGTTGATTGCAGTCTACATAATTTCTTTTGGTGTTTTGAGTTACAGAAACTTTGTTTTTCGAAAATGCATCAAGTTTATCATAAATTATAATTCAAGAAAAATATTTTACATAACAAAATAAAAGTTCAAGTAGCAAGAAATGTCCCGAGTTGGCATACAACGTTGTTTTGACTGTACTTTTATCATTTAGGTTGAATATCTTGTACAAAAGTCAACCCACGTGTCGAAACTTTACTCACATTAAATTTCTTACCATTCTTTTTCAGTTTGTGAGCTTCAAGAACAAAATCTTGTCTTTTATCGCCGTAATCTAATATAGCCAAAATAGCATTTATTTGTTCGTCTGAATGAAAACCAATCATGTAATAAAAGAAAGCATCCCTCATGAATTTCATTTGTAGGCGTGCGTGAAGTTCCGTACTACTCACGTTGTCTGGGTTATTCCCAACTTTCCCACCCTGTGGGGACATAGGGCTTGCTGGGCTTGATTTTGATAAAGCTCCCGGTCGTGTTTTTATATTAGAAGCTATGGTACTTTTCGGTGTCGTCGAGGTTGTAAACGGGCTAGTCTTTTGTTGTGAAGTAGTGTCCGGGCTACTCATTCGCTTACTTTTACAAATCGGCGTCTCTTGTCGTGAACAAGAAGACTGGTTTCTATTCAACGATTTTTTCTTTACATTTGGTGATGACGTAATGTCTTGATCACCCAATAAGTCAGTTTCGACTGAATTATCGAGATTAGAAGGATCGCAACTTATCGAAAAGTCTTCCATATTGTTCAATTGATATAGCCTCAAGTCTGTAATTTCTTGATTCAAACGTTCACATTCAGTTTGATATGACGCAATTTTAGCCTCTTTTTCACTTACCACAGCCTCTTTTTCAAGAAGTAGTAGTTTTAATTGTGCGCTGTTTTCAAGCTCCTCTGACAAACTTTTCTTCAACTCATTGTTATGTTTCCTTAGGTCTTGAATCTTTTTGTCTCGCTTAATCAACAAAGTATTACTATTACTCAACGCACGTTCCAGTTCTTCAATCGTGGTACGTAACAAACTATTCGTCATCGTTGCTCGCTTATCCTTAGCACTGGTTAATCGAGTCAGAATTTGTTTTTGTTGATCAATTTCGCATGGTTCTTTTTTAGATGACCCGGCCACAGTTGTTTTTGTTTTGTTTTTCAGAGCTAGACTAGAAGGTGAGATCTCATCGTCTTCATCGAAGAAGTCGCTCTCGATATCTTGAAATTTCACCGTATTATCATTTGTGTTGGTGTCCACCCCCTCACAATCTGTTTCAAAAAAATCACTCTCTATATCTTGAAAACGAACAATATCCTTGGTCTCACCACGATTTGTTTCAAAACAATCATCGGTTGGTGATTTATCCATGGCCTCACAGTCGGTATCAAAAAAATCACTTTCTAAATCTTGGAATTTTATGGCTGCAGAATTGAAGTGATTGTAATCAAGATCTAAATGCAATTTAGAGCAATCTTCATTTATAATACCACTGTCAGTGCTTAAGCTGACACTTTCTGCATTGTCTAAATTCCATAGCTCTGAATCCTCATCATTATGTCCAAGGGTATCACCTGAGGACAGAGACACGCTTTCCTCTTGGGAACGTTGCTCGACGTCTGTACTCGAATCATCATCATTACTACATAAATCCGTTTCCTTTATCGCTGCAATTTTCGAAATATCGGTTGACCTTAACTCTTTGATATCCAGTGTAGAGCTTTCCATGTTACGATTGTCTGATAGCTTGTCTGCCTTCGCTTCTTTCTCCCTCGGTAGATAGGGCATATCTTTGTTTTTATTTAATTGATTCATACTTTCTTCGTCGATGAAATCATATAAAGTCAAATTCGCTTCTTGGAAATCGTCTTCGTAGTCTAGTAGGTCAGTCTCTTTGAGCTCTCTCAAATCGGTCTCGCGGATTATGGAGTTATAAGGAAATCCGTCTTCAGGCCCACTCATCTAGGAGAAAAAAGAAAAGAAAATGGTTATGAAACGGTTCTAACGAGACTTGTCCCAGAATTCAGAATTCCAGTTCCCGCCATTATCTGCAAAACTTGGGAACAAAAACACGTAAATTTTTTTGAGTAGTCACATGTTTTGACTGCCCAAAGTTAACTATAAGAGTCGAAATGAGAAAAGATGAGAAAAAGTGTAAAAGGGTGTAAAATTTAGAGAATCTGACCATACTCTGCCTTAAAATGGTCAAAAGTTTTCAAGAAAATAAAGAAAATGCACTGTAAGGGTCGATTTTTCGCCCAAATTTACTCTAATTTTTAAGGGTTCGATTTCAAAGCCCTAATTTTAGGCTGCACGTACGGTCGTTTTTTAATCAAGTGGCCATTTGGACCCCCTCACCACTTGGATTATCATTGTAAAATACACCCCTTTCTCACAAACCCACTGGGACCCCTTCTCACTGGAAAAATTGGTCAAATTATCGTCCCCAGTGGAAAATAATACTCAAATTTTTGTCCCTACAGAGAATATCCAAATAAACCAATCCTCACTGCAAAATACGATGCTTTTTTCCATCCCCACTGAATCTTCTGACTTGAAAACAATGGAATTCGAATCCCCATTCATAAGAAAATATGGGAAATATGGGAATGTCATTTCCGAATATCAATCCCCATCGAGTTTCAGTCCGTTACTTTTATCCCCACTGGCTGAAAAAATCCTACCGGGTCTGTGAGAAGGAGATGTTAAAAGACTCTGAAATATGTTAGTCAAAAGTTTTACACAAAAATTTTTTCAAAATTTCCGTTTTTAAACGAACTCGCTAGAGATTATAATCTCTTCCCCTGAAAATATTATAATCCTCAAAAAATTCACAAAGGAAAAAATATTATGAAAACTTCTTTTGTTATTTAATTTTCAAGAAATTTTTCCAAAAGAAACAACAGGGAAACCTCTCTTAGCAGATGATTTTCGAAAGAGTCATCAAGACTTTATCGAAGAAGAAAATTCTCGTACAAAACATAAATTTTGGTTGTACCTTCACTAGTGTTTCATCACAAGAATGCCCAAAAACGGTAAAAATTACAAGCCTCAAACGAATACTCTATTTCAGAATCCCAAAAACTGAGTTGCACTAATCCCTCAGCCAAAATATTCAACTCTTACACTTTTATAGTTTTAGCAAGAACTGAAGAGTATTGTATTGGAATAAAAGAAATTGAAAACACAAAGGTTAAAAGATAAATCACTACTGATGGCTGTTTCCATCCAAACATATTCTTTGAGCATAGTTTGTTTCAAACACTAACAAATACAAATTAAAGCTGCTTTCTAAAAAAAAGAAACCTTCATGTTCATGTTTGTTTACAGTTAAGGAATTGATCTTCATTAGTAGATCGTTATTAATTTCAAGCTTGAATACCTATCCAAATACTACAATTTACTAATAAAGATACAACTTTTAACAGTACCCAAACAATTTTTAAAAGGTTTTTCTAGTTCCAAGAAAAGTATATTTCATACTCAAATAATTTTGAAGAACTCTACCTTTTCCACTTAAAATTGAATTATTCCTTGTATGTTTTATGCCAAGCAAAATATTATAATTTCCTCATCAAAATCACAACCTTTCTTGATGTTCACCTCTCACAAATTTCAACTCCCTCACAACGAATTATTCACCACTTCTTTAAAAAGTTCCTTCTATTTTCTTTAAAAAATCATATCTTTAATTTTTAATATCATATATTTTCATGTTTTATATCAAATATGACGCTTATAAAAGAGCGATGTAAAATAGAAGAGAGATAGTGGACATAACTCTGATATATAGTTCTCCTCATATCATTTTTTACACAATTTTCTCTCTCTCTAAGAGTCACCAAGGTGAGCCATCGAAGATTGTTTTCATGACTAGCTTTTATAATTCGTTCTGATTAAATACAAAACAAAAAAGTTATATCTTCAAAACAAACTTATAACCTCCAACTCTCTACTCGTCAGCGAGAACTCTGCTTGATAATTAAAATAGAGACTCTCATCTAAGTAGTTGACTTTGAGAGAAAAGGTGTGTTTTCAGAGCTTTCAGCTAATCTCACTTTGCTAATGATATGATTAATTTAATTCAATTCTGTCTGTCTCATTCAACAGAGATGTTCAATTTGTGCTTAAGCGCTCGTATTTAGCATTTAATCATTGACATAGAAGAAGAAAATTCGTGGAACGTAATCATGTTTTTGATATAGTTCAGTAGTTTCAGTTGAAAGAAAATCTAACTAATGTGTAACAGTGTACAATAAGTTCTTGTTCAGGAATTCGTCTGTGTTTCTTTTGTTCCAGGCGGATCCAGGTGGCACGTCAAGTTGTTTGAGCGTTAATCTAACGTCATCCTTTCTATGACACCCCTGTCTCATTCATTAAGGATGGTTCGTTGATACAGTCATTGTTTTTATCCCAGGGTAAGTAGTTGGGCAAAACGAGTGTCGGGTGGAAAAAATAGTCTCTGAAAGGATCGGTTTTCGAACTTTGGCTCTGACATACCCGTCACCTCGCAAACCTAGTACCTTCGGGGGTTTTGTATAAGAACAGTGGTACATTTAGTATTTAGCCTTTAACTGAGCGGAATGTGTACTATTAGCTGTTATTTAGAGTTTCTGTTATATAAGGAAGTTCAAGCATAAAACCAAAGGAAATTACTAGTAGAATAAAAAAGACTATTTATCAAAGTAATTGATTTTATGACCATAGTGATCAAATGCTTTCGACAAAATATTTAAACTAATTTTACAAAACTACGTGGGCTACCTGCTGATCATGTAGCAAGTCAAATCGATAAAAAAAGGCTTTTGTGATTTTATTTTACTGATGATGGTGACAACATAAATAAGTTATGCATACATCCCTGTTTCAATCTCGGTCATTTCAACTACACCAACAGCCCCGGTGGAACTTCTTTTTTCAGTGGGGATAAAAACTCCTATTGAAATCCCAGTCGGAATATAGAAACTCTATTGTTCCAAGGTTAAAAAATCCAGTGGGATGGGTTTTGAGAGGAATTTTTAAACATTGAATTTCAAATGGGGATGAAATCAAAGTCAATTTCCCAGTGGGGCTGAAATTTCAGGGTATTTTCCCACCGGAGACGAAATTTTTGCTAGATTTTCCAGTGGGGCTGGGGTCTCAGCACAGGGGTGTTCAAATGAAGGAACGATGTACGGTAAATTTCTTTCCTTTTTTGTTTTTCATGATACAGGGGTGTATAATCAGTAAACTCTCTTGGTCCTCATCTGACCTTAAACGCTTGAGGTTCTGTGATGTTATGATTGATTTAGATATGATTGTCATTAAAACATGTCAATATCTGATCTGTATATCATGATAGGGAGGTTGTCTAAAATAGTCGAAATTTATATAAGTCATCGTGAATATAGCAAGGTCGTGGAAGTAATACGAAATTTACGTACACATTATAGCAAACTTGATCATCTTTCCCAGTTTTCTTCTCGTCACCAGACCCCAAATAATTTCATGATATAATTTCCAGTACGTACAACTTACAACAATCCAATAATATATTTTTCTTTCCAAAATCAAAACTCCATTAATTCAATTTACGTATTTTACTATTTCATTCTTGTACTATTATGAAAATAAATGCCAAAAGATTTTCAATGAAATTATAATTTGACATACGAATCGATATAATATTGCCAAAACTTTTTTCGTCCTATGTGTGATTTTTCTGACGCGTCAAAACGTCAACAAAAATACATGCAATTTCTCTTTTCAAATAAAAACACAAAATATACAACAGAACAACACCAAGTTGTTAAGTAGCCTTTTTACTGTAATTCGATCCGAAACTCCAAAACTTCCCACTCACGTTTTATTACAGACAGTCAGAAAATTTTTTCAAAACATTTCTTATCTAAATCACACAGAGAATTAAACGTTGTTACATTTTTTGTTAATTACGTTTTTTTCACTGAGTTCTAATCTAAGCAGAGATTGAAAAAAAACTCATTATCCTATCTCTCAAGTTGTTGCTATGGTAAAATGTTGGCATGTCATTTTCAAATCTCATTTACTTTTGTCTACATTCTGTAGGAGAAATTAGTGACGTAATGTTGTAAATAAAGCTTGCTCGATTGTTTGCTTGTTTACAAATTACCGCCAAGTGGGCGTATTTTTGCGTGAGGGTGGTTGATGGTTAGAGATTGGCGTTGAAGGTTGATATCCGAATTTTAGGATTTCATTCTACCAAAAGATATTGATTTAAAGTCTTAGCAGAGCTAGAAAAAACGTTTTAGGTTAAACATTTTAGGATGTCAAGTTTTAGGAAAGCATTTCTAGGTACTGCTGGCAGCTTATCAAAATGGTGCCAAAGAGATTGAAACCCGATTGAAAGCAGAGTGATTTAAAACATGTTTTTACATGGGAACGAAGTTGATAAAAACACGTGACTTCTAAGTCGAAAATTTAAAAGAGAATTCTAGCATTTGCCCGGGGGGGGGGTACTTAGGCAAAAATGGATGATGGGTATGGTATGTGCGGACGGTAAGGGTCGCTTTTTTCACCTTTCAAAGTCTCTCTAAGGGTCGGAAAAATCAGAAAGTTTTAAATTAGTCTCTCTAAGGGTCGGAAAATTCAAGATTTTTAGGAAATTTTTTGATTTCCAGAGAAAAAATTGTAATAAAGTCTCTCTAAGGGTATGACTTTTTCAGAAATCTAAAAAAAAAATTCAAAAAGTTTCCCTAAGGGTCACCTTTTCAGCAAAAATCAGTCTCTCTAAGGGTCGGTTTTCGGAGGTCCCGTCCGCATATACCCCTCATTCGCCAACCCTAGTACCCCCCCCCCCCGGGAGCATTTGTAATTAGTAACATTTTTAAACATGCATTCTTTAGGAAAATAGCCCAAAATGCTGAAGCTAAGAACACTTTAAGAACATTCTTAGACTCAAAACACAAATTGCTCCATTAAACTTTAATATCTTTATGAAAAACGTGTAGTACAGCATTGATACAAAAAGTTACACTCATATCGATCACGTCGAAATAAAAATTCCTGTACTGAACTTTGAATCGCGACACAGCTGTGTAGATTTCCCTAGCTTTTTTAGGTAGACACCGTGTTAGCTTTGATTTTTAGAGAGGGGGGTTATAAAACTTGATTTAGCAAAATAAATTCCTCACCTCTTTGACGGTGACAGTTTTAACAAAATAGATGACGTCATCATATGGTTCTACATATTTGACCACAAACTTTCCTTCGCTTGGTCCATCCTCTGCATCCATTCTAAGAAAAAAAATCGGAAAAAGTTGAAGTTTGAAAGGACTGATATTTCAAACCAACAAAATATGTGCCAAGCTAAAGACACCCTCTACCTTAACATTTATGTATCACGATTTAGAAAACTAGCGCATGCGCTCGCAAAAAGCTGGGTCTAAAAATTGGACCTTACACTAAAAAGAAAATGTAGCCAAATTTGATCAAATTCAGGTAAAAGATCGACACTTCAACTCCTTTTTTAAGTTTTATGACCGTGTTAAATGAGAGATCTCGAATAAATCATCATTATGAAGCTGAAACTAGCTACCCAAGCTTCTGCGTTATAGTTTGAACCTTGTTTAGCTGTTTAGCCGCAAAAATGCATAAAAAAACATAAATCCGTTAAAATTTGAGCAATTATGTTTCCAAAAAAGCAATTAACACATAAAAGTATTCGAAAAACATATACCCTTTGAATTTTGTAAAACCTCGTTTCAAACGATCAAACATTTCTGCAAACTTGAAGAGAAATTCGTCCACGGATAAAAATTTCTAATTTCCGTTGTGCATAGTCAAGCAACCAGCTTCACCCAATTATTAAACACGCTTAAACAGTTTATACAGATTTTCATAAAACAAGAACCCTGTCCAACTGAGCCCAACAAATACTTCTGGCCGTATCGCTTACGTATTGTAAAATGTCATAGTTTCCTAATCGTCAAAACATAAAAAATCTCCCAGTTAATGAATCTAATTTACCAAATGCTGTATCATAAAGATTGACTTTGGTAATTGAGATCTAAATCAAAACTAGGAGCCTGCTTTTAGCTTTACAGAACGATACTAAACTGTGATGAATTACAATCGTATCATATTTAGAAAAAGAAATCCGTTTAAAATAAATTCAGCGTTGAACCCAGTTTAGCCCAACAGGAGTACTTCCCTTTTCATAGTTCTGACCAGAATGTATATATGGAAAGAGCTTGTTTATTTATGTGGACCCAGAAGTTTCTAAATAGGTCTTCAAACACTGTTGACATAAATCTCTATCAGCAAACAATCAAACGTAGATTATTATAAGAAAGAAGTCATGCAATCTTGTTTTGTAGATGGTAATGATTCTAAACTGTTATGGTGAGTGTGGTGTAAATGGGTTTTCACTTTTGAAATCTTTTAAGTAATTAACTAAATTTGAAATTATCCTTTAAAGGGCCAAGTGGTACGAGGTAATTATCTCCGGGAACGATGCAGTCAATTCATCATAACATGAGCCAACCTCGTCCCCGTGTACCCCAGGCTTTATTTACGTTACGGATCGACGCCAGAGAATATGTAGCGCTATCAGTAAGCATCAAAAAGCCGATAATACGCAGTAAACGAGGTTGAACATGGGCAAAAGATTTTCCATTAACATTGATTTAATAGTCTTTCATTTTACTCCTTATTGCGAATAATGAATCAAACGCGACAATGAGACAGTGGAGGTATTCGGTGATTGCAGTTACCATATCTAAAAACCCTATAGTATAAAAAGAACTTCCCAGCTGGCCTACAACGTTGTTTCATCATTCATGTAATAAATATCATGGACTTTAGATGGCCATTGTTTTGATGTTTTGATGAGCAGGTTGCAACTTACCTCATGGTAAAATACACAGTCTCCCAATACCAGTCCTGCAAGTTCGAATAATGAAGATCTTGGTTTTCTAAAACTCACAATGATAGCTACAAAACGAATTAACAGAAACCAGATCTTCACATCAGATAGCTTTGAACCAATCCAGAGATGAGACAATTGGGAGAGATATACAACACTTAATTAGAGGATTATCATAAAAACAGTTTCATTAATTTCGGGAAGACATCCCACTTTATCACTTGAACTCACACAATATTTACAGTTCTCTCTTATTGGATGGAACTTGTGTTACTAAGACTCGCATCCAATCAAACTTTATGATTGTTTTGTTGATCAAACTTTATGAAAGTTTTTGACGCTGAAAGTAATTTTTGGTAGTCTTCGAAGTAACTTCCCAGCTGGCACACAAGGTTGTTTCAACGTTCATTTAACGTTATACGGACGTTGTGAACATTAGATGGACGTTAAAACAACGTTGTGTGCCAGCTGGGTTTGTATCAAAAAAATCTATGAAGTTTTTCAGTTCCAGCCAGAATGTTACTTACTTGCTACAAACTGTGTACTGAAAAAAAACGAAAAATAATGCCATAAAAAATCATCATTAACCCACACCAATTTGCTGGATTTCTTTATATTTCTTCCACGAGGGCTTGGATTAGCCAATCAAATTACATTACACAACATACATACTTAATTAATAATGACTAACCTGGCAAACGTGAATTTTATTGACTTAACATAAAGCCAACATCAGAATTGTATGATGAAGCTGTTATGGAAGTCAGCGAAAATATTTTCTAATTTTCTCAATCTATAAAACTGGCCTCAAAAAAGCTTGATTCAATTTATTAATTTGTATTACCTACTCTCTATTTTACATATGCAGATATAAGCGAGTAAAGAGTAAGATCTTATCAAGTGATTTTTTTGTGGTCAAATGAAATTTTATGGTCATAACCTGCACCATTAGAGTATATTAATTGTATTATGAGAAAGAAGTCATGCAATCTTGTTTTGTGCATAATTCAAACTGGTTTCAAAACTTGCAACATGGTCTAAATAGGTCAAATTTGTCATCAAAGCTTTGCTGTTATTTTTGTCATTTTCTGAATTCGAAAGATTCCGTCACCGTAAAAATGGATGGTTACCCATCCATAGCAAGTTGATCTACTTTTTGATTTTGATAAGTGTTATTAAACACCCATGTCTTAAATCTCCGGTGGAATTTCTTCCAACAGTGGAAATGCTCTCATCATTGCTCTCAGATCAACAAATATCTTGTGGGGATGGATGGCTTTGGAGTACATTTTTTCAATTGAATCTAAAATAGGGATAATAAGAAAGAGTCGATTGTAGGGTATTTTTTTTGGCCGGGACGAAATTGTAGCCAAATTGTAGGGGTCCCAACGGGTCTGTGACACAGGGGTGTTATTAAATTGTAAAAAATCTTAAAAGTTATTGACTGAATGACTTTATGAATAATGATCGAGAAAAGTGATATTGAGTCATATCATATATTCAGATATTTGTGAGGGTGTTCGCAAAGCTTTAGAAAAAGATGACAGAAATGATGATGACCCATATCAGCCTTGGATCACCAAGGACCACAATTACAATGAAAATTTTACCTTTCTTGAGCGCTTTGAATTGATATTAAAGCCATATTTGATTTGATGATTAAATTAGATTCTCTGTGACATCAACCAGTAGCTTACAAGAAAATCTTACAATAAATTTGATGTGACTTTTAAGCGCTAATATGAACGAAAAAATAACTTTTACTTTCTCTGTGTTTTGAACCAGTTGTCAAGAAAGGACATTTCTCTAATGCTAGTTGGACATTATGGACGTTCGAAAGACGTTGGTCGAACTTGTTTTACCGTAGAGAGAAACTAACCAACTTCACGTATCACTTTATGCATACTGAGGTTTAACAAACTATATCACAAAATCGCTACGGCGGAGTGTAGTTATTCCCTCTACGGACCAATCTCAATCTAAAAACACTCTTCTCCTCAGAGCTGAAGAGAATTGATGCTATTTAACACTTTGTAAAATATGTCAATACTTTTTACAAAATGAATCCTTGAGTTGTCTCCGTCATTGATATAGTGTTTAAAATTTGAGTCAAAACAAAGCACCAGTAAAACGGTAAATTAATTACAGGTCTCTCACTAAGGGTGCTTTTTCACTACGCTAGATAGATAAGTGCTTCTCATCAACGGTCCTTTTCATAAATTTCTAAGGGTTGTAAAAAATATACAATGAAGATTCGTGCTTAACATCAGATTTTGATCGCTTCATATCAGCATTCCAGATTTAACGTCGAAAATTGGTCATTAAACCTTTTGTTCTCCAAGAGAGGGCTAGGCTGCGTTTAGACCAACTGGCATTTGTAATTTGGCATTTGCTCATGAGTGAGTCGATTTTAATGGGATTTTAATAGCTTTTCCATTGAATTTTCTGTCATGGCATTTAAGGAATCGTCTTTTTAGAGTCATTACTGAAAAGGTGATTCCTTCAAGTTCAACTTTGACAGATCAAACAATGAAAAGCATGGAATTTCTCAAAAACTGCAGTCATTAAGACTGAACCTTTTTGCCGTAGGGCTAGGCTATGGCAAATCTTGCAAATTTTACAATCTATAGAAAGAACTGAATAAAAAACGTGCAAATACTTTAAAAAATCAAAAATATCATTTTTTCTCTTTGTTTTGGTTCCTTTGTTTGATTTGAAATGCCAGAAAAGGGGATTCCTTTGCTCAAAATGGCATTTCAAATGCCAGGGTGCGTTTAGACCAGCCTGGCATTTGTAATTGCTTGCAGTATTCTTTTGAATTCTATTGTTCCGCGCAATTGTTCGGTTTGTCAAATGCCTAATGATGCCAGCGTGTTGGCATTTCGTTAGCAAAAGGCGGCATAAATAAATTGGTTGCCATAAAAGTAGCAGAATGTGCGGTGGGATTCTTTTGTAAAAAATTGGTCATATGGGAAAAGTGTTTTCTTTCCCGATAGAGTTGAAGAGCAAACTTTCAGCTGTATTGATTTGATACAAAAGACGAGGAATCTTGTCACAGAAAATGTTCATTAGAAGGCTGTAATTCTAAATCCCTTGATATGCGAGTTGATGATTTTTAATTAAATTTTCTTCAAATTCAAAGAGTTGTAAACGCTTTGAAAACTGTTTTGGGAGTCAGTAATGCTTTCCTATCAATTTTCTTTGTTTCAGCTAATCGATTTTCGCCAGACAGTCTCAGTAAAAAGCCACCCTAATTCGAACTTCTATTACCTTAAAATCTGCATACACTAGTGTAGCCTGGGAATCCAAGCGTTAAACTTTTTTCACAGTCTAGTTTATGATATTTTTGCTGCTGGTTTAACGCTTGGCGCAGGTAACTCGCCTGCAGGGAGATTTTTCCCTGCAATGCAGGTTCGGCCTGATTGGCCAGCTTTCGGCGTATTACTTAGCAGTACTTTCGCGCGCATTTTGATTATTTCGATGCGCGCGCATAATTTATGGAAAAAGCTGATTCTGCAGAAAAAAGGAAAACAAATGAAAATGAAAACATAGATTCATTTCAAAACAAAAAGTGTGTTTGCCTGGGTTTTCAAAGTTCAGAAACTCAACAAGGGTTCACACACAGACTGTTTATAACATTCTGTGTCAGACTAATCTACCTGCACCAAGCTCTATAATTTTAGAACTTTGTGAGGTGAGGTATTTTTTGTTTTTTCTAAAATTATGAGCTTGGATTCCCAGGCTAACACTAGTGCTCTAAGTTAAATATGTATCCATCGGTTTAATTTACTTCTTGATTGTAGATTTTTATACACGTTTTTTTTCATAAGTACAATCTATATAAGAACATAAGGCTTTGCTGGCCAAATCGTTAATAACAAGCTATGAACATTTTAAGGCTTTGTGGACTTTTTAGAAGAATGGACAAAAATACTCACAAAATGGTCAAAATAAAAACATTTTAAGAAAATTTTTAGGCTTAAAACTCAAAAAGTTAAGATCATCCAAAGGCTTCAAAAATTTTAGATGTTCTTATAAAAAAAAGTGTAGCTGCAACTTTCTTTCTTATTTTTCGCCCACGCTATTTTGGTCGTGCGTAAACACGATTTGTATGCGGATATGGATCGTTTCTTTTGTATCAATTATTGAGGAAAATTGAATGTACCCAGCTGGCACACAACGTTGTTTCAGCGTTTATCTAACGTTCACAACGTCCATATAATGTTAGATGAACGTTGAAACAACGTTGTGTGCCAGCTGGGTACGGAAAATAGAACTGAGGCTTCCCAAAATATAATGACCTACATTCTTTTTGAAATATAATTCCAAGCGTTTAAAGTCCATGATTAATTATTTAGTGTATGATGCCTGAAAGTTGCAGATGTTAATATTTGAAGAGATGTGAGTCATAGCTCGGAAGGCGGTCACTACCCCCTACTCTAGTTTCTACCCCATTTGAAAATTTGATGGAAACCCCCTCAAAATCAAAAATGTCATCACTCATCAGAATTTTTTTCTTCACTTTTAACTTTTTAAGTTTTGAGCCAAACAATGTTCTTAGATTAACATGCTCTTATTTTCGCCTTTTTGGGGTGTACTTTTTTCTATTCTTCTAAGAAATTGGGTGCTTTTGAGTCCGTGAAGCCTTAAAATGTTCTTAACTTGTTCTTAGCCTTACGTTCTTATAAAAAAATGTGTACCTTTGTTCTGATCTCATCTTTGCCAGGACACGGTTGATTGAAAGCACCGAGTCTCTTTTTTTGTCGTTAATGCAGATTTTCTTGGATCTTCAATGAAAATTCATCAAATCGACCATATGAAAGTTCGAAAGATATCCAAACCACAGCTATGATAAACCAATGTGCAGTACTTTTTATATGTTGAAATTATACACTTTCGATGAAAATTCATCGATTGACCATATGAAAGTTCGAAACTTCTTACTTAGCCAAGATCTCTAAAGTGCAGCTACAATTAACTTACTTTTTATCTGTTGACAACCTTCGGCACTTCAACAATCTTTAATCATCTAAAATGCCTTCATCGTAAGTCGCCTTACTAATTATCAAAGTCACTTTCAACAGAGACAAAGATCATTAGGATTTTTTTCTGAAATGACGCTATCGAGAAATTATAACACCGAACTGAAAAGAAAAAGTTATGAGATATTTACAAATACGGAAGCAAGTATAAGAAAAAATTCATTAAATGCATTTCTAAAATTTTTAATTTCTAAATAGCCCTAAATTGGATGAAATCAACCTGTTCTTTTTTAGCAACGTCCGACAAATCAGTGTCTTTGTCCCGGTCTTATGTCCGGTAAGTCATAATAGCCTCTTCCGCATGGTTTAATCCGTTGCCATTTTGAGCCGAACCTACGTCATCCGTTTCTGAAACGTCAAAGATCAAACTTTGCTTGCGCATCATGATTTTTTATAAGAGCTATACTTAGTTGTCAAAAAGTCACAAAAGTCATACTGATTGCTAAAGAAAAAGCTTCTGTACTGAACCTGTTAGTAACCCAGCTGGCACACAACGTTGTTTCAACGTTCATCTAGCGTTATATGGATGTTATGAACGTTGGATAAACGTTGAAAAAACGTTGTGTGCCAGCTGGGAATGAATTGATAAACTATTTTGATAGTCTAAGTTGCAAAAAGGCATTGAGTTTCAAGCCCAAAGGGCTAGAGGTGAAACTTTAACCTTTCTCAGGCAAGAGAAATTGAAGCCACTTATTCCCCATCCAAAACGCGCATAGAACGCACTGTAATCATTACGACAGATTGTATCTAGTGGATCCTTTGTTTTGCAGGACTACATTTTTTGAAATCTAGCGATAGATTTTAGTTTCAATCCGGTGTTTGTGTAAAAACTACGCGCGGGCGTTTTGGATGGGAAATAAATGGTTTCATTTCTCATCCAGGAGTCTCGCCTCTTGCCCTTCTTGAAACTCAATGCAAAAAGGAAACACGACAAACAAACTTTTGGAAATTTTCTTATAAATGCCTTTCTTAAATAAACATATGGAACAGTAGTAATGATATCAGCTACCACGCTATGTTCGTCTCTTTGCTAGTTAATGATGCAATGGATCAAGCTGTCATCTCTATCCGGTTAATAAATAAGAAGGGGAAGGTCGACATCCCTTGACTTCCTTAGCTTTTTATATCAGGGAATAATTGCAGTGAAAATATTGTCCCATGATATGGAGTAGATTAAGAACATAAGAAAATTGTAATCTCAAAGATAGAATGGGATAGAAGTACCAGATCTTTGAGTGACCCTGAAAAAAATGATCTCTTATACCCCTATGTCACAGATCCGGCGGGATCATCACCCCACTGGAAAATTTGGTCAACATTTTCGTTGTAAAATACCCTACAAAATTTCAGCCCAAGTTGAAAATTGACTTTATTTTCATCCCCATTCAAAATTCAAAAGATTGCCGCACGAAAACCATCCTTATTGGACCCAAACACAATAGCATTTCTACCCCAAGGACACCCATAGTTATAGACTATGCTATAGTATAAGACAAATCACTATCTAAGAAATACGCCCAAAGCCGAAGAAAATCCGTAAACGGGCTTTTTTCCGAAAAAAGTTTACAGTCGGTAGAGTTTGCCAGTCTTCTTCGAAACTTTCCCGCCAATTTTTTTTTCCGTATACCTCCATAACGCCATACCACCATATTTTCCCGCCTTTACTATCACTGTAATGGACGATAACATCGTTTACCTTGTTATCGTATCAGTATTAAAGATTGAAGAATAACTCTTGTGAAAATAATAATATCGCACTGATTAATAGTTTTTAAATACGTGTTCTTTGTATATAATAACATATGTAACATGCATGTAACATTGAAAGATAATTTCTATTACGTGTGTTTTATAGGTGTAATATAGTATTACAGATCCGTGTTAAACACGTCATAGAACGCGAAAGATGCTCTCGAAAGCCCTGAGGGCTACCAAACATTTCATGAATCTTTGGGAGGACTTAAAACTCAGGGGGCCTACTTTTTGCCTGGGACCTAAACCCAGGTTTACGATATGGCCTTCTCTTCTAAATAAACAGTTCATTTACAAGACAAGTTAATTGATATCTTCATGTGACTTTGGAATTATGTTGGGATCAAAATTTGCTAGTGCACGTTATTTTAAGAGATCAAACTATATTTTAGAACATAAGGCTTCATGGGCTCTAAAATGCTCAATTTCTAAGAGAAATTGCACAGAAATGCTAAAGAATTGGCGAAATTAAGAACATTTTAAAAACATTTTAAGGCTTAAAACTCAAGATATGAAGATCCGGAGGGTTTTGTGTTTGGTCGTCAAGTTAAGAGCATTTTAAGGCTTTGCTGACTCTAAAACAGCTGGTCTCAAACTCTCGGTTTCTTAGAAAAATGGGCAAAACTACTCAAAAAAACGGTGAAAACAAGAACATGTTAAGAACATTTTTAGGCTTAAACCCAAAAAGTTAAGAACATCCGAAGGCTTCAAAACTTTTGGATGTTCTTATAAAAAAAGACGTGTTCAACTCTACCTCTAAGTTATAAAATCCCGGAAACTTTCATTGATACCCCGAAAAAAAAATTTTGTGTAAATCGCTAAAAAATATTGTGCAAATGTATAAAAATCAATAAAAATACAATAAAAATGAAATAAAAATTAATGCTGGATCGAAAAAAAATGATCGATAAGTTATGAATCAGTTTTATTGAATTAGCACAGTATAGGAATGCCAATCATCTTCAATAGATAAACATTTGCCAAGATTATCTGAGAAAGTAATTTCAAGTCCATCACTAGCTTTGAATAAATTCTTATAGAATCTCTCTTCGACATCGACATTGCTGTTGGATATAAAACCATCAGACGTTGCCCCATTCCAGGGTTTGTTGTCAACTGTCAGCAACCACTCACTAGCGAATTTTGGTCGTGTATTAGTTGCGTTAATAAAATAATTTAAAATTGAGAGATGAAAGTATACGCTTTTTAAATTAATATTAGTCATATTTTGCCGATAACATTGAAAAACCAGTGTATCGAACTGTACTAATTTTTCATAGGCTTGCATAAAGGATGTCATTGCTCTAAAATTAGGTACCGTCAAGTCAAGCCCGTCCACTAGGTGGTCAGCTGTCAAATCTGTAACGGGCTGGTTGTCATTCATAACCGTAGTTATCATGCTGGTATATCCTTAAAAGAGAAAAAAAACATTACAATCTACGAAACTTTTGCAGATCGTAAATATCGACAGCTGTGAGTTACAATCAAGGTCATAATATTTGAGAAAAAAGGGTTACTCCCCAGGAAGTTTTGAAATCACAATCGATTTGTAAGTGCTCTAAAGTAGGTTCGAAGGGTAGAGTTTTAACTCTGACTTAGGACCTTAGAATCTGAGGATCCAAAAGTTCAAAAATAGTCCAATAAGGCTCAGAATATAGCCTGGAAGTCTCCCAACCCATCCTAAATTTAAATATTAAATATTGTACTAACAAACTCAAACCCAGCCCCTTAGTTCACTCGCTCACGAAAAGTACGATTTTCGATTGTACCAACATTCATCAGTAAAGTCAAAAAGTGGTGCCCAGCTGGCACACAACGTTGTTTCAACGTTCATCTATGGACGTTGTGAACGTTAAAAATAAACGTTGAAGCAACGTTGTGTCCCAGCTGGGTGACTTACTATAGCATCTGATTTTGATTTTTCGTTCATCGTTCCAAGGATGTGTGAAGTAAGAGATCCATGCATTCGGTATATCGAAATGGTACCATAAAGTGCGACATGACTTGTTGCGACCCGACAAAATATCTAGTGTAATAAGAAACAAATAACCTGAAATCAGATCGCCGTTTTTTTCTGCGTTCCACCCTGAAGCACTAAAGGGATGTATGATAATAAACGAACTGACGAATATGCAATTTCAATTTTGATAGGACCGTGCTCGTCTAATAGGACTGGGAATGACAACAAAGTTGTGTGATTGTGTTTAAAAAAGGCGCTGTATCAGAAAAATTTAATTTTTGACATCGCGGCACGAAATGAGATTCTTGTTTCTTTAGAGGTTTACCTAGACGATGCTATCGTCCGTTTAGAGGGTCAGTGAACGCGGGAAAATATATATGTTTGCTTTTGTATTTGTCCCAATTTTGTATGTATTTTGATGAACTTACGGAAGTGTGTTTATCAAAAAAGTTTTTTGCAATTCATTGTTTCTCCACTATTACTTTTCTTCTATCTTCATTTGGATTAGGTTTTTCTTTCACATACCACTATTTAAATTCCCTTTAACTTTTTGCTAAATTACCCTCTGTTTCGGAATGATTAAAAAATAAAAAATACCAAAAAAATCGTAAATACACACAATTAACAAAAATATTCTTAACTTTTTTCGTTTTTATCAGTTTGAGTTATTTATATATCAATACTTTTCTTTTTCTAAAATGACAGATATTACATATCTTCACTATATATATGCGCAGAGTCAGGGCGGCAGGGCGATTTCCGAGAAAAAGTTTGGAACAAACTGTAAACACCTCCGCCATGTATGTATGTATGTAATAGTTTATTTCAAGTTGACGAACAGGTAGCAACAAAGGCTGATAAAAGTCAACGCTACTTTACAATTTGTAAGGTGATTACAGTTGAGGCACAAGGGCCTCTAAACCGTTCTTGTACAAAAAATCTTTTTAAAATATAATTTTTCACGAGGGCTTCCTCGTACCCTCCATTTAAAATCGTCATTCGATCTGGCTTTATTCATCTCGTCTGCTCTCTTTTTCCACTCTTTGATTTGTTCCCTCTCCATTTTTGTCAAGTCGTCGGTGATACTTAATTTCACGTACTTCTCGTGTTGTTTCAATTCAGTCAACTTCTTCATGAATCTGTATTTGTTATGACTGTCTTTGAATACAACTTTGATTGGGCGCATAACCTTAGATTCTTTTCCAACACGAGAGACGTAGGTTGGTTGAGTCTTTAAATTAACGTCATTCAGAAGCTCAGTAACGAAATCGATATCTTCTTTATTTTCATTTTCATTTACCCCATGGATAATGATATTTGCGTCTGTCGATAGTTTCCTTTGGTCCTCAATTTGTTCGTCGATTTTTTCCTCTCGTAGTAGCTGTTTCATGCTATTTACGCTTAATTGATCATTGTTTTTAGTGGCTTCAGCAAAACTTTTCTTACGTGGTTCTGTTGCGGTTTGAATTTTTGCAGTCTTGTTATTCAACGTCTCTTCTATCTTGGATGTTAGTTTTGTTTCTAGCGTGGAAAACTGGCTCTGTATTAGATTGGTAACTTTTTTTATCCTTGATGTATTCCTGATATCTTGCCTGTAAATCTTTGATCATTGTGTTTAGACTTTTTTCACTCTCACTTTTGACTTTTATTATACTTTCGCACGATTCGATTTCTTTATAACTGTGCGTGCAGCTTTTAATTCTTTCCACTTGATTATGAACTTTTCTACCGAGTTCTTTTGCCGGAGAGCAACAAGTTATACACACGTATTTTCGGTAACCTTTATTTAAAAACATATTTAACTGGTATGGTGGTAGTCCAGTGCAGGCATAATGTAGCGTTCGTTGGCATTTATGACATTGAATTCTCATTTTTTCATCGTCTTTTATACAATTATGCTCGGTACATCGATTGTTGTCACTCGCATCTTCATCAGGGATCAGGATCTTGCCAGGTGATGTCGTTTTTGGTTGAAATTTGGCTATTTTTTCCATATTTTTAAAATTTTATTGAAAATTCTTCATTTTGAAAAATAAACGAAGAGCACAACCTTTCTGTTTGACGTCAAATTTATTATTTACTCCGCCCCGAACTAAGCTCGTTTTCAAATTTATCCCACTTCCTGAATTATTACCTTTTTCAATGATAATGTGCGATAGGATCGTCTAAGGTTTACCATGCGCGTAAAAAATTATGACCATCTGTTATCAGGTTAGAAACAAATTGATGGACAACAGATGTCGCAATAGGCCTTTTCATAAATTATTTTGAGCTATACGAAAAGCTCTACCGTCGTTCTGCATAAGATTCACTTTGCTGCACTAAGATTCTTCTACCTTTTCCGTAATTTCTCGCTATTTTTCCCGGGATAGCCGACATAGGATTGTGCTGACATCAACAGAAACATCATTTTTATGAGTTTCCTTCTTAATTTTTATTTTTTTTACTTCATGAGGAACCTCTGTACCCTGAGTATCAGAGGTTAAGTTTTCAAAGAATATATCAACCTCTGAAGACCAATAATAGAAATTTTATCGCGCATGTGTCAATCTAATCACTGTAGAAAGAATCAAAGATGAAGAGCAAATATTACCTTATTAATGTCTAGCAGACTGTATCAGTATACAGTTTACTATTTACGAATTCCCCAGAAACCTCCAAGTGTAATTGAAGTGAGTCTCTTTCGAAAGAAATCTTTTACATGATCCCCAAATGTATAACAGTAATTACTAAACTATTAATTATGGAAATATCACTTTAATTGAATCGAAATAATAGACAGACTTTATGTTATGATTCTCTATCACTGACTCTTTTTAAAAAGCATTGATGATATTTTTTAGTTGTGTTTTCAACGACGGGAATAAAAATATCAACTTTGAACTTCATCCAAGATCTTGGATGGTCGTCATGGTTACTTTTGTCTTCGTTGATTGCGCGCTGAATAGAATCTCGATTCGTCGGCACAGCGTCGATATATGATTTCGACCTGTGCTTTTCACGGTAGAACCTCTGTGCAAAATATCAGAGCTCTATCACAATTTGAAGTATCGTCCGTTTTTTATGTGCTAGCCTACTCCACTATTTGATATTGATTCAAATTCGTCAAAATTAAAGACAACGGAGAGCATTTCGTGCAGTACTCGTTTATCAACTGGCTTTTACTCAGCTCTATGTTTGGGGACGATGATCGATGATATATTTATGATCAAAAGACAAAAGAGCCCGACACACAAGGAAAGAAAAGATTTTTTCAAACAAAATTGAAGTCAACACTTCCAAAACAATTCCTTACCATCATGTAAAACTGTGGGAGCGATTAATTCTGAAAATAAAATGAAAAGAATAGGCAAATTAGCTTTAGTATCGTCCATTTCACAATTTGGATTTCGAGAAGTATTCTCGAATTATATCGTATTGTTGGTAGGGTAGTTCCTCGTCCAGATCTTGAAAAAAGTTTTTGTAAAGAAAGATTTTTTCATCAACTTCAAGCAACCTCGTTCCATATAATCCCTGTTTTATTGGCTTTACTGATTAATCTAAATGGCAGACCTCTACAAGACTGCAGCTAGTATAGGAGCACCATAACGTAAATATAAAAAAGCTGATGGTGGCCGAAACACAAAACCATGCATTGTTTCTGATGATAAAGAATTCCTTCAAAGAAAGGTTTGTTTCTAATAGTCTATGTTATGATTACAATTTCTAACCCGGAAATTTTGTTCTTTGGCCTAAAAATCATTTACATAATATATATATTATTATATAAAAGCCTATTGATACACTCACGATAATAGTTTCTTTAGTAGTCCTATTTTCTGGGGAAGATCCGGGGGACACCTAGGCAAAATAGGGTACGGGGACCTGTCGCTGGTCAGGGTCACTTCTTTAGGCTCTGAAGATATCTGACAGAGTCCCAGATCTACTAATTTTAAAGAAGTGTATCTGACAGGGTTGACTTCTAGTTATTTCAGACAATTTTCAGGGTGGGAAATGTTTTTTTCGTCTACTTTCAGTCACTTTTCAGTGATTTTTGCCACTTTTCATGGTGAAAATAAGAAAATTTTAGATTTTTCGTTCTAACAGAGTCTCAATTTTCCGAAAATTTTTCTCTGACAGGGTCCACATATCAAACTCCAGCGGCACGTCCCTGTCGGCCGTCAGGGTCAGTCCGCCCCGGCAAAGTCCTTCGGATTATGTCATGTGCGAGGTATGTTTTTAAACAGGTTTACATTTCATACCTGTAGTTTCAACGTCCATTTAACGTTAAATGGACGTTGTGAACGTTAGATAAACGTTGTTTGATAAACGTTGAAACAACGTTGTGTGCCAGCTGGGCGCTTCATACCTGTAGTTTCATTGCAATGTTTTCCAGTATAGGGGGGAGGGCAGTTGATGCATTGGTACGTTTTGGTGTTACGATCTGGTGAACAAATACTGCCGTGTTCGCATAAATTCAAACTTTCAGTGCATGGATTCTAAAAAGAAGCTTTAAAAAAAAGCTAGAGAATTTCCAGAATACATCCATATCGCAATATGTTATGGTGGCAGTGGATAATTATAAAACATTGATCGTGAATGAATATGAATGCAGCAGAGATTGCGAATCCCAGGTAAATGCAGCAAAGAAAAAAAAATAAAACACTCACTTTTATCTCAAAAGATTAATACACTCTTCTCGAGATGCATAAATTTATTGTTGTCCTCGTTTTCAAACAGATTTTATTGCTATAAAATTACTTATTCACAACGATAATTGTGTTGTTTACACCTCATGAGACATTTTGAATTTCAAGAACTTTTGTTTTAGAGTTAATGTTGCCTTTTAGGAATTTAAATTGGTTTAAATGTATAATTTCATAGTAATAAAATCTGTTTGAAAACGAGGACAACAATAAATTTATGCATCTCGAGAAGAGTGTATTAATACAACCATACCTTCAAAGCCATGTACTACCACCTGAGCATTCTCTAGTCTTTTTGAAAGCTTGGTGATTTTATTCTTATCAAAATTATCCTTTCAGGGTTTAATGATCCCATGGTTTAACATAAAAATATCCCAAAACTTCATACCTTTATCTCAAATGTCCTACCCCAAAATCCCCAATATGTGGTCCTTGGTCTTGTGCGTAACGCAAATGTATAAGTATGACATTGATTGCCATCTGAAAATGCCCAATTGACACAACCATCCGTATCCATACAAGCAGCTGCACATTCAGGCATTGAGTTGACCACATGCATAAGGCCAAATTGGCCCAACATATATCCGGTTTTTAAATCTCGAAATCTCATCTGGTTGACTATCACCAAAGCTGATTCATTGTGAACTGAAATCTGACTATTTTTCGGTTCCCATAATTGTTCTCCGTCAGCTTTGGCAAATAATAGTAAAATATTGAGAAGAAAACTTAAGAGCATGATAGTTATTGGCGTAAAAAGTTATTTGCTACTTTTTCTTTCGAAAAAGTTTCAAAATAAAAAAAAAAAAGATTTCAAATCTATATAATTTGACTTGTATGAAATTATTATTTTTTGATTGGTACATAATATTCATCTAGTGAACACTGAATGTATTGCTGTTTTAATTATTCATTTTTTCTCGATATCTTCTCCACACAAAATGAATGACCATTGACACGGTTCTATACATTCAGTATAAAAAACCCATCAACTGTCTTTTTTCATGGTGGTGAACTATTTCTCACTTATTTTATTATAGATGTAGTAAAATATTTATGAAGCTCAGCTTTTCTTATTTTTTACTATTTTAAGCTTCAAATTGTTCTTATCCTGTTCTTATTTATAGGGTGAAATAGAGGTATTTTAAGTATTTTAACTACTTTGACCCCTAAATTGCTTGATATTGAGTAATTCCAGTCTCAGCATTGTTCTTAAATTGTTCTTATTTTTGGCGATTTTGCGCCTCATTGTTCTTATGAAATTATTCTTATAAAAGAAAAAAGTGTTTTTCTCTCAATTATTTTGAGCATCTATCCGTAGATGCCACGGTGATGTAACCACATATCAAAATACATATAGGAATATTATAATTCAATTAATTTTGTATCATTTGCCACACCTCCGTGTCACATACCCAGTGAGCGTAAAACCATTCATGGTAAACCAGATTACAGGGCGTCCGGAAAAAAAAGTATCGAGTTGTACCACTTCTATAGAAAGAAAGTTCTTGTGTCGGTTTCTCTCTGTGTCCTATTAATTGTCACGAGACGTCTTTTATGAATAACTTTTACAAAAATAATTCTCAATAACTTTAACGTCATGAAAATTGTAAAGAAAGTTAATTATTATGTTGAGTATTAATTATTGAATCCTGCATAGGAGCTGAGACCCTCCGTAGTGCCCGAATTTCTTCTTTAACTAGTATTTTTAACAGTCTGGTCACTGCCTGTATGGGAGAATGCTGAAACAAGGTGCAAACAAATCAGGAATACGGAGAGTCTTGAAGAAATTGTATGGTAAACATCCTTTTCTTAAAGAGTTCAGCGCCGACTCAAAATTATTTTGTGATAGCCTACTGGATTTTTCATGATATTTATTTATTTATTTTTTTTCTTCTATTTTATTTACTTTGGACTTGTCGATTTTTATTTTTGTTTACCTTACACGTTTTTCTTTTTTATAAGAACGTCAAAAATTTTCGAAGCCTTCGGACGTTCTTAGTTTTTTGGATTTGAAGCCTAAAAATGTTCTTAAAATGTTCTTATTTTCAGCATTTTTTGAGCATTTTGATGTAATTTCTTAAGAAATTGCATGTTTTTAAGTCTCCAAAGCCTTAGTATGTTCTTAGAATGTTCTTAAATTGGGCTCGAAGCCTTATGTTCTTATATAGTTTGTGTTAATGTTAATGTTATATAGTTTGTTCTTATAAAAAAACCGTGTATTGTATGTTCGGGAAGAAAATTGCTGCTAATGACCACTTCGGTGGACCTGTGTCGCAGGTGACCCTGATTTCTTCTTGGTACATAAGTCAGTCCAGCAACAAGGGTCGAAACTGAGCTACTTATGTACCCTTACAATATTGGTACCGGATTTGTCATTTTATTGGATTTGTTTTTTCATGTGTATGTCTGATGGAAATGGTTATTCAGGTGTGTGGCATTGGGTCGATGGATGTGTACTAAGTGGCAGTTTTTACACTAGGCTTGAATAGTAGTGGTATTCGAGCATTTGTTTTGAACTATTTCCATCGATGATCTTTACTATTGATTTTGTCGTATATATTTTTTCTTTGGATTGATTTGCTAGTTTGGGTTCAGTTGTTAAACTTTTTCTTTTGGAAAGGTAGTTTTTGGCCTTCATTAACAGCTCTGTATTGCTTTCTTTATATATTATCTTACATTTTGTTAAATACACGCAACAATCTCCTACACAGAATCATATTCGAACTCGATACTTTTTTTCGCGACACCCTGTATATAGAATGCTTTGCAGTTCAAGTTTGCTCGCGAACAATAACAAAAGAACTGATATACATTGTATACAACGTAAACACAACGTAAACACGTTCACGTTTAAATGCATTTTTGAAACAGTGTTTCGTGCTCAACGTGAGAAAAAGATGAGATGCGGCTTAGTTTCAAAATTCAGTTGGAAGAAATTAATGAAGCGTTACAACCGCACGTAAACAAAATAAAACGTTCGAAATTTCGAATGCCGCTGATTTTCTAGAGAATAATTAAAAATGGTGCTTGGTAGTTCAATACAATTTATGTAATATAGAGAGTGTAAATTTTTTTTGGATATTATAGAAAATATTGGTGAATTTATTAGCAGAAAAATTCTTAATAAAATGGCTTATTATCATAATCGACCGAATTAACCTATAATAACATTAGCATTGAATTTAACACGTAAAATCAAACTTTGAATCGAACTTTAAAACGTCAAAACAATGAAATCAACGTTTCTATTGTTCAAAGCGATCATCTTGTACACACAATATTATCTCAGTTTTGCGATCCTTCATCCCGACGGTTATGATTATGAGGAATGCAGTCCAGATAAAAAGAAATGCGAATTCTGGCTAGTTGTCCAAGAACATTTAACAATGATTTACGAGAAGAACTTGGTATATGCTCATAAAGGCAATCTCTATCTTTACAATGAACATCATTCGAATTTCACAACACACGTAAGTCTGTTATGGCGCCCAAGCATTAAATTTAACCCTTTAAGTTGCTACGCGGACCTGAATGATAGAAAGGTGCCCAGTAGTAAAACTTCAAACTAATTCGCTGAAGACAGAATCAAGTAAAGCAGGGCCAAATTTGGAGGTTCTTGGATCACTTGTTGACCAAAAATTCGAAACGGTCAAAATCTTAAAAAAGTGGATTTTTGTCAAATTTTTGCATTTTTTTGACTTTTAGGCTTAAAATCTCGCTGGAAAGACTAACTTTTGATTTCTTTCTTGCTTGATCATGAAACCGACAATTCCTACGAGTTAGACCAAAAATGACGATTTCTAACTCAAACTGGGCATTACAGGAGGGCTTCGCCCTCCTACATAACCCATACTCGTCATTGGTAGTTAAGGTGGGAGTCACATGAAAAATTGAGAAAGTTGATTTTTTACATTTTCCTGTATAACTTTTGAACTTGAAGAGATTTTTAAATGAAATTTTCTACAGAGGTAACTTAACAATAGATGATTTCAAAAATGTAAAAAAAGTCTAAAAATAGCCAAGACGGGGGTAAAATCAGCCAGGGGGGTAATGTACTGTGAAAATATTGTGTCAACGTTTTAGAAAAATCTACAAAACCTATCACAAAAATTTTTTTTGCAGCTTGTTAATATTTGGTTAAGGAGTGTTATGAATGGAATTTTTTTTGAGATTTCATTCCAGGGGGTCTGGAAACTAAAAAATGCATTTTTTGGAATTTAGAAATCAAAAAAGTATTTTTTCAAAAATGTAATCCATTCATAACACTCTAGACCATAAATTGAAGTTCTCCTGAAAATTTCAAGTTCATAGCACTTGTCAATCCTGAGAAAACGTTGCCAAGGTGTGCGAAAACCCCCTGAAACCTATTTTGAGAAAACGGTCCGTAAAGTCTGAAAGTCAGAAGTAGATATATATCTCTATTTCTCTGTAATAAATCGACCGTTTTACAAAATTCTTTTGCTGTTTGACTAAAATGGACTATAGTTCTACTTTATATACTTTGAAAAAGGCTTTGAAATATCAAAATAGTCCAGAAATTCCAAATTATCACTTTCACATGATGTGCGCCAATCCTTAAAATTTTGCGCCAAACTCCACGTCAACATTGATTTAAGTCAATTTAAATGTGTTTTCACAACAAAAACCATATTTTCAATGTAATAGATCATCCTGGTATATTTTCCTCACTGATTCTGCCAGTTATAGGTTAATCTAAAGTTCATCTGTTGTGATACAAGAATCCACTTCATGGACATCTAGCTGTGCACGATTTCTTCATCGTGAATGTACATATAATTCAGCCAGAGGGCGGAGGGAGCGTCCCAGACCTTCAATAATTCATCACACACAATTGTTAAACCAGCCTCCAGGCTTTCAATTCCTTTAACACTTGGATCTTTAAATAGATACATCATTGAATATGCCTTTGGTCTTCGTCCTTCAATAAGTTTTTCAGTGTCGTCAAACAGTCAAACTAAGTTCATATCGGAAACGTTGAGTTTGAGAATCAAGTCTTTTGGTTTCACCTAGCTCAAGCTTTCTTAGTTGAGAAGAATGACATTAAAGAGCTAAAAATGTCATCAGTCAATCCAACATTTCCAAATTAAAGCAGTTTTCATAGTCAAAATCACTGCTGACTGGCTGAACAGCCTCCAAAATTTGTATGTTTTTAAAAATATCATTTCTTTGGTTACCATCTTTGATTACGTCATATTAGGAAATCCCGCGAAAAAAAGGCGGTATTGATTTAGACGCCCGAAAAGGGCGTAAAAAGATCTTTCGTTTGGTATGTCATGATCCTATGTTTAGATCAGCCATAAAGAAATCGGGCCCTAGCAACGGGTATGATTTTTCGTTGCTAAGGAAAATATTTTAGATCAGGGTCTAGAAAAAACCTTATATCTCAGGAAATATAAATGCTACGGCCTTAAAATTTTCAGAGTGTGTTCAGAAAGGGTATAGGGTCATAGAACGCGCAAAATCCCGAAATCGATAATTTTTTCACCAAATCTCAAAACTTCATGTGACTCCCACCTTAAAGGGTTAAGAAAGAAACCTTCAGCCTTTCTCAAGCAAAACAAATGTAGTCTTAAGATTTGCACTCCCTTTAAACTGACGGTTTGAATCTAGCCCTTTCGTTGTTTTAAAGCGGTATACTTTTTGAAATCTGGCGATGGGTTTTACTTTCAATCTGGCGTTTGTGTGAAAACCATGCGGGTCACCGTTTTGGATTGGAAATGAGTGGCTCCATTCCCCATCCAATTTATCCTCCTCGCGGCAATCTTCCTCGCTGCCAAGGGCACTGAGTTTGGAAGCCAGTAAATAAGTTGACTCTTTTAGACCACGCCTCTACAGTGGTTGAAACTCGGTAAAATGTCCATATGTTCAAAATGTAATGAAGGATAAACAAATGTCTTGTTAGGTGCCAGCTGATCAGGTTATTACCGTCGATGGAGTTAACAGAATGGTTAAAGTTGTCAACGGGTCGCTACCTGGCCCACCCCTAGTGGTATACGAGGGCCAGATGGTAACCGTCCATATCTCCAACATGATGTTGAGTGACTCCACCACCATCCACTTCCATGGTCTCCATCAGAAGGCTACCCCTTACTTCGATGGTATGCCGTATATAACGCAATGCCCGGTTGCAGCAGGGCAAACATTTACACACGAGTTCAAGGTATATACTTTTATCTACTAGCCATAATTTTCATTTAAGTGCCAACGCAACAGAATGATCTAATAAAGATCTGATAGCCTACGTAACTTCTGTTAGAATGATATCTAATCTGAGACAAAATTCACTCCCTGCGGTGGCAAAAATGATTTTGTGAACTTGACGTGTAAAACACGTGGGACCAGTGGAAGATTTGGCAAAAGTTCCGTCCCCACGGAAAAAATTCTCCACAACTTCAGCCTCACTGGGGACCCTTTTTATCTCAATACACCCCTGTGTCACAGACCCGCTGGGACTCTAGCCCCACTGGAAAATCTGACAAAGATTTCGTCCCCGGTAGGAAAATACCCTGGAATTTTAGCCCTACTGGGAAATTGACTTATATTTCATCCCCACTCGAAATTAAATGTTTAAAAATTGCACTCCAAAACTATCCCTACTGAGATTTTTTAACCTTAGAACAACAGAATTTCTATCCCTATTGGGATTTCAATAGGAATTTTTATCCCCACTGAGGAAAAGAGTTTCACCGGGGCTGTAAGACAGGGGTGTCCCCATATGGCTTTACAAGGGAGAGAGGGGCGTCATAATCTGAACTTCTATTTTGATTTTAGGCTGAACCTGTTGGTACATTCTGGTATCATAGTCATGTTGGATCACAAAGGAGTAATGGTGTGTTTGGACCGTTCATTGTTAAAGAGAGACATCCACCTGGTACCAAATTACCAACTGATATGATTATGTCTGTTGGAGACTGGCATCATGAAAATTCTGACGAAGTGAGTCTTTTGATAGTACCCAGCCGGCACACAACGTCAAAACAACGTCCATTTGACATTCATAACGTCCAAATAACGTTATTCGAACGTTAACACAACGTTGTGTGCCAGCTGGGTATAATCATCAAATCAGAACTTACTACTTGGAGTTTTAAGTGTGTCGTCAAAAAACCTTTTTAATTTTACTAATTCAACTTTTTCAGGCTTAGCTAACATTATATTACATTTTTCAGAATTAGTTTGATTCAGAATTGCAATTTTAGCAAATCAACTTTATTTCGATTTTGGAGCGATTTAATGACTTATTCATTAAAGGCAATAACCACTGGGTTAATCATGTTTTATACTAGAAATTAAATTCAAAGAAACAACAAATTTTTATTTTATTCAAGCAATTTTTAAGCAATTTTTTGCCTAAATAAAATAAAAATTTGTTGTTTTGAACCAAACTTACGCTAGAAATGTTTCTTTTCGTTACAAGGTTTACATCAAAATGATATACGGCAATTACATTGGACGAAATAAATACGAGGTCACACACACCCTGGATGGTGGAAACTTTTCCGCTGTGCCCTGGGTTTCCGGACTGATCAACGGGAAGGGAAGATACATCGATAAAATGACAGGTTAACCAAAAAAACGTGTTTCTTTTTAACTTTCTTCTAAAGGAAAGCCACTTCTTGGCCAGAATACCTTTATGATTTCAGCAATGAAGCGAATTCTCTTGTGTTCAAAGTCTTTGTATTTTATCAAGTTGAAAATCAGGGCCCTGAAATGGTTTCCATATGATAGCAAACGTGTGCCCACTTAAAAGCAAACGGACCTTACAATTTCTTTGGCCATTTTGATCATCATGTTGTGTAAAATCTAATGATGCTGATGAACACCCCTGTCTCACAGCCCCGCTGGAACTTTTTTCTTCAGTGGGGATAAACATTCCTATCAAATTCCCTATGGGGATAGAAATTCTATTGTTCCAAGGTTAAAAAGTCCAGTGGGGATAGTTTTATTTTGGATTTTTGGATAAACATTGAATTTCCAATGGAAATGAAATCAAAGTCATTTTCCCAGTTGGGCTGAAATTCCAGGGTAATTTCCCACCGGGGACGAAATTTTTGCTAAATTTTCCAGTGGGGCTGGGGTCCCAGTGGGTCTGTGACACAGGGGTGTTGATGAATTCACGAAAGATGACGAAAATTTCTACATAACATAAGCAGTCTTTTAATTTTCTGTTCTATAAATTTGCTGCTTTTATATTTTACGTTTTCACTTGTGTAAAATTGATACTTACCACAATTAGAATCTTTACTATAATAAAACTATGTTGCAAATGCCGTTAATTCTTTCAACTTAGGTAAAAAAATCATGGCTCCACTATCCTGGTTTAACGTCACCCGTGGCAACCAATATCGGTTCCGTACAATTGGTACAGGTTCTTTGTATCCACTACGAATCTCCGTTGACGACCATAATTTGACGGTTATCGCATCAGACGGGTATGATATTGAACCAATGGTGGTTGAGTCATTCATTATCAACCCTGGTGAAAGATATGATTTTTTGCTGGATGCTAATCAACCATATAAAAATTATTGGATTAGAGCTGTCAGTATGGAGGTATAAGAATTCGTTTTGCCCTGCTTCTCTAGAACTAGAAATCTGGACCTTTTCTTGCTCCGAAAGGTTCCGAAACCAATATGAACACACTCGATCCGTAACGAAAATCGTACCGGAGCGAAACGGAACAGTAACGTATGAACATAGTCTCAGTTTCGATGAAAAAAGTGGAGCGAAACCGTTTCGATCTGTTTTTCTTCGTAACGTCTTCTTTTTGACGTTTCGAATGTTGACGTTCACACTTGTTTCGGAACCGTTTCGTTTCGTTTGAACGTAAAAAATAACGTCTGAACATGGTCTTAGATGTCCCCTAAAGCGATTTGCATTAATTCTTTTCTGATATTTTAGTACTGGAGTTGTTATCTTTCGCAAGCAGAGTTAGGAAAAGTAAAGCTGAGTGATTTGGTGTTTTTCTTTGCTCTTTATTGATCTTTGTTGATTTATTCAAATGATTTAGATCTAGGTGAAAAAACAAAGTTTATATCTAACGTAATCAATTCTCCATCCTACTGGATACTGTAGTATAAAGTCATTAAATACTCACTAAATATTTTCGTTTTTTAGGCTGATGTAACAGATCACGAAATCCAGGCTATTTTACATTACTCTGGTGCCATGGATACTGAGCCCCAAACAGAACGGACAAGCTGCACTTCGGACTTCAAATGCCTCGTCTTGAATTGTCCATTCGATCGATACCCTTCACGTGATAACATCAAATGTATCAAAATGTCAGAAATGAGGGCGGCAGGGCGTAAAGACCCACCTCCACCCTTTACAAACGACTCGCAAGAGCACTTTTTAAATTTTGCTTTCCCTGGTGAAGGAATCGAGAAATTCATACCGGGGGCGGTTAACGGACGTAAATTTATGTATCCGGGCGTTAATTCATTATTCCAGAAAGACGGAATTACAGCGGAATATGATTGCGCTAAAAATGACTGCGGCGAAGATAAAGTTTGTCATTGCCATTATGAGCTAACAGTACCATATAACAAAACTGTAAATTTGATTTGGTCTAATGTTGGGTCAGGGTCCGGCTGGGCACACCCTATTCATTTACACGGACATTCATTTTATTTATTGAAAATGGGTTACCCCAAACAAGACCCCGATACTGGTTTACTAAAAGGTGAGTGTTTTTCTTGAATAAACTTTTTCATTCTTTAATCAGCAAAACAAGAACTATTCCACAAAATATTTTCAATAAAAGAGCGATTGGTCTGGATAGCTAAGTCTTGCTTCATGAGGTTAACACCGACTTAAAAGATGGCCTAAAATCTTCTCTAGTGTTGTTTTTAGATCTTTATATACTACCTATTAAAAGCTTTTACGTTAGAGGATAAATAGAGCTTAATTGTAATGATTTACTTAGCGGGGAATCTCATTAAAATTTGCCATGATATAGAAATACGTTTTGGTCTTCAAATTTACAACAGATGTAAGTTTTCAATAGTTCCCCATTATGAATTTTACTATATTTTGGAACCTCCAGGTCGAACTCCAGACATTGATTGCGGAGATTCGAAACTTCAATATTGTAATGAAGCCAAATGGTCGAACAGATCATGGGCCAATGGTAACGCACCCGGTGTTAATCTTGTGAACCCGATTCGGAAAGACACAATTATTATCCCGTCTGGTGGATATGCTGTAAGTAAAGATCTAAAATTTTGGCTATTTCGGCTGCCGTAATTTTAACTAAGAATTTAATTTAAATTTGGTAAACTAAAAAGTAACATCCTTCCGAGGAGCTTGTTTTGAAGATTTCAACAAAGCTGAGATAATTGGATTCGATATTAGTGTTACTCAGAAAGGAAACAAGTGCAGTTTCTGCCCAGTTTCTAAATATAAAGCTACCGTTTACGCTCTCTAATCCGATCTTCAAGGGGAATTAGATTTTCATCGAATAAGGGAACTTATCAAATAAGGGAGCGTTTTTTATGAGAGTTTCTTGCTGACGGGGACTTTAAATTTCATCGAATAAGGGAGCCTACCGAATAGTAGAACGTCGAATCAGAGAGCATCAACTGTAGTTAAAAGATTAGTATACAGTCTAAATCTCCAACCTTTCTTTTTAGATTATCCGACTAGCAACTACAAATCCTGGCAAATGGTTTTTACATTGTCACATTGAAGTTCATGCTTTAGAAGGAATGGCCATGGTCCTCAATGAAGCACCTGATCAAAAAATAGAGAATCCACCTGGCTTTCCGACTTGTAATAATTTCTACAACGATCGCAGTCGGGATATGCAATTCATTGGAGATGAACAATGTAAGTTGGCAATAAGAAGTTAACCTTTACCACGCCGAAGCCGTAAATTTACGTTCTAATATATAGCCGAAGCCGTAAATATACGTTTTTCATGGGGTGTTAAGAAAAGCCGCCCTACCACCTTAAAGACGCCTTTAAATCCCGGGAAATGTCTTATATGACGGAGAGAAAATGTAAACAAACTATTTTCAATAGTTTGAAACCACCTACTTTCGATTTTAACTGTCAAAACAAACTGGAAAATCAGGCAAAATATTCTTTTGGAAATTATGAGCTCATTGACTGCTGTAACTAACTTTTTATGTTTATTTAGTGGAAAATGGTTTGTTTTATTGGTTGGAAATGTTATGTATTGCTTGTTTGTAGTTTAGTCAGTGTTTGAGGTAAGTTTCTGCCTCCTTATTCTTTAGTATGACGGTACATTAAGGGTGAGGACTGGAGGCTTGTCGGCCGTCATCGACCGTCACCGAAACCCAAGTTAAGGCTTCTGATAAGGCTGCAAAGAGTTTCAAAGTGTATATACTATGTTATTTCTATTGCTTTCATGCTGGTTGATGATAGGAAAGTCATTTTTAGCTGTTTTTAGTGATATTTCCCATAAAAATTACCTCAAGGGGCCTCTGCCTTACGTGCCTCTGATTTACGTTGAAATTTTCTCGAATACCAAGGTTTTCTAAAAATGAATTCTGCCTTTTCTAGTAAAGGTATGATTGTGATTTTTTGGCTAGCAGTTGTAGTTATAATGGTGGAAACAATGAGCCAGAAAATTATGGTATCGCAAATGTTCTCCCCACTTTTTTTTTAACCGAAACGTAAAATTTTGAAAAATATGACAAATTGCGTTTTGAATTTTTTTCAACTCTAAGGCAGAAGACTACTGTGTCACCATTGATAGAGGAAAATCCTTTATTTTAACATTTTTGGAAAGCAGGATAGTTGGGCTTTCCAGATTGGGTTTATTTTTTTTAATCGGTTTAGTAGATCAAAAGTTATGACGGAAAGCGTAAAACTGTCATTTTTCCCAAAACGACAAGGCGTGCACGGGGTGAAGTTCCCAGAGAGAAGGCGTGGTAAAGGTTAAGGCTGAAATTCTCTCGTTTTCTTAAACCATCCCTTTGATATTAAGCCAAGTTCAATTGAACTGGGTTTTTTTATGGGTGTGCTTTACCAAAAAGCTCTGATCAAAGATATGGTAGATGGTATTTTCTTCAGTGGGCACTCAGTGTTATTTTAACCTTTCCACCGTATCTAGCTTATCCAGAGGCTTATTAGATCGGAGAAAAACTGATCATTAAAAAGAAATTGATGCTAATTTTAAGCTCTAAAATATATTAAGCGTGTTAACCCTTTATGTGCCCATATCGAGTATATTGGACATGGGGGGCTGTATAGGGTAGAGGGGCGAAGCCTTCCTGTAATGCCCAGATTGAGTCTTTCCAAGTGAGTCTTCCCAGCGAAATTTGGAGCCGAAAAGTAAAAAAAAAATTCTGTCCTCTAGCGAATTGATTTGAAGTTTTACCACAGGGCACCTTTCCGTCATTCATTCAGGTCTGCGTAGCGTAGATGATGTTGCAAGATTATTGTAAAAAGTTTATTACAAATCTATCTTTGATTTATTATCTCTTCAGGTCAAAAAGCAGAATCAATGAAGCGCCAAATTCACAATAAAGATGCCATCAATCTGATCATAACATCAACATTAGGTGCAATAGTTACAATACAGTTTATCGTAATGTTGTATTGCATATTACGTAATAAAAAGGTTCGACAAAACATTGAAAATAAACTTAACCCAGAGACTAAGAAGAAAAATACTAAAGCGAAAGATTGACATAAACTTTGCTGAAAAGCATAACCTTTGACGGAATATTTACAACCAATGGTGAAATGTGATAAACCCATCGATGCTAATATAAACGCTTTATTGACGGAGGTGAATTTATAGATTATTGCAAGAATTGAAAAATCAAATTTGTTCTCGTATGTGACAATTATAAACTTCAATTTCAAGATTTTTAGCTGAAGCGGTATGGAATTGGAAAAGAGTTTGGATGGATGGCAATAAGGGAAACCGAATTTTATCTGATGTGTGAAGTTGTTGTTAGGGGTGTTGTAGTTCTTTTAACTACCTTTACCCATTGAGGATTTTAATTTAGTTTACTTAAGTTTCTGTATCCAGCCTACTGAACTTATGGAATTTCTGATTAAAATTTTAAATAAGTAAGATTGAAAAGACATGGAGATAGAAAGAGATTTAATTAAGGATTAAGAGGATTTTATTTTTTAGGGAAACGGAATTTTATCTTCGATGAGCTGGAATGTACTCATGCCATATGCAAGAAAAGACTTTATTTCCGAATATACTTTTAATTTTGTAAATATACAATTTCGTAATGAAAATAGTAGATCTTTTACAAGTGCGTACTCCTTCTTAAACTATTTCCAGTCTCTTTCTTAACACCATTCTTTTTGAAGCCGCTACAGATTCCTAGGATGTGTTGTAACGTGTTTTTTTATAAGAACATTCAAAATATTTGAAGCCGGATGTTCGGATGTTCTTAACTTTTAAGCCTAAAAATGTTCTTATTTTCACCATTTTTTGAACATTTTTTCCCATTTTGCTAAGAAACCGGCTGTTCTAGAGTCGGCAAAGCCTTAAAATGTTCTTAACTTGTTCTTGACATTTCGGCCATCGAAGCCTTATGTTCTGATATAGTTTGTTTTTATAAAAAAACGTCGTGTATTTGTTGTCCGTCGACTTTCCAATGACGTTGGTATCCTGCTATATGGTCAAATTTAGAATGGGTAATCTTGAGGGTTATATAATCACCTTCAAAAAAAATCTTTACCATTTTAAGAGCACCATGTCAACACGTCATATCACACTTAGATATTATAGATGACCTTCACACCAATTATAAGGATTAAACCACTATCAGCTCCTTTAATTTCTTGATCGATTTTCGCATCATCTTCCCATACCTGTCAACTGTCTTTTTTTGAAATTGGGAGAGTGGAAAATAGTGAATCGGGGAGGGGGGTTCATGTTTTGACGGATGGTAGATACTGAAGCTTTCAGTCCTGCAAATAGAAACTAGAATATTTCACCCCCTTCTCACAGACCCGGTGGGGATTTTTTCACACAGTGGGGATAAGAATAACGGACTGAAACACAATGGGGATTGATATTCCCACATCCTTTATGGCAGGGGATTTAAGTTATTTTATTTTTAAGTCGGAAAATTTAGTGGGGATTGGAAAAATAGCATAATGTTTTGCAGTGAGGGTTGGTTTATTTGATTATTTTCAGTGGAGACAAAAATTGGAGTACAATTTTCCACCGAGGACCATATTTTGGTAAATTCTTCCAGTAGAAGGATTCCCAGTGAGTCTGTGAGAAGAGGGTGTAATATTGGTCAAAAACGTGTTTGCTGGGAGCGGGTTCAATTTATGCTTTTCTTGGACGTGCGGGGGTCTTAAGAAAAGACACCAAAGATTGGCTTCAGATAACTATTTTGGCACTCGTTTCCTTTTTCCACCCTATAAATTGCAGTGTTTTGGCCAAAATGAGGAAATATTTTCCGAAATTCCTATGGGTAGGGGGTGCCTTAATTCTAATTTCCCTAATTCTAGTCCTAAGTCTTGGCCAATCCACCATACACTTTGCTATTAAAAAGAATTCTTTGAAAATGTTAAATCGATGTGTGGTGTTTTTCATATGAGTTTCCTGTCTACGGAATTTTGAAAAATTGAAATTTCTAATGGCCTATCAATACATTTAGTAGAAGTTGCAAGACTAATTTCGTAATATTTGGACCCTGTTAAAAGGTGACATTTCAGGTGTATCGATCATGTCAGTATCCTATTCTGCCCCAAATTCCATCAGCAAGAGCCCGCGAGGATTTTATCTTTCTGAAATGAACTAAAAGCGATATCAAAGAAGTATTTTTTTGATCGTTTGATTGTGTAAAGAAATATTTCGAAATCTACATTCTCGTCTCGTGAGAACCAGCTCGAGTCACCTAAAAGTTCTATTGGTGATGTCATGACCGTCAAAATTCCATAGCGACAAAGCTACCATTTTGATACCTTATATTTTGATGATTTTTCACCTTCATTTTTCGAATTGTGATATATTTATCAAGGGATTATCATTACTTCAAAATTGCCTATTTCATAAAATTTTATTCATTGTTCATTCTACAGTATGACACTTAACACTAAGCTCTAGTTTAGACGGCCGAATTTCTGCCCTGCCTATTCTAATTGTTAGAATCTAGGCAGAAAGAGAGCATAAAGTTGGTAGTTAAAATTTTTGCTTGGAAAAGTTTGAAAGAAAGCATTGCATTGACGTCAAAAGAGGGCAATGCATTGACTTTAGACAGCCCACATTAATTCACAATTAGAATAGGCAGGGCGAAAAGTGGGCCGTCTAAACTAGAGCTTAACACTTATTTACTTGATTACTTGATTGAAGTCAGTCGAACTGGTCTGACGAAAGTGGGTTTATTGTTTGGATGTATCTATGTCTTTCGAGCCATCCACGTTCACCTACAAAACCAAAATACGCGTTTTGAGGGTTTCTTTTGGGATTTAGCTAGACTGGAGTCGTTTATAAGTTGTGTAATACAGTAGTAAAGGCGTTATATGATAATACGGTTATTGTTATGGGAATTAGTTTGTACAAACTAGAATTTGTTCCCTCCATCACTTTTTGCTTTATTTCTGCTATGTCTGAATTAGTCGTCTAGTTTGCTAGACTAGGATGTAGCTAGTTTTAGTAAGTAATTTCACAGAGCAGTCATCAAAATGGAAAGCGTATAATCTGTCTGATATGTCTAAGGCGAAACAAATTTGATTTTTTGTTCTACGGGCATATCGTTAGCCAAATATGGGTCGGTCGGTAAAATAAGAATTATTTTTTCATTTATCAGAGTTGGTAAAGTACCGAAAATGTTTTCCAAAAAATATCTGGTTCAAAAATTCACTTCATAATAAAATCTTAGTGTATGGAATGCTTGATTTTCTATATTTTTCAATTTCTTAAATTAATTTTCAGCTTTATTAAAATTTGATTCTTACAAATAACTACAATCAAGGTCATAATATATTGAGAATTTTGGCTATTTTAACGTTTTTCAAGATTTAAAGTTCTGGCGAGAAAGTCGATTTTTGGCTATCTTTTTAATTTAATCGAATATTTCAATTTGGGAGGGGTTGGCAGACTTCCAGGCTATATTCTGAGTCTTATTGGACTATTTTTAAACTTTTGGATCCTCAGATCCTAAGGTCCTAAGTCTTAAGTCTCATGTTAAAACTCAGAGTTAAAACTCTACCCTTCCAGCCTACTTTAGAGCACTTACAAATCGATTGTGGTTCAAAAACTTCCCGGTGGATTTCCCTTTTTTCTCAAATATTATGACCTTGATTGTAGTGTGGAAAATATTTTGAAGTGGAAATTCAATATCATAATTTTTTTTTGATTTTAGCAAAAATAGGTTCGGTCGGGCTCGTAGAACAACAAATTAAATTGGCCTCGCCTTAATATGTCATTTTCTCAGCACATATTCATGTTTTGTTAGAAAGTTATATGGAAAGATATTTTCGAGAAGAAGACACCCCTGTTTCAGTGATCAAGTATGAAATTATTATAAAAGGAGTAAAGTACCAAGGATGGTAGCATCATTGACTTCCAAACCCGAAGGGCTATCCTCGAGACTCCTGGATGGGAAATGAAACTACTAATTTCCCATTCAGAACACCCGCGCATGGATTTTAAACAAACGCCGGATTGAAACTAAAATCTATCGCTAGATTTGAAAAAATGCAGTCCTTAAAAAGAAAGGAACCGCTAGATATACAATCCGTCGTCATGATTGACGGATTTCTAGGCACATTCTGGATGGGAAATATAAGTGGCTTCACTTTTTCTTGCCTGGGAAAGGTTAGAGATTCTACTCTAACTCAATGGGTATAGCATTCTTATATTTAGTGGGTGGTTGGATTTTTAGCTCAAAAGTCCATTTAATGAGGTATTCCCAAATTCTCACCCAGGTTTATCATAGTGTACAAGTGGGAAGCAGTGTCCTTACAAACACCCCTGTCTCGCAGCCCCGGTGGAACATTTTTCCTCAGTGGGGATAAAAATTTCTATTGAAATGCCAATGGGGATAGAAATTCTATTGTTCCAAGGTTAACAAATCTAGTGTGGATGGGTTTGGAGTCCCCGAATGGGGATGAAATCAAAGTCAATTTCCCAGTGGGACTTAAATTTCAGGGTACTTTCCCACCGGGGACGAAATTTTTGCGCCAAATTTTCCAGTGGGTCTGTGACAGAGGGTTGTTTACAAAATTAGGGATATGCAACGATAACAGTGTCTTATTGTTCAGAATTTCTGATGATAAAAATAGAAAATAGAAAATAGGAAGCTACCATCAACGAGAGAGGAGTAATATTTATCGAAAAAGGGATAAATGATATGTGCGTAAGAAAATGTATTTATCCGGTGATATAGGATTACAAGGGAATCCATATTTGGCAACCAGCAGGATTTCAATACCATAGAAAGAAGGCCGTATAAATCATAACCACAGAAGGAATATATTCAGAAATTTTCAAAGAATGTTAATGAAAAATTGACATGATTTAGCTAGAGAGACCAAATTTCTTTTTTAATCATCTTCATTTTCAGTTGAAAAAAAAAGAAATTAATAAGAAAAAGAAGAGAATCATTTTTGATATCTTGCTGGTTGTTGGAGCCGTAAGTTTCCAATTGTACATGAAACAGATTGGAATTAACGACGGGAGCAAAAAGTTCGGAAACTCATAATCAAAGAGAATCCACACGCGTTGTTTTGAATAAAGTTTAGATGACCTACAGAATTTCTTCAATCTTTGGTTTGCTGGCAGTATAAAAGGAACCTGTTTAGAATTCAGCACGAAAAGAAATTACAATATCAGTAATGGTGAAAGGTCTGGACTCTAGTCAAGTGGATTACCAAGAAATGTTAAGAGAAGGTGAGCATGATTTCGGATTCTTACAAAATATGACAGAAATGGCACCTCCTCACAGCCCACTGATGGGGCGCGTTCATAAACGAAAAGATGGCACCTATAAGATGAAACGTGAAAAAATTGAAAAGATCCAAGAATCAAAACCACCACCTACGAAACGGGAATTAGTATACAAACCAAAGTGTAGTGAATATTGCGAATTTGTTTTGAGTAAAAATAAACTTTTGGATCGAAAATTAGAAAAAGAATTGAAGTTTTATAATTCTCAAATGAAAACGACTTCTCGATTGATGAGTGATAAACAAAGAGCTATGAAAGTCAGATACGATAAACTATCAACAAATGTATACAATGTGAGTGGGCCTTCATCACCGCTCAATAATAAACATTGTGCTGGTGGTACGTACTTTGGGTGATACTAAGAATCAAAAGTGATCACGGCTTGAGTTTGATATATTTGATTAAGTTTTAGGGAATGTATTCTATGCATATTTAGTTAAACCTAAGTGGCAAAATGATTCCCAGTCCAATTAGATGATCTTCATCTACATCTTTATTTGTAATTTCTGAATTTTTCTTATTAAGAATTCTGTTCCAGGTAGTAGGGGTTAAACCAAATGAAGACAAGACGTTGCTATACCATTATTATCACATTTTTATTCGTATTATTTCATTTAAAATTTCGTTTGAAAATTCTGCTTGGAAAAAAAGGGAAAATTTTTGACTTTACAAAAAAATATTAATAAACTTTTCAAACTGTTGCAGTATATACTAAATAAAATATTTTGAAAAAATCCCCACAAGCAAAAATAAGAAACTATTAGTAAATCATTTTAAAAATTGTTTCGCAGAAATTAAATTATATCTACGTACAAAAAAAGGAGACTAAGGCATTTAGATACATTTCAAAGTTGGAAAAGGCTTCTTATACTACTAGCTGTATATTTACTGACCTAAATTATAAACATCCTAGCAATACAAAATGAGGAATGATATATTGAAATGAAATTTACTTTAAAAATGTTTTACACCTTCACATGCTCAGAAAATTAAGTTTATGTAATGGTCTATCATCATTCAAAAGCTGTTTCGAAAATCTGTCAAATGAAGTCTAAGTCTAGAAAGTAACCAAAAAAATATGCTGACGAAGAGAAAATTCAGATGAAGACTCTCATAATCCGTGAGAAAATTATTAGACAGAAGAAAACTCCCAATCAGCCTTTCTTGGCAAATGCTCCTTGAAATGGAGGGGTCAGACTTGGCCTGGGCCCTATGAAGTGTAGTCTCAAACCATACACATTTATTCGACAGGTCAGGGTAAGACGAAGAATAACTACAACTAATTATTATGTATAAATAAAAATAAATTGTCCAAAATATTCATTCAATCAATAAACCAAAAAAAAGTCAATTTGCAAAGCATTCTAAAATTAAAATATGTCAGCATACATAAACACCAGTAAATTATTTGATAAAAATTAACGAGAAAATAAGTAAGCAAGTCAGTAGGGTCCAAAAATTTTTATCGTTTTTTCTCTTTTTTTTTCTCAAAAAATCCAAAACCTGCAGCAATGTGCGAAATAGGTCAATCTACTCGTTTGCTTGTCAATTCAAGTTTTAAAAGAAAAAGCAAATTATATTCTTTGATGAAAAAGGCTTCGCAGTCGATTAATTATTGCTGAGGGTGAATTTCTAGACACATGATAAAATAATTACTTTGTTAAAAATAAAAACTTTTCTAGTCAATTATATAGAGATTATCTATAAAAAAGGGAGGAGATTGTTAAAAAAAAAATTGAAGGGTTACCTTTGTCTTTTCTCACTGCACACAACAACCTTTTTCTTTTCCACGAAACATTTTCAAGGGTTTATATTTTTCCAAGTATTCTAACTGTTTGTTATTAATGGCGCCACGACGTCGTTGACGAATATACTGGACCGCGTCCTCATATTTCATTCCACCCTCGATGAGCGCCAGTGCCACGAGAACTGGCGCTCGCCCTAAACCCGCCACGCAATGGATAGCAATAGTGGCACCAGGATTTTCGACGAATGTTGCTTTTAAAAAATCGAGCCATGATTGTACTATGTCTCTTGGTGGGGCAGCGCCGTCATCGAATTTCCAGTCCTGTGAAAGACAAGGAAACAAACTATATAAGAAAATTAAGTTCGAGACTAGCCAAAATATTATGAACAAGTTAAAGGTTTTGTTTTTAAATAAGAGTGATATCGTTTGCTTACTCATCATTTTTTGCTTATATCAGCATAATAACAAAAAGCAGACAATGCCATGATATGAAATTTGTGTCTGATATGAAACCAGAACACTTATGTAGAAATAAAACCTTTAAGGCTTTTTTGGCCTCTAAAAATCACAATTTAGGACTTTGCACAAAAATACCCACAAAATAGTGAAATTATGAACAACTTCCAAATATTTTTAAGGCTTAAAATTAAAAAAAAGAACATCCGAAGGCTTCGAAAATTTTGGCTGTTCTTATAAAAACGCGTATTGAAGAAGATGATAATCCCCCCAGATAAGGATCATAAATCTGAAGACAAATTTTACTTTCAATCTGGCAAATACACCATTAACACACTTTAGATGGGAAATAAGCATTTAAGCAAATGAAATGAAAGATTCTTCTTTGGTCATTTTTAACTCTCGATGTTTGTATTATGATGTGTTCATTTGATTGATTCGATTCTAGACTGGAGTCGTTTATAATGCATGTAATACAGTAGTATTATATGATAATACGATAATTGTAACGGGATTTAGTTTGTATAAACTAAAATCGTTCCCTCCATCACTTTTTGCTTTATTTCTACTATGTCTGAATAAGTCGTCTATCTATTTTTTTCGTCTAGCTTGCTGGACTAATTCGATTCGCACAAAGTGAATTTCATGATATCCTGTGGCTAGATATTTGTGGAATTTTGTTTGTTTAGACTGGCAAATCAATCGAATTCTTTGGACACTTCTATGTCCAAAATAGAAGCTCAATATTTGTCCATCGCATGTCACGAAAAACAAATTTCCGGGGTTTAATTTAGGAGAGAGCTCTTTAACGAGACTTTTGACATTTTGATATGATCATACTAAACATACAAAAAAAGACTAAGAACACCTTCATTAAAATGCCGTTTTATTTAATCCAATAAATTCAAATTTTGCCTGGCATTTTAGGAAAAGTTGATTGTTGATTGGATAATAAAAGTCGATCATTAAACATCTGTATACTTCTCAAGAGAGCTCAGAATTAGGGCTAATGGATATCATCACTTTCAAGTTCAGGATAAAATAGTTCGTTCCCCTATCACACAACACGCAAACAAAGGCAGCAGATAGTTATCTGCTTTTTTACACAAGGAAAAACGGATTATAATTGGATTAAGTAAAAAGAAAAAAAATTGATTCGTGTTTGTTCTGTTGGTCGTGACATGACTAACTAAGCAAATAGCAAGACTATTTCTAGTACCGTGTTTTTTTTTGCTTCCCTGGTTTGGGATATCTATCATGACCTGAATAGTAGGTATTTGAAAAACATCGGAGTGAGTGAGTGCCCTCTATACCATATACCATATACCTATACCCTCTATTTCCATTTACTAAAGTGTATTCAATTAAAATTAATTTAAAATCGATGCACGACACACAATTTTTTATAAGAATTACATAAATAGAGAGACGAGTCTCATGATTCTTTAAAATTTTCAATTTTGAGCCTTATAAGGGCCCCCTTATAATATTAAAAAATTCTAACAATTTTTGAGGCTCACTATTATTTGAGAAAAAATTAACAAATTTGGCAAGTTTGGGCCATGTAACTGTTGGTATTCTATCAAAAAAAAAGTTAAAAAAAACCTGTTTGGCAGGTATTTAAATGTGTTATTAACATGAAAATCCATCAACATGACGATGACATGACGATTTAATCAATTCGAGCAAATAACGGACGGATAAAAAAGTATGACTATCTTTTCTTTGATGATATCATTTTCATATGAAAAGGGGAGATCGTAGGCCAATTAGAAATAGATAAAAAAATCAAATACTTCATTTGATTCGTAATTAAGAATGCTGTTGCATTTGTTTCATTCGAATTGGAGTAAATAACCTTTATAATTTATACTAGAAACTCCTTATGCTTCATAATTGTTAAATCATCTCCTTTTTTGATGGGAAAATTAAAAGAAAAATTTCTGACTCGATGTATCACCATGCTTCTGAAATGACCTCGAATAAATTCCAAAAATAACGGTAAGAGGAACTGGTAAAACCTTTTTGGCTTTTCAACAGGAAATAGGTATAATTCGTTCATCATCATTAATTCAAATTTCAAACTCCTCATCTTCACGCAAAAATGAATGAAAATGTAAGGACAAACAAACAAAAAAAGAGGGAATGGCAGATACGAATTTTTTTTAGGAAAAACAATTGAAAAATTACTTACGAAAACATTGATTCCTTCTTTGACCAGTAGCTGTGGATCGTAGGTTGGCTCGCATACACGAATCACTGCGCATACATCGCATTTTTTCAGCTCCTGTCGAAATACAAAACAAATTATACGTAAATAATGTATAAAGACCACAACAGGTAGAAATTATGTAGGTATTTGAGGATCAAAGTTCTACAAAATAATTGTAAGCTGAGTAAAATCTGATTTCATGGCTCTTATCAGTTTTAAGAAGGGAAGACAGATACATAAAAATCGCAAGTAATTTTGTGGTTATATGTAACTTCCTCGAGTGGTTCAAAAAGAGCATCTGAAAAATGCTATTTTCTGGCAATAATAGAGAAATTCAAATAATGTCAAAAGTTTTTGCTATTTTTATTGCGAAGGGTTTTGCGGTGTGGTTTTTCTTACACAATATAATAACAAAAAATATCACAATTTTTCCTTTTCTTACTTGCCATGGTTGCAAGTCCAGCTAGTTGCCTTCGTGAGAGTATTCGATAAAATGCTTCGAATGTTTGTAATTAAAATAAGGCAGTGATAATAATAAGATTAATTTACCTCGACAAATTGTCCGATGTTGGCTTTCGATGGTCGGTCCATAATAAGGAACCTCATGTTCTTGTATTCGACTAAGGCATGGCCAAAGTTGGGTAGCAAACGGTTAGTTGGCATTTTCATAATGTTCTGTCACGTGTTGAGAAGGTTCTCTTAGTGGTAAATGGGTTAAAGGATATATCTTGTATCCACAAACCAAAACGTAATGGTTGTTTCCAAGGATGGCTTTTGGTTGAACTTGTCTGTATCAGCGTCGTCTAAATTACTAGGCCATAAAGTATGAATGGTTAGATTTTTTAAATCTTCAGATCCCTCCGTCGTCGATGGGGATTCTCCTTTCTTCTGGTTATCTTGATTTCTTCAGTCCGGAGCTTTCTCAGGAACTAGTCAATGGTGTTGACCTCGGCACCAGTCTGCACTGTCTTTTACAAATCGCTCCATGCAGGTAACACAACAATAATAATCCTATAAAGAAAAACGAAAGTAAAGGACAGTTAAAAAAATCTGTATAATGTTTTATATTTCGGACTTTGGTTGCTTATCATGTCAAAAAAGACAGACAGACTAAGATGGAAAAATGGTGAAATGTAAAAGATACTACAAAACTTTCACAATCAAAAAATAATCATGGGCTGTTTAAAAGCTGTTTTATAATTTACGGACAAAGTCTAACTTTTATTATGTAGAATTCTGTAGCAAAAAACGACGTTCTAAAGTTACTTTAAAATGACATACTTACATACTATACATAAGAAACTGATAAACTATAATAATCTGCTGATTTTTTTAAACTTTCTTAAAAACATATCTTTTCATACAGTTTTGCGTCAGATATTTTATGATGGAGACTTACTACATGACTAACTAGAAAAAAGTAGGATTGATTGGAACCTCATCTCATTATATAAAGGGGAAGACGAAAGAGAAAGTCTAAATAAACCAAAATAGTAATACAATATTACAAAAGACAATCAAGTGTCTGATAACTAAAAAGACTTTTCAAAAACAACCCTAGATTAGATGTTTGACATAGTAAATAAGGTTAATTTACAATCATCGACTGCTGTTCTTGTTTTTATTCCTTATTGACGTTTTTTCCTCTCGAAAACTTCGTTTGATTGAACAGGATACCTCTGACACGAGCAAATATCTTACTTAGTTCAAATAACAAGAAATTTTGAGAAAAGAGGGTTTTTAATGATGTAATAATTGATGTTTGATGAAAGACATACCTGAACCTCAATCAAAAAGATATTTTGGTGTAAATGCCATAACATTATTATTATTAAGAACAATAGAATGTTAATTTTAATTGTCGAGTGCATCAGCATTTGAAAAATGAGTTTTGAAATTTGTTCTTTTAATCAATGGAATTTGGACTATTTGTTTACAGTTCTTAGAAATATAATTGAAAAAAAAGCTATTACATTATTATGCGAATATTATTTTACGTATAATATGAACGTTTTTATTTCGGTTTTAAAATTCTATCATTGAACAGTATGTGTGGCTACCATATTCTTTCTTTGATGACATAATAAAGACAATTAATCTATTAATTGTTGGTAATTATAGCGAAGCTGAAAATGCACATAATTGATCATGCAGAACAAAGAGATCAGTTTGTCATATGTGTTGTGGTTAGTTCACTTAAATGACAAGAGAGACCATTTTTAGTTTACTAAGGACTAGTAAAAACCTGAAAATTAGATTCTAGAAAAAAAGATTCCAAGAAAATAGCATTAAAAGTAAAAACAAGGTCAGCAGAAATTTCTAAAGAACAACAGAGTTTACTGAATTTCTCACAGGTTAACTTGTAAATTTTCAAATGAAAATTATGTGAAAAATGCACAAAACGCTATCAAGCTTGCACGCTTTATCTATACCAAAAATTTGAAAAGAGAAAAAAAATAGCAAAGCACCCCTACAAGATACACACGAGAGAATCTATCAAACCAAAGCAAACAATGTGATGCAATTGTCAATATATAAAGTTTATTTACCAAAAATATTTTTTGTAAACTGATGCCTTACCCTTATTAAAAAAACAATTTTTAACGATGATAAAGTACCAAGAAAAATACTCAAAATGTCCCTTTGCAAAATGCATACAAACAAACTGCTTTCTGATAAACGTTGATAAAATAAACGAGACAAATGCATAAACGAACAAAAAAAAACTAGTTAACAAAATGTGAAACATGAGATTGATATTTTGAAATGACACAACAAACAGTACTGCACCTCATCAATCATACATAGAATATAAAGCTCTAGTACACCAAAAAATGTTTTTGATTAATTTTATGCAAGTCAATATGATATATCATTCGTCAATTAAAATGATGTCCAAACTTTCAAGTATGTCAAAATAGAGCTTCATTGTTAGGGGATTTCCTATTGAGAAAAGTAAATGCTTAAATTTGATTATCACATGAAAGTAAAATAAAGAGCTCAATAGCTTGATAAGATTAAGAAAGTTATCATGAAAAGAGGAAGGAATTTTTCAAAATTGATCTTTTGGACACTTGTCCTGATGTCACACTTTTAAAGTCTGTATCAAAAGTATGTTGATACTTTAGTTTTTTAGCATTTTTTCAGCACCCATTCATGCTATATTAGAAAGTTATACACAGTTGGAAAGATATTTCGAAATAAAATAATATAAAAGATAAAAGATTTTTGAAAAATCGAAAAATTAAGAAGAAAAATGATGCTATGTATTAAAAATCGTGATGAAAATTAGTGCTTTCATAACTGTTCATAATGATATTTTGTGCATCCCACAACAGTTTCAAAGTATCTTTAAAACTTTTTAAAATAGGTTTTATTTAATATTATCTGAACGAGAGGTCATATTTGAATTTCATTAAATACTTACTTTGTGATACATCACAAAAGGAACAGCTTGAAATGAAGACTTTTTACTAATTCAGATATAATACCATATTTTATTTAACGAAACTGAACTGAAGAAGACTGTCCAGGGAATATATAGTCTGGAAGTCTGGAAGTATAAAACGTTCAACTATAGTAATGGAAACATTGACAAATCACAACCAATATCTAGAATGAATGTCTACAAAAAGGCTATATCAGCTAGGTTGGTTCAGAAATGAAAAAATAAGATGAAAGAATGATCCATAAAAGTATAACTATTGATCACAAACGACATCACAAAAGAAAGTAAGAAAGAAACTCAATAAATATATCATATTTGGCCTCTGGGTTTACTCTTCAGGTTATAGTCTATAACTGAGGAAATTATTTATAATTTCAGTGACCTAATAAGCTTTTTCATTGTGATTGGTTATTTTAGTGAATCACTTGTGTTTAATGTCATCCATAGGCCGATCAGCTTGGGCTGAGGGGTAGAAATTTTGAAAATTTGCCCCTAATAATTTTGCAATTACTTTTTTATTTTCTAGTTTACGGAATCGCCTGATTTTTTTTTTTGCAAAAATAAAATTGAAATTACAATTACAAATATTTTATTTATTTCTGCTCTTCTGATCCTGTACCGATCAGCCATAAAAATCAGAACAATTACATTTTAAGCAGGAAAGGCAAAGAAAAGTATCCAGTGCTTTCTTTAATGGCACTTAAACACAATTTCCCTACTAAAAACCTTCTATGGTTTTCTGGTATGTATGTAAGTTTTCTCAAAATGTATTTTTTGCATTTTCCCCAACATTAAAAGTTTGAAAAGAGCAATTTATTGTTATTTTTTTCCATCCTCTGGTCCAAAAGATCATCTCCAAATGGCCGTAAACCAGAAAATAAAAAAGTACTTACCTTAGCTTAAAACTGTCTCATTTTGAGCACAACAGCTCGTCTGATTATGCTGAAATTTTGGCAAGAAGCTTGTATTATCAATAGCTTACACGTGTCAAAATTCCAAGTCAATAGCATTTTCCAATCACTAGATACAATATCCTCGAGCTGATTTAGGCAAAAAGGTCGATTTTAGGCCAGTCTGTAAAATACACTATTACCTATCGATTATCAGAATCAATCAATATCCAATCAATGGATTGGTTATCAATATTAGTCATTGATTGGAAAAGCTATCTATTTCAGACGATCTAAATAAAAAAAAGGGTTAGTTTAAAGAAAATTCTTTAATCTTGATCGAATATTAAACAGCACTTTCCAGGGGGGGTCAGTACTAAAATGTCAGACATATATGAGTACTAAAAGGATTTTCAAGAATTTCTTGCATACCACCACCTATTTTTCGAAAATGTTATTTTAGTACACATGTACTAAAATTATTTTGATTAATTTAACATAGATACCACCCATTTTTTGCCCTTTTACGAGTTTAAATTTACCAAAATGGGGTCATTGTTACAAACCTAGTCGAATTTAGCGCATCAATCTGCAAAATGATATAATTTTATTACTAAACTGTGCTAAACTGTACATAAAAATATTTTTAAAAAAATATTTAAAAAATTTGAAAAATTCTGAAAGATTTCTGAAGATTTTTTCGAAAATTACTGAAAAAAAAATCAAATTTTTTCCAAAATTGTTAAAAAAATGCTCCATTTTGGCTAATTTTAGAACAAAATACTAAGATTTTTCAAATTTTTCTTTAAGGGACCACCTTTTTGGTATTTTAGTACACATGGTACTAAAATTATTTTTGAGCTTTTTTGCAGTACCACCACGTCACTAAATGTCATGATGTCTGAAATTTTAGTACCGACCCCCCCCCTGCACTTTCCAGATTCAATTGATATTCCTCATCTGGCAACTGATGCCTATGTAGAAATTTTCTCTCAACCCAACCCTTTTTTTGGGTAGTTGACCTGATGGGACAATAAAGGCATCAAACGAGCGTTTGACAAGAGAGCGCTCTCTTTTTTCTTGTCTTGCGATGGGAACTTAACCAGACTCAACCTCTTTAGAGTATACAGCATACAGCAGACAATCAAACCAATCGAATTTTTAGAAGCATGAGGTAAAAACCTCCAGGATGGGATCCCACTATTTTTCTTTTCCCATCTTTACTCTCTTTCCTTGTATATTTTAACTGAGTGAGACTTCGAATAAACCCCGGCATTGGGTGTTTATTAAATTTTTTTGATTTTATGTGGAGTGTGTATTGATTTAGATTAATTAAGTAATCTTTCACCATGAGGTCACTTTAATAAAGTAATTTGCAACCTTGTTTTACCTTTTAATTTTCTTTCAGTTCAAATATTTCACAATGTTTTGAGCCGTGACCTTAGGACTTCAACCGTTGCGGGTCAGGGTGGGATAGGAATAGCGGTTGTTACTATTAAGGCGGGGCGGTTGCTGAATTGGGTCACGTGATGAATTATATTTCTGGATATACAATTTAAAAGTATGGCGGAAGTGATGGATTGTATGGTTTCTTAGTATTTTTCAAGACTTTGGGACACTGCGAGGAGCTTCTATTGTGAGTGAGATTTTCCTTCCTTTTTTGAGTATTTTTGATGGCATAAACGTTGACCCCCTCCCCCCCTTAGGGCCTGAAGTCGTTTAAAAAAAGGATTGTCGACAGCCCCTTATGGTCAGGGTTGTGGCTTCAAACAGGAACTCTTTTGAGGTTTTCTCTTAATAATAGACCTTTTCGTTTTGATATGCAAGGTCAAGGGCAACATGTTAGAAAAAGCCGCTGTAAATCAATCTATTGATTTCATCATTTGAAGCAAATTTAATCTTTCTTCTAAAAGATTGCCACTTTAATATAATGCCAATTACAGTCTTTCTAATTCAGATTTATTTTCGTCGACAAAAAATCTTGGGTTCCATAGTACAGTAAGCACTTTTATATTGGCAAAAGTCAAATTTACGTCGGCATTTGCGTCAGCAATAGCCGAAAGCTGACACAAATTAGAATGGCTGCAATTATGCATATAAGTTTTATATTATTACTTTCTTTTTGCATAGGTTTTGCATATTTTCAATGCAATCTCACAAAGGCAATTTGGCCACCATAAGGCGAGGGGATTTAATGAAACGGTTTATCGTTGACCCCATGCACGACTTGGAGCTGTCGCTTAAAAGAGTTCATTACACTTTTTTTTTTAAAGAACACGTTTATAATAAGGAACTTGAGGCTCAAAATGGTCCAAAAAACTAGGAATTGTTAAGGAACTGCTCAGGCTTAGAATAACAATTAACAAGTCAAGTCACAGAGAGTTAAACTTGAATTTGCACACATTTACAAAGCCTAAACATAGAGATAACAAAATGTTGACGAAAAAACGTTCAATAAACGTCTCTTTTTGCATTTCTCTCGAAAAATAAGGAACTCCAAGCTTGGAGCCAAGTTAAGGTTCCTCATAAAAAAACAATGTGTACATTTCAATAAAAGTTCATTATTTTGTTTTCTTTAATTAAAATTTCCCAGTTCCATCATCTAAAATCGCCTATAAAACCTTCCATATACACCAGCTTTGAATTTCAATTCAATTAGTAGTCACGTAATGTATTGTAATGAAATGTAATGTAAAATTTATTTGGTCAAGAAGGTCTAAAATTTAGTCATTGCTATAACAAGCATTGATGTGGACCTATGGACGTGATTGAAAATCCCACCTTTTGATTAGAAGATCGGAACTATGTAATCACATGATCTATATAAATCCTGCATTTTGATTGGAAAATAAGAAATATTAATTTAGAAAAAGTTTGAGTGAGCACAAAGAAAATTAAACAAAAATGACGGACACATTTCTATGCAAAAATTAGAAGAAGATGTGGAGCGAAGGTGAAACTCTCTGGACTAAAACAGATGTTGAGTAAGGGATTAAATGAACTTTTTCCAGCTTTTTCGTAATTGAAAAAAAAAGAATAATGAATAATGAAATTTCTCTGCATCAAATGTTTTTTCCAGCGCAACGATAAACAGAAAGGTTGAAACTGTTTTTCTTTGCTTAATGGTCAGAGAGGAATAATCCTTTTTCATACAGTGATTCAAACTTTCATGTTATTCCTTTCTCTAAAGAAGGGTGTCGGAATTAGACGAGGCATGTCGATATTAGACCAACTTACGGTAATAAATTCCCCTGTCCTCGCCTAATTTTTGCATACAACTCAATATATGGCAGCGTGGAAATGGTGCACAGTACACCGAACATATTCGGAGTGAGGCAGTAATAACTTTTCGCGTATTGGCGGAAGGAGCGGATATTAAGTAAGATATCGGCGTAAGTCAAAGTTTTTCAATACGGGAATAGCAAAGCACCGCATTTCTAACATCCAATTTTATTACGCCAGGTTTAAGCGCATCCACCTCTCCCTTGACCGTCATATAACGACATAAAGTGTAAATAGAATAGAAAGCTTATTTTGAGCTACTTTTAGGCGTGGGAAGATTTAATATCCCAGTGCTCAGCCCTAGACCCGTTTGGAGAGGTCTTACTGCGCCCCCAAAACCCCCACCCAATTTCCGCAAACGGAACTTTTTTTGGCATAGACCTCAGCTTAAAAAAACAACAATTCGGCGTGGACTTTACATCGTTTCCACACTGGTATATATGATGGCAGATAAAGGCGAAAAATGTGTTTATAGTCTGGTCTGTAGTTTGTACAATATAAATAGAAACGTCAGAAACACTCTCCTGGCATGATTCTGTGGCGCAGTGGTTAGAGCGTTGGGTTTCTTATCATCAGAACTTTGCATTAGTGGGGGTTTGAATCCCACTGGCAGCTTGGGAAATACCAGTCTGGGAAATCCTCTCAATTGCACGCTTATGTTCCGAGACCGTAAGCGCGCAATTGCACGGTTATCAAAATGGCAGAATTTTTAAGCGTGTAATTACACGCTTATCGAAATTGTTCTGAAACGGGTGGTAAGCGGTAAGCGTGCAATTGCACCCTTTATTATTCTGACACTCAATTCCTTCCGAAAGCTCTGTTGAATTTCAAAAGCCTAGGGCAGTTTTACTCAAAATTTATCGTAGAAGAAGATTCCGTAAAAATGGATTGCCTGTTAAACCAGGTTGTGGCTTCTTTGTAAAGACAAAAGACCGATCTGGACTTATTTCGCACTTTCCAGTCTCTTGTTCGTAGTTTTTCTGACTTTCTGGTTCTGTGTGAGTTATTTACTATGTTTTCTAACTTACTGAAAGACTTGCCGACAGATCGCCACCGGTGGGATTCGAACCCACTAAATGCAACGTTCCGATGTTTTGAAACCCAATGCCTTATCCGCTGCGCCACGGATTCATGCCGAAAGAGCGTTTCAGATGGCTATTTATATTGTACAAACTGCAGACCAGACTGTATTAAGAGAAAATCACAAAAGAGTGCTTTTTTCGAGCTCCAACCCTAACCCTAACTGATAATAACCAAATTCCTAGCCAATCTGATACATAACCACACCTAAACCACACCCATACCCAACCCTACCAGGTTGCCTGCAGGTCCTGACACTATTCCCGCATGCCGGATCCGAAAAATAGATATATACATATCTTTCGCTTTTACGAAGAAGCCTTCACCGTTAAACCATGCCTCCACCCGAATTAGAGAATTCTGAGCCCCTTGAAATCCCTAAGCAATTTCAACCGGGGCGGGAGCAGGCGTAAATTATAACCATGCAATTGCGCGCTTACGCCCTCGGAACATAAGCGTGCAATTGAGAGGATTTCCCAGACTGAATACTGTGTGTTTTGTTCCCAAATAGTCAGAAAAACTAAGAACTAGAGACCGAAAAGTAAGAAATAAGTTCAGATGTGTCTTACAAAATTGTGAAGAAGCTACAACCCTATTGTATATTGTATCGAGTGGGAGAGTCTGGTCTCCCCTGGCGGGGGGGGGGGGGCTGCAGCGCTGAGTAAATAAAACTTCATTGATTTTCACAATCAGTTTTCCAGACAGCTATCAAAACGTAAAGTACATAAACAACAAACTTACCGATCCGATAAAAAGCCTCATTGATTGGAAAGGAAAGATTTAAACGTTTTTTTGTGAAGGTTTCAGGGTTCTACTGTCTTTCTTTCTTTTCCAACTCCTGCTTCGAAATGAAGTGTCTGTTGTTATTTTTCCAGTAATGATAAAACCCGGAATATTTTTGTATCGCTAGATTGCGCAATAAGAAAGTATGAAGTAGCTGATACATGCAAATCATTCGCTACAATTTGATGAAAGTGCTACTCTGAGACTGTACAACGCATTTATCTTAAAAGTACGGAAAATATTGCACCATCAAATCAAAATGAAATGCGTGTTCGAATTTTTAGGGAAATTTTTCCTCTCTGTGATGTAAGAAAAATAGATAACAATCAGAGAGGATTTTGGTATGGAGTATTCCATTCTGAGGATAAGTTTGTTCTCCTTCCAATCATAGCAATGGTGAATGTTCCCTAAATGCTGCACTTTTGACTTTTTACCCACTTTTTCACCCCGGAAATGGAGGGGAAGGTCCGATATAAATAGCCTACCCGGCCTTCCCGATAACTTTATCGTACTTTATCATAACCCTTTCAGAACCAGAACATTTAGACTCACCGAAAGGGACAGGATCTGATTACTAGCGTAAACAAAGATGGCAGCAAAGTAGTGGGAATTTCTATGAAAGATCACTTTTTTTTTTAAAAGAACAGTATAAACTGATGACTGCACACACACTTCTGGCGTCTTCTGGCGCGCTGGACAATATTGCTATCTTTGATTCTTTTATAATGTCCCTCTTCTCAAATCAAAAAAGGGTGAGAATCAAGTAGTATTATATTCTTTATTAGCTTATTAGTTTCAGTGTTTTTATTTTCATTTATTTTCATTTCACAATTTTTTCTTAAGTTTGTTTTTGTTTTGTTTTGAAAGTGGGGGTCTATGGTAGGGTGGACAGGGCAAAATCCCTCCCAGTAGTTTTTGAAAACCAAAATAGTTTTATTTGAAAGTCCTTACCTTTGTTAGCGACTCCAGAAGTCATGCAACTTTCGTTGACGTCAAACCAAATGTTTCATTTTTCCGTGAACTTTGAACCCTTGGAACTTTTTTTCTATGTATGCTAAAGCGTTCCAGTTTTTGCTAAATGAAAGCCCGTGATCTTAGCTTTCCAGCGGTATAACACTGTGGACACGGGCTAGACGGCAAATTGGTAAAATGCCGAACGTTTTGCAACATTTTGAAAATTGTTTGCCGACGGGAGAAAAAAAATTTGCAACTATCGAAGAACAAATGTGTCTGGAAATGGAGGAAAATGTGTTTGGAGGCTGAAACTTTGTATGTTTATCAGAAAAAGGGTGCGGAATTCAAAAATCACAATCGCTAATTCTAGTTCTTTCATTTTCATGTAGTTTTTTTTAACTTTTTTGCTTCTTTAGCATGGGAATGTCCCAAAAAAAGTTTTTATTTCTGCCGAAATGGATTTTCTTTTCATTTGGGGTCTCTCCTTTCAAAAAAACTTATTCTTTACTCATAAGTTTTTGTTCCTCCATTTCCAGAGGCCCCTTGAAAATGGGTCCTACCACCTTTTTTAACTCATTTCAACCTTTTCCAAGCTTTTTTCTTCAAAAACAAAAATAAAACAATGCAATGTCTTCTTTTTTCAAAAAAAGATATATCTTTCGTTATTTTGATAAATATACTAAATATTTTACAAATATTTTTATATAATAATATTTTTATAACACCATCAAAGAATTCTCCCTCCAAATTTGAGGTCTCTAGCTACACTAGAAAAAGAGATATGCAAAATTTAAGAAGCATGACTGGAAAATTTCTTTATTTTCTTTTTTGACACATTTTTCGAATTTTTCCAAGCTATTTTCCTAACCTTTTTTTTGACATTTTTAGTCAAATTTTTGACACTAAAATTTGAATATCTTTACAACCACTAATCCTCTGGAGGCATATGACCCCTCATGTTCTTTCTTTTTCAAAGCTCTACAAGATAGGATAGATTTTGAAAAAAAAATTAAAACTTGAAAAATCTTCTGGAGTTGCTACCCCTGTGAGAAAAGTGAGGATTTTTCGAAAGCACCAAGCCAACCCAACAAGGCAAGAATGGTAGATGAAATCTAGCCTTCTGCATGACGACGCGCAAAATTTTTCTGGCACGGTCTGAAAATCAGCCCGATGACTGTTAATCTTTGGCTTATCGCTAATGAGCTGGAAATGGTAGTTGGCGTGGTATTGTGGTAGTCAACCTTGGCTTCTGTGCAGGAGGCCAGGGTTCGATTCCCACTCACGGCAGTTCACTTGGCAAGTGAACATTCCTTCGCCCGGGTCAACCCATGCCATGTGAGGGGAATTGGGTAGTCAGTTCAAGGTGCTGACGGGACGCTCATTAGTAAGCGTCTATAGTTGCGAGAATAGGCCTCTAAAGCCTCCTGCAACTCAACCAAATAGATAGAAATAGAAAAAGATAGGCGGCAATCTAAAATATGTTCCGTTCGCGTCGCCCGACCAACTCACCTTCAAAACATAAATCCCGAGTCGGACAAGTCGGAAAAATGTCGGAAAAAGTTTTTGTAGCTCTAAGCACTTCTTTGAATCATCATTCGCTAAGAGTTTTTGTTTACTTAACCCACATTGAGTCCCATTTGAGTTTTTTCATGTACCCTTATTGAAATTTTCAATTGTTTGCCGCGTTAGTGTAGACACAACTTTAATCCGGGGAAATGAAGCGTTTTCATTGGTCTAAAATCACGGATGGTCACGTGACCAGAATTTTTATCCAGGGAAATGCCGTGGCGGCAATGTTTTGCTTTAGTGAGATTGACCATTTTGTTGTTTTGATTTGAGCGGGCGAAATTTCTGTACAAACCAAAATATGGCTTCGTTGGAATACAGGTTGAAACACTTGTGGCGAGGGGAATTTGATGTTCTGTTTACCCACAAGTGTTTCAACCGGTATTGCAACGAAGCCATATTTTGGTTTGTACAGAAATTTTGCACCATGTGTCTTGTTTTTTATATAAATTAGCTCTCAGCATATTTTTTGACGGCCCCGACAATTAGGCTAGTCAGGGCTTCCTTTCACTTTATTGATATTACGCACCACGCGGCAGTGCGTTGCTAAATATTATGGTTTTGTTTTTTCAATTTCAAGCAAAGGTTTTCAAAATTATGCTTTCAATCAGTTAGTCCCACTAGCTTCCCGCCGAATTGCATATCAAAGATTAATGCTGCGCTATAATATCTACTTGACTTGCAAGCAAAAAATGCACCACAAAACTTCTAAAGGGATTCATTGAAATCAACATTATCAAAAACTATGTGAAATTCCCTGAATTTTGAGCCATACTGTAGATGAGCTGAGCAAACCTTGAAAACAAATTTGAAGAACAACTTCCCAAGAAATGTGTGGAAGACAGAACCCACCAAGATCTGCTCTCACAGCTGGATAGGCTATTTCCCAGAAATTTTGCCAGACCCCAAACAAGGACCCATTTACATGTGTGGAATTAATTTCTACTTTAGTGTATAAGCTAGGCCTAACAAATTGAAGCACTGTATCAGGAATTCAATGACAAAATTTGGTTGGTTGGTTTATATTTTACTAGAGACAAAAAATGAATTGGTAAAAAGTAAGTAAAAATGACATAGCTTATAGAAACTGCGCACAACATAGCAAGATGATACAGAATGAGTAAGTCAAGAGGTGATCGAGGTAACAAAACACCAAGTGTCAATCAAAATGCTCCACCTGCCAATCAAAATGTAATTGTACCTGGACGTTTTACTGAAGGTGACTGGTAAGTATTATTTTGAATTCCAATAATTCAGATTCGGACTCAAGAATTTATTTGAAAAGCCTTACAATAAAGATCAAGTTGAGGCAAGATTTCCAGCTTATTCAGAATTTTTTATCATGTTTAACTGAAATTTTCGATTTTTTTTACAGTAGTTTAGTTTTTTCTACTTTAAAAGCTGGCAATTTCAATGAATATTGCTCATTTTTGTCAATAAAATTATTATCAATCCTACTAGAATTGGTAATTGAATGCCTCCCCAGCTTATTTACACTCGATTCAAATGTTATGTTTTCCCTTGGAACTTGATACAAACTACTGTCAAATATTTTATTTAAATCACTTTAAAAAATTAATCAAATTAATTTGATGTTTGTATATATTAGGTGTCTACCGCCAAAATAGCAAAATTTGTACCGTAAGATGGTCTAATGTCAACATCCCTCATCTTATTCTGACACCCTTCTTTAGAACTGGGAGTAATAGAAAAATTGGAATTGCTGATTGCTAATTAACGATCAAAAGGAAAAAAATCTTTTTTCAATCAGTGATTTCGACCTTCCTTTTAATTCTATCTCTATTCTATGTCAGAATTAGATGAGGGATGACAACGTTAGACATCTTACGGTTTCCTATCACCTGAGAATTTCAATACACTGAATATAGCCCCTCTTTAGGTAGCTGAAAAAAACTAATAACTGACAAATTTGATCGTTTTAAGGATGGTATATTTCCAATTTCTTTTACAGGTTGGCTGCATGCTAAAAGTTTCTTCCTTAAAAGCTCTTTATTTATGATTTTCAATGTATATTACGTTGTTAAAAACTTTACCTAGTATTCATTGATAAGGGCCTATTTTGTTAGTAACATAGAGTAAATTTTACCAGTTGAAAAGATGGACTAATAATAGTGAACTAATAATTTGACAATTTCTTGTGTTTTCTTTAGGAACGACCTACTCGAAAATGAGACATGTGAAGAATTTGTTTCGGATATAGTTAGCGATATAGCTGATGTTGCATGCGATATCATTTTCAAGAAAATCATCTCTGACCGCGTGGCACCTTATGCTGTTTTTGCCGCAAAAGAGCTTTTACTAGAGTTTGTAGAGGTAGATCTCCGTTTATTTTTCTTAACAAATCTCACCAAAAATCACAGGTTCTTATTCTTATCTACCGTCATCTTATATATCAATTGTTATTTTGGTCAAACTTCAAATTGTTGCTACAGATATCTTGTATAAACACAAGTGAAGCAAAATAATGCGCCATCTTAGCTGAAAGTAGACCACAGAAACCTTAGTTTTGACACTGCAATGACTTCAAAATTTCAAGGATCGTGCAAGCTAAATTGTGACGTCATTTCATTCAAGATGGCGCATTACTTATATAATAAGTAATAGGAATAAATAAGGAAAGAAAAGTGTGTATACAAGATATCTGTAGTTCCTACATATATAGAATCAACTTTTTGCTAATATTTTAATTTTACTTTCAGTGGGAATTTATTAAATGCGATGTTGGTGAAAATGTTCTTCAAGAAGTAGCTTGGTGTGAAGATGATGGTATAACTTTTCCACTACTGGCTAAAACTGGGGTATTTCCGTAGAAAACATTATGTCATGAATATCCTGAATTCTGCGAGTTTTTCTTTTTACTCTAGCGGATTTCCCCAGCCCAAACGAAAAAAAATATAATTCATTGTGGTATGTTAAAATATTTCAGTTGCCAACGACTCCAATAGGTTGTTTACATTAATTAACGGATTCGTGCTCCTAAAAGATATAAAATAATCCTGTCACTTAGAGCTGCGTTTCATACAGTACTAAATTAAGTAAAAAGTTCTATGATATCTTCTGGATCTCAATTTTGGAAAGAGATATATCAAACAAATATGAAAATAATTTTTGTCCTTAGTCAAAACATATTTCAAACAATCTTTTTTGTTTTTCTTAGAGCCTGTAGCGTGCGTAACAGACAGCTGGGCTCAAGGAGCAGTACCCGTTGTTCATTCAATTAATGTATTTCGAAAAGGAGGGAGTGAGACAGTGACTTTGAAGGAGAATAAAACAACGCCAAGAATCGATGAAGAAGATTCAAAAGAGTTGAACGGTAACAATAAGTATTATGGATTTGCTCATTTGTAAAAACTGAGTGCGATGATGGCAACGAGCGCATGGGCATTTGTTTAGGCAAAAGTGATACGGTGGCGTAATGCCATGTTTTACCTCCGGAATTCTCTCATAGGCACCTGGAAACTGGCGGTTATATAATAATCTACTTTGGGCATTATGCTTTCGTGAAAGAGGGCCCATAAGCTTACAGAGGCTTTTTGAAACAAGGCCCGCCTTATCTTCTTATGCAAAGTTTTACCACTGTTAAACCAAGACATGATTCTGTATTTCGATCGAGTCAAAAAATAGGGTGGCGTGGGGACGTGGTGCTCCTGCTCTGGGTCCAGACCAATCGGTACAAGACCGGAAAAATCGGATGATCTCATCAAGTCTGCTCCGTGCTGACAAATTCTTCAATGTTTTTGTTTTCAAAGCTGTGTAACATCACCGGTATTCGTGGTTGTAAAGAAACGCTATTCTTTCATTTCATGTAGTTGTGATAAAAACGACCGTAGGATAAAGGTTGAGCATCGGGGTACGACACGCTAGGAAAACCTTCGATTCGGGTTCGATTCCCAGCCACTTGGTGGCTCTCTATTGATGCTCAGTCAAGGGAAAGTGGGGAAGTGACGCCCCTCTCTCACATTCGGGCAGATATCTCAAGAAAAGGAAGCCTTCGGATAGTCCTTGACTGCGGTCACAAACTTTTATAGACTTTGAAAACTTTTATCGAAAAAATCTTATGATTTGTTTCTATATCTAGTGTATTTTATTTATAGAAGAAGAAAAACGAGAGAAAAACGAAGAAGCTGACGAAAACAACAATGATCAAGAAAATGATGAACCAATCAAAAATAAAGAAGATCAGAGGTTTTTTTTTTCTTGAGGTTTCTTTTAAGAAGACATATTATTTTTTGTTACTGTTACTTGTACCCGACTTCATCTTTTATAAAGCTAAAAATATCTTTCTCATATGCCCTCTTAAAATCGCGCTTTCTTAAAAAAGTTCTGTTCAACTAAACGTACGCTTGGCTCGATCGATTAATATCGATTGTTGGTTCTTCCTTACAATTGTTTTGTTTTGATCATTTTCCAGAACAGAAGACAAAGAAGCGATAACGGATAGTGAATCAATGAAAATATCACCAGAACAGACGTCATCCATTTCCACACAGCCAAATTCGACAATCAGAAACTCTTCAATGGAGTCTCCTTTGATGGAAAGTTTGCCAGGAAAAACATCTTCTTCGCCTGAAGTTCCATTATCTCCAGTACCTCCGAAGGTGAAGCTTTTTGGACCTACCTCCGGGTGCCCCGGTGGAGGTCCTATAAATTAACCCATGTCCGTTCGTTTTTTCCTTACAACCCTTGCCTCTCCCCCCATCAACAATCAATGATAAAATTTTTGCGTTATGCATTTTCGCTAAACACTATATTTTATGACTGATTTTTTTCATTTTTCTCCTCGCATTGCTATCTAACTTTCATCATCAGGTAGGTCCATTCAGCATCTAGCTTTTTTTCTGTAATTCTGCTCTAATCCAAAAATGTAATTGACATGAGAAAATAACAGATATCTTATATATAACTATAAAGAGTTACCTCTATCTTCCCCAAGCCATGACAATTGAAGCAAAAAGATTCGTCATCTTTTCAAAGAGTGCATTATAGTTTGGTACCGGTATCCGAATTACAAATTTGGCTATTCATCAAAAAATTTAAAAAATTTTCAGGAAAATGAAAGAAATGGGTCCAAAATATTGCCAAACTCCGAAACTCAATTCCCGCGAAATGCGATTTTTCCGAATTCTTTTTCGACCATGAAAATTAGTTTTCGCTAAAATTAGTTCTCTTAAGGTAGTATAGCAGTAAACAGGGAGGGTGTGAGAGAAATGGATTGGACAGACTGCACCGAACTGTTCTTCTTTCGAAAATAGATTTTGCACATAATTTTGTTTCAGCTAGGGCTGTAGAAACCTCATCCAGTGTCTTGAAAAGATTTATGTAGAAAAGATTGGTCAGGTGCATAACCGCCAAGCCCTAATATTCTATTATCGAATTGAATGTCGTTGCAGTTAGACAAATGGAAAATAATAAAGAGTTTGATAATTGGGTGGGAACAACTTTCAAATATGATCATAAATTCAATTTTTTATATCTATTTCATTAATAGAGTTCAAGAAATCTTCAAAGCCAGCATCGCAATTCAAACACATATAAAAAACACAAAGGATCACTACCAACCTTTACTGCTATTTCACTATCGCCCGTTACTGACGACCGCCCAAAACCTGGGGCGGGGGCGATGAGTAAGGATCGTCATGGAGCGCCCATTCATTCGTCAGATTCACTTTTCAAACATCAACACGGCCGCCCACCGGGCGTCAAAGAAGTTATTTATAACGAAGCAGGGAATGTGGTGCATGTTCAGAAAATTAATATAGCCGCCCTGCCCGACCATAGGTAAGTAATTTTTTCAAGTCTTAATACAGTGGAGGAAAATTCGAACATCTATAACTCGAGTGTCTCCTTAACTCGAAGATGTTTTCTTTTACTTCAGTAAACAATACCTTAAAAACCTTACTCCATAACTCGAAATTTCCACAACTCGAACAAATTTGTGTTCCCCATGCGTGTTCGAGTTATAGAGACTCCACTGTATATGTAAATTGAAATTAAGTCATTTTGTCTTATCAAAAGCACTATTAAAAGCCAGAAAAATATCACAAATTAAAAATTCGTATTTTAAAAAGATAATGGTTGGAGGGAATTAAATTTTATGAATTTACGCCATAGTACAAGGGTGTAATCATAGTACATATTATGTACTACGATTACACCCTTGTCTCACAATCACGGTGGAACTTTTTCCCACAGCAGGGATAAAATTTATATCGAAATCCCAACAGGGATAAAAATTCTGTTGTTCCAAGTTAAAAAATTCCGTTGGGGGAGTGTTAATTTTTACACTCATTTCTAATGGAGCTAAAAAAGTCAATTTCCCAGTTGGGCTAAGATTGAAGGGTATTTTTCCACCGGGGAAAAAATGTTGTCCAAATTTTCCAGTGGGTGAGGACCCCACCGGGTGTGTGACACATGGGTGTTGGACATATTGAAACCATAGTCATGCCTTATTACACGAAATAAGTGAACATGTACTTTAATCGGATTAAATTTCGCGAAACTAAATTTCGTGAGACTAAATTGGGCTATTCCAGAAATAGTCTGTACTCCCTATGTTGTTGAGGAGGTGTGACGACCAGGGTGGTCTGGAAAATAAAACATCCAGGGAGGTCTGGAATTTGAACGCAGAAATCCAGGGTGGTTAGTAAAATGAGGTTGAAAATCCAGGAGGGTCAGTAACACGAGGTCGAAAATCCAGGGTGGTCCAAAAAGAATGAGAGAAAAAAATCAAAGGGGGTCCTGAAAAATTGTAAAAAATCCAGGGGGTCACCTTTTAAAAAAAGACCTCCTCAACATTAGGGGTACAAACTTTTTCTGGAATAGCCCATTTCGCGAAGCAAAATAATCGTGAATTTTTCTATATTCAACATCAATAAGTCAACGTTTTGAAAAATTTCGCGTAAATTTAATTTCGTGAATGAGCCTGAAAATAACTGAAAATGGCCATTTTTTTGCTACAAATGAGAATTTTGACTGCTTCCTCCACCGAAAAAGAGATTCCAAAAATTTCACCTGGATTGTATTTTGTGAGTCAGCAATCTCACGCATTTTCACGAGACTTAATTTTGCGTAAATGGCAAAAATTCGCGAAATCGCGAAATCCAATCTCGCAAAATTTAATCCGATCAAAGTAATTAACACGAATTAAGAAATTTCGTGTTAATTAAAACTCCTTTAATTAAAACCAACCTTGGTGTACTTGGTGTTAATTTCAAGGCCGTTAATTATGTGTCTACTTTTTTTTGTATAATAAAGTAATTCCTGTGCATAATTTTTCTTTCTTTCTACAGGGTAAAAACAAAATGTTCGATTATTGACTCGACTCAACAAAACATGAAGAAAACTTCTCGAAAGTTCAAAGGGATTGATTTATCAAATAGTTATGACGACGCACAAAAAACTAACACTAAAAACAAAATCGATCCATATTCATTGATCAATCAAGCTGGTGGTCAAGATGTGGATATTTTACGGACCTTGCGGACACATAGTCCAGATGTGTTACGGACCTTGCGGACACCCTTACCTCCCTCACTGGTAAGACTATATAATTCTATGAAGCGCCCAAGTTATAGTAGAGTTTCCATAACTCAAATGGCACGGGGGAACGATATCGTTTCAGTTAAGGTGACATTCGAATTGTAGAATTTTCAAAACATTCAATAAACAGTCTTGTTTATATTTATTTGTCTAATGAAAGTTAAAAGATGAATCCTATACCTTAAAGGAAGTAATTTTCGCCACATTTTGGTCTAAAATTGACCATAAATAGCATCTTCTGCGTGAATTATCTTGAGTTAGGTAATGAAATCGGCTATACCCGTTTAAAAGTCTTCTATATAGTTTTCGAGAGCTTTCGAATGGTATTCTTGATAATGTCTGAAAATGAGTTTGAAATTTTCAAAATATTTCGCCCTTAGGGTTTTGCCTGGGAAAAAAAAGAAATGTCCCAAAAAAGGGATGTTCCACCAGTGGGATTCTAGGGGATTTTTTCCTGAGGCATAACCATCCTATAGAGAAGGTCTGGAGAAAGTTTTAGCTGGATCTTATTTTTTTCCCGTAAATTATGCTAAACGACCCCACTAGTTGACGCTCTCTAACTCGAATGTTTTCGTCTGATTTTTCAATGTGTTTGTTTTTGAATTTCTTGATGATCCTTTTTTGAAACTGGGAAAGAAAAAACGGGAGGACAAAATGGTAGTAGGAATAAGTGCGGTTTTATTTGCATTGATCTTACTAAGTTTCCTCTGTTATTCGATATTAAGCTAGTGACAAAAAACATCGAAACGAAGTCTTTTTCCCAAAATTGATTCGACATAACTTTAAAAGTGTAGAGGGTCGAAAGCCCTGGGGGGCTACCAAAAATTTAAGGAATCTTTGGGGGAACTTAAAACTCACGGGGAGGTCTAATTTTTGCCTGGGACCTAAACCAAGGCTGACGCTATGTTCTTCAATGATACGAATTTACAATTTCCAACCGTAATTTTACCATAGGTTGATACAGCGGATATTTCTGAAGGTGTGGTCATCAAAGAAGGCGTTCTCTCCAAGAGTGGTCCAAAGGTAATCCATCCCGTAAAGTGTATTTGTAGTTTCCTGTATTCACGACGTAATGTTTTATACAGAAACACCCAAAGTAACCCGTGTGTTTGCCACTAAAGATATTTCCGTAGAAAATTAAAATTTCGAGAGACGAACCAAGCTAGCCGGCTAAAAGAGACTCTGCAAGGAGCCTCTCCTGGATAAAGCGCCAGCTTGGTTTTGCCTTTTTTCACGATCCGAATGTTAGTCGTTAGTCATGTTTAGAATGTTAGCGCGTTTAGAAAATTTGAACTGTTTTAGGTATTGTTGCAAACACCCGGTCTTTTTGGGTACTTCCGTATAAAACATTACATCATGAATATCAAGAACTACAACTATAATAAGGAACAGAGAGTTAAACTCGAACTTTACAAAACGTAAACAATAAGATGACAAAATATTGATGCAACAACGTTCAATAAACAATAATCAATTTTTATACTTATGCATTAGTTAAATATTTAGCAATCCAAACTTAGCAGCTAAGTACTAACTTTGAGGTTGAAATTCTCTGGAAAAATAAGGAACTCCAGGCTAAGAGCCAAGTTAAGGTTCCTTATAAAAAACGTGTATTAGAGAGAGATTCGAATACTTTGATAGAAAGTTAGCTCTAGTTTAGACGGCCGACTTTCTGCCCTGCCTATTCTAATTGTTAGAGTAGGCAGAAAGGGGGCACAAAGTTGGCAGTTAAAATCTTTGCTTGGAAAAGATTGAAAGAAGTCATTGCATTGACGTCAAAAGAGGGCAATGCATTGACTTTAGACAGTCCACTTCATGCCCACTTTAATTCGCAATTAGAATAGGCAGGACAAAAAGTGGGCTGTCTAAACTAGAACTAATTTACGAGGGTTCCCATTGACGGAAACTGAGAATGAGTTCGAATTATGGAAAAAATTCGAATGATAAAATTAGTGAAATTCTACTGTACTCATTTTTATTTTTGCATCTTTAGGTTCAACCACTGGCATACGTGGATGAACAGTCACTAAAACCCATACAAAGTGGTCGTGGTCGAAAACTAGACGTTCATGATATTATTAACAAAACGAAACCAACATTGAATTCTTATTCAAGGTCGAAACCACTCCCTGCGATTCTCATGTAATTCCCTGCGATTCTCATGTAAATATATAATGGAATTGTATACAATTTTTATTTTTGAACTTTATTATTTTAACTGTGTGTAAGATACCATTGATGTTAGTTATGAAAAGTGATGTACACTCTTTTTAAGCACATCCAAAATTTGGCGGAATTTAATTTCGTGGTTGATAGAATTATTTGTTTACAATAATTATAACCTATTTTGGCCCAAAAAGACCAACTTTTTTAAATCCAATGAATATGCGTGTTTCGCGGAATTTAATTTCGCGGATTCACTTGACCAATCAGAAGCTTCGCGGATTTTTGAAATCAATACTAATATTTCTTTTTGTGAAATTCACTTTTTTTGCTTGGATAAGCTTAAAGCACGACATATAGCCCTTCTAGGGCTTTACAGAAGTCTGTGGCCGCAAGCAGTGGTAGATTTTTTAAGGAGCTCATGCTTTTGACTTGAAGCAAGCTTGAAAAGAGTCACGGTTTTCTACGGCGAATAAGAATTTTTCGACAAAAATTGCTTCGGCCATTCTTTAAAAAACATTACTCTTAGGTTCCATCTTGGGTGGGGGAAGCTGGCTTGTCTTGCTGTTATTGGTTGCCACGCACTTCCTTGTTATCGTGAGTGGAAGGTGGAACTGGCGCTGGTGTAGGTGTGTTTAGTTAGCAGAATGGTGTTGAGCTTGTGGGGATCGGTGGTACATGCTGGAAATTTTTGTAATGGTTTAGTTGACTGTTGGTGGAAATGATTCCTTGATCTTCCGGAGAAAGCGTCTGTTTCTTGGTGTAAGCCGGCCAGTACCAGAAATTTTGACGATATACTTGATCTCTATAACCACACCAATGCGTTTTCATTTACGTGGTGTCGATCCATGCTGATTCTGTACGAACACTCTGTCATTGATCTGGAGCTGGAGTGGTGGCAATTCACGCGAGCGTTCAATAAAGCCCGGGGTTCACTTAAAGCTTTTACCCCCGTGCGTATTTTTTACGCAAACGCCGGATTGAAACTAAAATCTATCCCTAGATTTCAGAAAATGTAGTCCTCTCTCTCCACCGCTAGATATTTTGGATCACATTTTAACTATATCAATTGGTGAATTACATTTGAACTAGTCATTAACCACGCTTAGATTACAGTACAGTTTGTAAGGGCGGGCCCCCGGGGGGTACTAGGGTTGCGAGCTGACGGGGGGGGGGTGCCGCCCGACTTTCGAACTTTGGACCCTTACCGGGACTAAAAAGGAGAAAACAAAGGAAAATTTTGGGAATTTTGCGACCTTAGCGGGACAAATTTGACCAATTTTGACCAAATTTCGATCTTTCAGGGGGTAAAAAGTTGAAATTTTCCAATTTTTCGACCCTTAGTGGGACTGAAATTTGATTTTCTGATTTTTCCGACCCTTAGCGGGACTTTGGAAGTCCAAAAAAGGTACCCTTAAGGGCGGCACATACCGTACCCTCCATTTGCCTAAGTACCCCCCCCCCGGGCCGGGCCTTAACTAGGATAAGTGAGTTTCTATTTCACCCAACTTAAGATGGCGCAGAACTTTTTGATAAATTTTATACGCAGTATCCTCTTGACTATTGTTTATTAGGCAAAGTAGCAATAGAGAAATGTTGAAATATAGCAGCCAATGAAAAAAAAACAAGCTATTTCTGATTGGTTACCTTGTGGATTTATTCACTGCGTATGTCCATATATTTTGCCTACAATCTAAGATGTCTGCGACATTATTAGAAAAGGTCTATTTAGTGAATAATAATCATGACATATATCGCCTCAATCAATCAATAAATCAATCAATCAATCAACCAATCAATCAATAATTAAATCAATCAATTATTCCTGATTATTTTTTAATGTTTAATCTTTAAAGCATTAAAGTTTTATAAGTGCATGACATGATCTTTATGTGGGGGCATTTAGTGAAAGCTATGACTAGTTAAATTATTTTAGTCTAAAGTCGAATACTCTTTGTTTTAGTTCTTTATTAGGATCCTAGTGCAAAATTTCTTTGGTTCAACGACTAAAATTGCATCGAAAACTGCTCTGGTTACAAAAAATGACTAAAATCTTTCCTTTCAAACCCAATCAACACTGGTATTGAAGTATTAAACTTTCGAAGGGGGCGTTTATTAAATAATATTCCTTTTATTAGGAGGGTCGTTTAAAAGAAGGGGGCGTTTATTCGAAGTAATACGGTATGCTACAACGTTCATTTTTACAACAGTGGTAGTTCAACCCTAGGTCAAGAAGGTTGTCAAATTTCAAAGCAAACGGAAAAGTCCTTCGGAAGATATGGGACCCGAAATACCCCTTGCTATCACTTTTCTGTGTAATATCAAATCTCCAAATTTTTACTAAAAACGGGGGTTATGTTATCTTTTTTGAACAGTGCAATTAAAAGTTGGAAAGTAGTGTTGATGCATTGGTATTATTGGTGTCATTGATTAATTCGAAACGAAGTGAAATCACAATATGATTGTTTTTATTGAAACGATAAGCATATTTAACTTATATTGCCTCTGTTATTTTTAAGTAATTAAACAGAGGAATGTAAAGAGATGGAAAAACAGCTTTTCTGATTACTCAAAGTTCAACGATCACTTCTATTGAAAATTCCATTGTAGAATTAGAAACGTTGATTAGGTCATTAAATGAAAGTCCAGAAAAGACGGCTCGCCATACAAATCGGACGGTTTCTACATGATGTGACGATAAAAATGAAAATTTGTTTTTCCTTTTTTGCCGATTATTAGTTCAATTTTTAAGAATAAGGAGCAATATTTTTCCAATGTATAGCAAAAGAAATTCTTAACGCAATGATATTAAATTGGTTCTTGTAAAACTGTCAGAAGTCGAGTAAAATCAAGATGAAGTTATAATTTTCTCGAGCTCTATCTTTCCATATTATGGTGCGGTCATGATGCGGTTATATCAGTAGAATCGCTAGGAAATTCTGAGCAAGAAGATATATGTACCTTTTCGTATAGGAGAGGTGTACCCAAAATATAAGCCCTAAAAGTTTGCGCATTATCAGGCTAGAAACAAAAGAATTTCGTCACAACACGCTAATTATGCAGATTTTTTATAGCGACAACAAAAGAAACTATTTACTCGACATAAACTCCCTTAAGGGCAAGAGACCTGGTATATGACGAGCCGTTTTTTCTTTGTTTTCAAGAAGCTGTTTTTCCATCTCTTTACATTCCTCTGAATTAAAGGACTTTGCTAATTCCCAAAACACTAAGCACTTATGGCTATGTCGTTATCGTAAAAAGATCGTAAAGTAAAATCAAAGGTAAAATGTGTTATGATTGAAAAACTGTTTTATCATCACTACCCCCGTTTTATTAAAAATTTGCAGATTTGATGTTTCACATAAAAGTGCTAGCAAGGGGTATTTCGGGTCTCATATCTTCGTAAGGACTTTTATATTTGCCTTGAAATTTGACAACCTTCTTGACCTAAGGTTGAACTACCACTGGTGTAAAAATGAACGTTGTAGCATAAAAGTCGGGAATTTTTCAACAAAAAATACATTCAAAATCAAATAGAAATATAGCACTTTTGATTCTCTAAAACAAGCAAAAAAAATTTTGCAATTTTATCGGACTATCAAAAGTTACAGGCATTCTTGTTTCCACTGCCAATTATATCTGGATACACTTTAGGAGAAAGCTTTTGACTTCAAACTTTCATCAAAGCAAAGGTGTAAATCAATAAAAGGAAGCGATCCGCGAAAAAAAAAGTTAAAATTCTTTTGATGACGTCATACATACGTCATTTGACGTCAATCGATACTTCGATTATCAGCCGGATTACAGTGCTTATAAATAAACTCTCTGAAAAAAGAGACATTGAAAGATCCATAATGGGACCATGGGTAAACGCAAAGTTGTTGTTCGAATTACTGAGATCGGCAATCCTCTGTTTACGGGGATCCCGAAACAATAAAAGAACATTATTACAACAAAATGAAATTGACAACATTGAAATATTTATGGAAAAAAATAGGAACATATCATATCTAGAATTTGTCTAAAACGGCCACTTAGCTTTTTTTGGTCGCCGTTCAATGCGCACGGCTCGAGCGCATTGTGCAAATCAAAACAAAAGCAATTGTACATGATGAAAATAATCACACAATCAGTATGTTTACCTTCTCTCTGATTGGCTACTTCATAAAGAACAATAGAAGAGACGCACAGCTTTGCGCACAAAGTTGAAAATTTTCAACTTTCAAAAAAGCTCACGCCGTTCATTGCGACAAGCCTTGAAGGCTTTATTTAATTTATGCAATAATCGAGCCGTGCGCGTTGTGCGGCGACCAAAAAAAGCTAAGTGTACCTTCACTCATATATCATTTTCTCTCAATCCGGCTGATAATCGAAGTATCGATTGACGTCAAATGAGCAGATGTAATGTAGAAAGATAAACTCGATATACATTCAAATTCTTATTTCTGTGAGTGACGTCATCAAAATGGGGCGAAAATGAGGATTTCTCGAAATGTTTCGAGTTTACAGAAAGTGGGACTATCCGACACCCAACCCATTTTTTACACCGAAATGCTTCGAAAAAAACCCAAAAACATTTATGTTAAGGGGCGGGAACTCATGCGACCGTTGGGGGGGGGTGCCTTAGGTATCCCGAGTGGTCCATAACTTTTTCCCCAGGACAGACCATTGAGTTTCAAGCCCGAAGGGCTAGAGGTCAATCTCCTTGGTAGGATTTGAAGCCAGCAAATCCTACCAAAGTTGCGCGGCCCGCCTGGTTTTTACACAAATGACAGATTGAAACTAAAATTTACCGCTTCATTTTGAAAAATATATCACTCGAAAACAAAGGAATTGCTAGATTCAATCCGTCATCAAAAATACGGCGCATATTTTAAGGCTTCAATTTTTCTTGCCTGAGAAAGGTTAGAGATTGACCTCTAGCCCTTCGGGCTTGAAACTCAATGCGACAGACCAGCAACATTTTTGGAAAGCTGATAAAATCATCTTTCCATAGGATCCTTCCACCCAAGAATTTTGGGGGTACCTGGAAGTATTCTTAACTTTAAGGGGTACCCAACGACCCTTTAATTCCTTGAAAATTCAATATTATTTGAGGGACCCTTGAGGTGCAAGATTTATACCCTTGAATTTTTTTGGGGATATGAAAATCAAGGGGATTGAAAAGACTGATTTGTTAGAAGATTTCAGGGTTTTTGTGATTTTGTTAAAGAAAACGTCTAGTAGAGGGCATTTTGTAAAATCGCTCGACTGTTTTGTTAGAAGCACTTGTTATACATTTTTGGAAAGCTAAGGGGTAGGGGAATCGAAATTACTATGTTTCCAATTTTTTTTCGGACACTTTGGTGTGATTTTCGGACAAATATGACGGTCTCAGGCAAAAATCATAGGGATAAAAATTAATGAAAATTTTAGCTCGAGAAAACGAAGACCTGTTGTATATTTTTGGAAAGCTCTCAAAAAATTAGGATTAGAGATATATTGCAAGTATAGGTGATTTCAGTACCTAACTCGAGATATTGAGCTTCAAAAAGCGCAAAAACTGGACAAAATAGCTGTTTCTGGCTGAAAAACACGGTTTTCAAGGGTTAATATCTCGAGTTAGGTACAGAAATCACCTATACTTGCAATATATCTCTAATCTTAATTTTTTGAGAGCTTTCCAAAAATATACAACAGGTCTCTGTTTCTCGAGCTAAAATTTTCATTAATTTTTAACCCTATGATTTTTGCCTGAGACCGTCATATTTGTCCGAAAATCACACCAAAGTGTCCGAAAAAAAATTGGAAACATAGTAATTTCGATTCCCCTACCCCTTAGCTTTCCAAAAATGTATAACAAGTGCTTCTAACAAAACAGTCAAGCGATTCCAAAAAATCGAACAAAATTCCCCCTACTAGTCTTAGTAGGGGTATTTTATGCATTTTAAGGGAGATGAGGATTCAACTTTTAGTTGAAAATTCAAACTTTCTCCTATTGTCGACGGATTTCTTTGGAACCAAGCAAAGAGGTTGGCAAACGATATCATACTCCAGGATGCATCGTCTCTTATTCTCCCCCTATTTTCTGTTTTTCTCAAATGCTTCCAACTTGTTTTCTAAATATTTTTCTGAAATTTGCCAGTACCTGTGAAACAGGTCTCCGACCCCAGCTCTAACCACTAAATGCAGGTCGATTTCAAGACATATTTCAGTCACATTAACAACAAAATAATAAAAGATCAAATATGAATGTTTCTATGATAAGTCACGATTAAACTTCATCGCCGTCTTTATCCTCCAAAAAATCGAATTTCGCGAATTACGCCCAAATTAGCGAAATTAAATTCCGCGAAAATTTCTTCCCTTAAGGTAGTAAAGTTTAACAACAAGGAATATTTTCAAAAGCTTATTTCTGTTTTTGTATAAATCAATTCAATGCTTTTTACAGCATCCCTTATGATTATCACCATAAAATAAAATTACAAAATTGCAAATAAAAAAGTATTACAATGTACAGTCAAGTAAGGGTTTATAATACACCACTTTTAGAAATTGTAACAGGTTTTTTACACTTGCCGGATTCACTTCCTACTGCTTCCATCCTCTTAATAATATCCATCGAATCTGGGTCAACCGTTCCAAAAACAGTGTGTTTACCGTCCAACCTGGTAAAAAGTACAGTTTAAACTCAGATTTTTCAATTTTCAGATTATTTTTTTATTCTTCTGTTGGATATTCTATTGAATAATTTAATTTTCATGGGACTTATTTTCGTCAACAAAACAAAAATTATTGCTGGTCGACTCTACAAAGTAGTAAAAAAACGACAAAAACAGCCTTTTGTCAATCAACGCATAACAAACTTTGTTTGATATCTTTTGATTGAAGACTTTTTCACAGTGATGATGGTCAAAGATTAAAATGGTAATTATACCACATTTCTACAAGAAGTTGATTTTTTCTTCTTCATTTTTTATTTTTCTTCATTTGTAAAATTTTTATGCTTGATAATCACAAATAAATTTTCAAAGAGCATGAAGGTAATTAAAATCGATGGAGAGTCAATGCCCTTTGCTCTATTCTGAGGCGAGACCAATTTAATTTGTTGATTTATTTATTCGTATATTCTACAGGCACATCGTTACACGTTAGCAAAATATGGGTTGGTCGGTGAAAAATGATTTCCAAAAAATATCTGGTTCAAAAATTCACTTTTTTTAATCTTCGATGAAGATCATAAAAAAATCTTAGTGTATGTATGGAATGCTTGATTTTCTAAATTTTTTAATTTCTTGATTTAATTTTATTTAATAGCAGATGCACCTAACAATCAGAAAAAGTGGGATCATGGGGGTCTTCAAATCTTCCTGAAATTTTGACACAAGGTCACATAGCCCATAGAGCTTTCAAACCACTTCCATTGTTAACTTAAAGTTGAAGGATTATTGAGAAAAACCTGGCAATTGGTTCTCTCATTACAACTCTTCTGATGAATCTGAGAAAACCTGGCAATGATATCATCAGCTCTTTTCAAAATCAATATAGAGGGACACCAAAACCCTACTTAGACCATTAAATGTATTAAAATCTGGTTATCTGGTAAAAGGTGGTAATCTACCGTTATTTCTCAAACTTCAGCTTGATTTTGCTTGAAGTAGAGCTATCTGAGAAAGTTTCTTTCAGCATATTGTATTAGTATGTATGGAATACATCAACTATGGACCAAAAGGTGCAGCTTACAGAAACTCCTCTCACCCAGAAGGGGCTTTAGGGGGTGGGAAACTGCGAAAAACTTAAAATCTGCCTAAATCGCATGTTTTTACCTGTACTTTCTAAGCCTGATAGCTCTTTAGATATTGCTTTAAAGTACTTATAACCATACATATCCTGAAACGACTAAAAAATCTGAATCCAAATGTTGAATTTCCAATCTTTATTTGACCTCTCACTCTGAAATACGGGGGCCTGGAAACGAGGGAAAAATGAAAATCAGTGAAAAGCTGAACTTGGGCGGTCATTTTCTCAATTTGACAAAATATCTCCATGGAAATTTTTTTACATCCTGAAAGTCCAGCCTTAGAGCTTTCCGAAAAGGTACAAAAGTTGAAAATTTGAAGACCCTTTTTTGGGAAATCAAGCTTAGAGTCATCTGGTAAAGATTTTTTGGAAAATTGAAAAATCAAAATGGCGGAATTCCTGTTGACCCGAAAAAAAAATTTTCATCAAAAACTGAAAGATAGTACCAAAATCTAGCAGTGTGCAAAATTTCAGCTTAATCGGATCAAAATTGGCCTAGTTATTAAAGTTTTAAATTCTGGTCAGTGAATTACTGGTCTGTAAATTACATTTTCGTGAATTGGGCATAACTTACCAACCGCTGTTGCTAGAGAGCTGAAATTTTTTGTGTGTGATCCACCCAAGATATGTGACCTTGTGTCAAAATTTCAGGAAGATTTGAAGACCCCCATGATCCCACTTTATATTGAGCTCTTCTGATTCTTAGCTGCATCTGCTCTTAAATTTGATTCTTACAAATAAGTAGTGTTTAAAATATATTGTAGTGGAAATCCAATAATATTATTTTTTTGATTTTAGCGAAAATAGGGTCTGTCATGCCTGTAGAACAACAAATTAAATTGGTCTCACCTGACTTATCAGAGGCAAACAGCTGTTTGGTTGCTTTTAGAATAAGATGATTAATTTTGTGTGTACTTGTGGGAATATTTAAGATGATAGATATCTGAATTTCTGTTCTTATAAAGTTATCAATTGATGGTTATTGCTTCCAATGATGGTACGTTAAAGAAATACTGCTTTGAATAAATTTATAAAAGATTAGAACGACCATTTATGGCATCACCAAGAATTCTCTTCATCTATCTTCATTACCTTCATGTTGATAATAAATGTGGACCCTGTATTGCCTTTTCGTTGCTATTTTGAGTTTTTAGAGGTATAGAAATGATTTATCTTTTATCTGAAAATTGTACATTGGTTTGAAAATATTTATGGTACGCAATCTTTGGTAATACGTCGTCATTGACAGGACAGAAAGAGAGGCAACCTCTACTATACTAATAGAAGCATGAAGAAAAGACACATTTAACATGAATCACATGGCCAATTTATTAAATCAGGTACATAATAGAAGCATGAAGAAAACACACATTTAACATGAATCACATGGCCAATTTATTAAATCAGGTACATACCATTGTGTCTTGGAAGTGCAGATGAAAAATTGAGATCCATTGGTGTTAGGACCAGCGTTAGCCATTGAAAGGATGCCTGGACCTGTGTGTTTCAATTGGAAGTTCTCGTCTGGGAATTTGTTTCCATAGATGGATTTGCCACCAGTGCCATCTCCTCGGGTGAAGTCACCACCTTGACACATGAATCCAGGAATGATTCTGTGAAATGTTGATCCTGCGTATCCAAATCCTTTCTCACCAGTGCACAATTGTTTGAAGTTTTCAGCTGTCTTTGGTACAACATCGTCTCTGATCTGAAAGAAGATGGAAAATTACAAGATGGGGTATTCCAAATCTTACTTCAGTTTCCCTCTATACTTCAACATAATGATTTAGTTAAAATTTGAAGCTTACTGTGTCAGAGCCTGATTTTCGAAAAAAAATATATTTGGGCCAATTTGGGCCAAAAACTGCCTAAAAATAGGGTTGTAGGCTTCTTTCTTGATTTTCAATATGTTTAAATTTGTTTAGTTCATTGAAGCTTTTTCAACATGCTTGTAAAATTTCACTTAAGAACTTACATTAAAGTGGGGTAATTTCCCTAAGCTTATGTAGTGTCTTAGGGCCTTAATTAGAGCTTGCTTATGTTTAAAAGTTTTTAAATTTTTACTCAATAGAAACTCTACGTCATGCCTGGGAAATTTCCAAAAGTCAGCCTTACGAACGATTTTCCTTAACCCTATTCGTACGAGGGGGGCTGTTTCTGTTTGGGGGTGAAGCTAACGTTAACAGCTCCTGAACTGATGGAGCTTTTGGCATGAATTTTTCTGTAAATTCCTAACTTTTATTTAGCTTCAAAATAAAAAAAAATTGATAACTAAAAATTTTCACACACTGATGACATTCTTGACAGTAAAGTGTCACAAAAATTGACACATTTCCAATGAATACAAATTTAATTTTTATGTTGAATGTATCGTTTTGACTGTAATTTATTGAATATTTAGGATAAAATAATATTTTAGACTCACAGAATTTTTTTTAAAGCCTTTGTTATAATACAATAGCTCTTTAAAAGAGCAAAGGAAATTTTAGGTTTTTGCCCACTTCGAGCAAAAGGCCAACTACATCAAAAGGTACAGGAACAGCCCCTAAAAGCCTAGTACGAATAGGGTTAAGGTCTAAAGTAAGATTTTACGTGCATATGAAAAAATGATTAGCCTATCCTAGGGTCATTTCAGACATCAAAATTTTATAACGAGCCTCTGCCTACTAAAATGAGGAAATTGTCAAAATGGGCAAAAAATTTTATACAGTTGGTAGGAAATTTCAGAAAAAAAGCACTCCGAAATCCAGCCAATTTTTCATCTTACATCTTTTTTGATGTATATGGATTATGGAAGAAATTCAGTTGATTTAAGGGGTCCCTCAAAAATAAATTTTCTATTCAATGTTAAGGCTTGTCGCATGTTTCTTTTTAATTTCTTTGTGTGTTTTGAAAACCAAAACAAACAGACTGATATTTATTGTCTCCTTTTTGTCGGACAGCCTGCACAGCCCTTGAATTTTGCACAGCCCACAATTCTTTAGATATAGTGAAAAGTTTACACATTGGTAATTACTTATTCAGTCGAGGATTATGCCCTAAATAAGAGTTATACTCTATTTAAGAGAAGGTCGCTTAAGTAGGAGATTTCTTTCTCTTAGGGGCGACGTCCATATTCAAAGTCGCCACGCGTAACGGGAAAAGACCGTTAGTGGGTAGGTATATCGGAATGTTGGGAGTTAGCTGTGGCATTGATGACCAAAATGAAACTCCACTAAAAATTCCAAGGAAAAAATCAAAAATCGCTTATCGTAGCGCTCACTTCTTCGCTTTTTCCTTTAGCATCATGCTATCCAAAATCCTTTCCCTGAGCAATTTAGGGGTGGTTTCAGAGTATAACATTCTTGCTTTGGGAGTTTTAAAAACAAAGGCCGTTTAAAAATTGTGATGGAATTTGGCCGTTGTAAACCTCTGAAAATGGCGACCTTTGTAGCGGGCCGTTTGTTTTGATTTTAGCGGGAATGAAAGCTTCGGTAAAATTTTGGTCAAATCATGAAGACCGTTAAGGTGGTGGGTAGGTATGTTTGAAAACTAACGGTCTTTTCCCGTTACGTGTGGCAAGATTGAATATGGACATCGCCCCTTAACTAGGAGACTATTCTTTCTTCATTGATTTTTGGCCTTCTCATCATTTTGCGCAAGTTTTGAACTTCATAGATCGACTCAGCACGTTTTTTTCTCTCTTCTACTAAAATTTGGTTGAGTTCTGCTTTTGTTTCGTGGACCTAGGCTGGTTAGGGTTTATCAATCTAAAGGCTGATCTACATCCTGAGAATTTCGTTAAAAGTAATAATATAGATTGGGCCATATTTAAGAAACGCTTGCGCGGTCAAAACGCAGGTCAAACAGAAAGTGAGTTGCTCTTGTCTCTCCTAAATAAGGGGGTTTGAGAAAAAACGCGTTTTGAAGGTCAAGGGTGTTTCTTCATTATTTTAAAAATTACGTCAACACATGCAAATGAGGCTATTTATGGTTTTTCGAAGTTTGAAAAAGAATGAAAAGGTATTTTATTTTGGCTTTTGGGTCATCGGAATCAAGGAAACGTGATCTTATTCTCATATTGCGCAAACAGTCTGCTCTGAAGTAAATTTGTGGAAACGTACAGAATTCTCCCAGTTTAGGTAATGTTCTCTTAAATAGGAGACTGGAAATCTCCTAAATAAGGTAATCCTCTAACTTGGGTCTTCTCTTATTAGATTTCGCTAAATGCACAGAGCGCGCAGAGCAATTTTTTTTCCCAAAAATTTTTCCTATCCGTCATTCCGTGATTCAGGGGGTATTGGGAGGTAGGGTCAGGGTTGCTAGTAACGGCTTGTCACTGTGCCGGGTGCATACTCGGCGCCTTGGGCCCCGCAGGGTTGCTAGTAACGGCTCGAATTTCAGTCAGGTTTAAAAAAGGGGTACTTTTACCCATATTATAATAACATTACCCCCGTCTTTTGCCAGTTCGGTATAATGTGTTATGAATTGCGTGGTTTAGCTGTGCGGCGATGGCTCAACGGATAGAACGCTGGCTATCGAATCTGAAGGTCTTTCTTTGGTGGTGGTTCGAATCCCACTCGGTGCGAAAATTAGACTGGTCGAAATTGATGGACAAATGATTGACAGGTATGAAAACTCAGTCAGAAATGAGAAAGTAAGTCTCAGAAAGTAGAATAAACAGGTAAGGTGAAAGATAGGAAAGGGAAAATGGGCCGTCGCGCTCTGTGCATTTAGCGAAATGTCTCTTATTTAGGGCATAATCCTCGACTGTTATTCCCTTGACTAAAAACTGACACATGCATTTTCAAGTCCGACATACATGATGAAAAAGTTGAGAATTCCTTATTCCCAGTATACACAGGCTTTAACAAATAAATATAAGTTGCTGGTCATCAAAACAAACCTAAAGAATTAATAGTTCTGGATATTGATATTGGCAGTTATCAATTGAAAAAGTTATCTATCTATCTATATTTCATACTAAAAAGTCCTAGGACCCATTATCCTTACATTTTTGAGGTCATGAGTGGGGGAGTCTGGATATTTTTAACAGGATTTGTCTTTAAATTGTTGAGAAAAGGAATAATTATTTGAAAGTGGTTTTGAGTGAAAATCTTTCTTTGTAATGGGCAGTTCCAGAAAAACACCATTACCCCCCTGTGGACGACAGGGTACAGAAATCCTGAAGTTTTTCAAAAGTAAACTGTTAAAGAAAATCCATGTCGTCCACAGGAGGGTAACGTACTATAACTTGAACTGCCCAATATAAAATTGACCTGGAGTTGCAGAATTAGGAGTAATTTATAGGAAGAAGAGATCAAATTTCGGATAATTCACTTCACTTACGTTCATAACAACTCGTCCCACTGGTTGACCTCCAACGGCAATATCGAAGTAACATTGGTAAGGCATCTTGTTTTTGGATGTAGTGCTCAGGAACTTGTGGCTTCTGTTCAGAAGATTGAATCCCAGGCGACTGGAAGAAAAGACTGATTTGGAGGCGGGAAGAAACATGTGGTCCTTTCAAGGCGTCTGCAGCAAGTAAACAGTGGTGCAAATTATTTGGGAGCTAATCTAAAATAATCTAGATATTTTTATCTCCTTTATGTTGTGCCTAGTGAGATTTGGCAGCGCTGAATAACGCCCGGGCTATATGTAATAATTTCTTTCAGTTCTTTCTGATTTTTATAGGACTAAAACAACCAAGAAAAATATGTATGAGGGTGACTTAGAACAAAAGTTTGATTTTTAAATCTTTTTCTTTTACAATCTTCCCTCAATCATTTTGAATTAATTTAGTAAAATTGCTGAAATTACCAGCTTCAAACCAACATACCGTATGACCAGGGCCTTAACCACTGATTTCAAAGCCCCGACGGGGTTAGATCCAAAACTCTTGGAAGATTTTCTTGCTTGAGAAAGGTTGGGGATTTTTCTCTAGCCCCTTCGGGGCTTCAAGCTCATTGGACTTTACTCGATAACCTGTTTTAACTTTCACTTTCGCTTTGAACTGTGTTCCTACCTCTAGCATCATCTTGTTGTAGGTATAGGTAGTAAAAAGACGGTGCTATTTCTATTTCTATTTCTATTTCTTTATTAGCATGAACTTTTTACAAGTTATTTTCGCTAATGGAACAAAAAATAAATAAATGAAAAAATATTAAGTAATTTACAGATTATAAGACAACTACTATAGTGTACAATTCAATAAAAAAAAAAAAAAAAAAAAAAAAAAAATGTCGAAATTAGAAGACAGATGTCGACATGCTGTGCTGCTGCTGGGTCCATTTTTACCCAATGAAATTAGGTAGGTGAAGGTATTAAGTAAATTTTTTTGTGATATTTCATACATTTTATCCTATTGTTTCGTTTTTCTTTTCGTTTTGTGGCGTGGGAATTTTTCATTTATTATCGTAAGTTGGTCTAATGTAATGTCGACATCTGTCTTCTAATTTCGACATCCTTCTTTATAGATAGGAATAATAAGAAGGTCGAAATCACTGATAGACTAAAGATTTTTCCTCTCATTGCGCTAAACAAAGTCAATCAGCGATTCCGACCTTCCTCAGTTTCTATTGTTCCTATCTCTAAAGAAGGGTGTCAAAATGTCGAAATTAGAAGACGGATGTCGACGTTAGACCAACTTACGGTAATTATCGACATACCTTATCTTATTCTGACACCCTCTTTTTTAGAAATTAGCGGCTAGTTCGAAACACGGGTCACGGGTCACGGGGCGTTACGGGGCACGGGTTACGGGTTACGGGTTACGGGGCGCGGGTTACGGGGTACGGGTTGTTACAGGGCACGGGGTGACGGGGCAGCTCTGATCAAAGTAATTCAAACAGAAAATGTTTTAAAAACGCTAAAAATTATCAAAAAAATCAACTTTTATCCACGTATGACTATTTAAAATGTCAAAATCTAACCACGTGCTTTTCACGTGCTTTCAAAGTTTGCGTCGCGACGCAGACCAGAAAACACTGCAACATATTACATACATTATAATATAATACACTTTTAGGCGACAATCACATATATCCTCATTTTGCGTCCTCGTTGGGTCTAAAAAGTGAGTCAGTCGGTCGGTCCGTGTCCGTCGTAAAAACTTTCGGGTTTCCATTTTTCCATCCATTTTTGGAGTGGATTCTTGGAGGAAACTGCCAGCCAGCCAGCAGCCAAAACAACCGCGTCTAATGGGTGGTTTAAAATTATGACCTTTGAACACTGTGACCTCCGACCCCAAAATGGCGCATATAATGATAAAAAAAGTCAAATGCTGCGAATGCGCTAGAAATCGCTCTCAAAAAATTGGCAATAATAAAATTTTTGAACGAAGGAAAAATCATTGGCAGAAAAAGTCCGACAAATTTACCGACTCACTGACTCAAAATACTCAATTTTCGAGAGTCGGTCGAGTGACGGGAAACTAAGATATTTGTGATTGGCGCCTTAGTGCTATTTGCATGTTATATGTTATACGTAAGTGATATACATATTACAATTTCCATCACCTGAAAACCAAGCTTTCTCAAGAAAACGATAGTACGGCTATTGTTAAATCATATCTCATTATATCCCCTCCCATCACCTTGAGTATGAATATAATTTTAATGGATAATAACGTACAGAAATGATGGTATTTTATAAATGTGTCAATATTTTCCACCTACGATTATGAATTTTTAATAAAAATGACGTAGTCTTAGGTGCCAAATAAACGGGCCCCCCCGCTTGTTAATTTTTCGAGTTTTTTCCAACCCCCCCCGGACCTTATTAGGACCCCCCCGTTTATTAATTATTGAAAAAATTTCTAGCTTCAAAAAGGAAAATTCCTTGTTTTACTCTAAAAAGCCTAAATTTAGTCTATTTTGACCCTTTTTAAGGGTTTTTAGAGGTCCATTTTTCCACCCCCCCCCGGTAATTAGGCCCCCCCCGTTTATTTAATTTCAAAATTTTTTCCAACCCCCCCATTTATTCGAACCCCCCCGTTTATTTGGCACCTAAGAGTAATTATACTCATATCTCTAAAACCACTATCTTGCAGCATTTAATCGTTTTAAAACATGTCAATCTATATCCAGTCACATGATTAGCATCCTATTGAGTATGAAAAAACATTTTGCTGTAAATTGGTTCAGAGGCCTTATATTTCATGATTTTGACAATATTTTTGTCATTCAATATCATTTTGTCAAATTTTGTGGGTGACATATTATTTAAAAATGTTCATGATAATACTATTCGTATATAATTGTTTCAGACATACTATACTATAGTATTAGTACTATTATATGTGTTATGTAGTACGTGTTATGAATTATACGTCATGATATTGTTATATTTTTTCCAGTCTGTAAATTGTATGCCCCGTGACCCGTGTTGAAGCTTGCGCCTGCGGCAGTATAGACTTAACTCTTCATACAACAATTACAGGAAACGCATATTTAGACTTTGTACCCTATGTTGCACGCAAGCACTTAAGCAGGCTAGCTCTAAAGCTTTAAAACAGCATCACTAATAACATGAAAACCAGAATATGATTCTTCAATGGGAATCAAGACTATAAAGTGTACTTACAAACATCAATATGTCTGATCTAACAAAATTTATAACGGCACTGTCATCATTGACAATAAAACAAACGATATTCTGTCAAGAGCCTTGCATACAGTGGTTGAGCCAATTGGAGCCCACAAACTGTGCATGTTTGTGCATGCGTTCTTTTAAACCGTTAGCTTGTAAACATTAGCGAGTTTATGTATGTGTGTTTTTCAGCGACGGAGACGGTAAGGTTCTAATTTGAGTAGATACTGACCAGCTGAGGACGACGGTAAATCAGCACTTTTACCGTCCTCGATTTTGCGGGTCAGAATTGCGGGTTTTTCCAAATCGCTTCAGTCACTCTACCGTCCTCAAAAGTGCAAATACATAAACTCGGTATTCCAACAACTTCCATCGAAATGATCTATCACAGCTAGGTCTACCATTTGTAGCGCGGTCCGAGGATTGAGCAGAGAATGCTCGCAGAACGCCAGCGAACGCCCGCGCGGGTGAAAAACTTCAATCTGTCAATCATTTTCTCAAGCGAAGAGTACCCGAAGCGATTCTAGCTTTACGATATTGCCGCTGATCATCAGTGGATAGTATTTAATTATCATTATACCTTTATTTTCATTCCTAGAACTTTTGCAAAAAAAAAGGAAAAATAGAAAAGTTGTATTTTTTACTGTTCTATTCACATATATACTGAATTTGAAAGATTTTCTATGTGGTTTTTTTTTGCAAACTTAAAAAAACTGATTTTTGTCCCGCTTTTGCAGGACTTTAGCTTAAGTGCTTGCGTGCAGCATAGGGTACAAAGTCCAAATATGCGTTTCCCATAATTTTTGTATGAACAGTTAGGTCTATAAGCTAAAGTCCCAGCCGCAAAAGCGGGACAAAGGTCAGTTTTTTAAACTTGAAAATGGAAAAAAACGTAAAAAATTTAGATCCAACACTAGGCTTTTATAAAAAGTGACGATAATCGATGAAAAAGAAACAAGGTGAGAAGTAACATTTGGCATGGAATGAAAAATCAATGTTTCTGGATTTAAAGAAAACGTCAACAACCTTTAACCCACCCATCCATTAGCATTAATGATGTTTTTCAAACCTAAAATTGATTTGTGAGTGACACATCAGTGAGGCTGGAACGTTTCTCAACAACAAAATACATCTTTTGGTCTTTAGGTTTGTTTCGGGCGTTTTTCTTTCAAAGAATATCGATCACTTTCCTTTCCTCTTGAGCGCGCGAGAAAAAATTATTAGCTTGCGTTCTCGTGCGGGCGAATAAAGATGAGGCGGGAATTTTGCGCAGAGGGTGCTAAGTAAGTTTCCGCCTTATTTTGCACCCACGATAGAATGGTCCAAATACAGGGGTATTCCAAATGATAAACTATGTCGTTCTGTTAGTGTTTATTTTCTGAGAGGTATAAATAGTATATTGAATATTATTAACTTATTTATTTAAGTATTTTTGAGCGCAAATTTAAATATATGGTTAAATAAAAAACAAATGATAGCAGTTCTGTTTTTTCCTCAAACCCCCGGGAAAAGTTTCTTTGCCGACTTAGCTATTTTACAAATCTCGGAAAAGGGGTATACTTCATGACTTCCTGTATAAATAACGTGAACGTAATTTTCATTTACTATCATTACGAGTGGTTTATCAAGCGCTCTTCTTTTGATCCTTTATCCTACTTTTCATTTGATCCTTGATCCTGACTTTCTTTTGATTCTTGATCCTACTCTCCTTTCAATCCAAGATCCTACTCTCCTTTTGATCCTTGGTCCTATTCTTCTTTTGATCCTTGATCCTATTCTTCTTTTGATCCTTGATCCTATTCTTCATTTGATCCTTGATCCTATTCTTCTTTTGATCCTTGATCCTTTTCTTCTTTTGATCCTTGATCCTACTCTCCTTTTGATCCTTGATCCTATTCTTCATTTGATCCTTGATCCTATTCTTCTTTTGATCCTTGATCCTATTCTTCTTTTGATCCTTGATCCTATTCTTCTTTTGATCCTTGATCCTATTCTTCTTTTGATCCTTGATCCTATTCTTCTTTTGATCCTTGATCCTTTTCTTCTTTTGATCCTTGATCCTACTCTTCATTTGATCCTTGATCCTATTCTTCATTTGATCCTTGATCCTATTCTTCTTTTGATCCTTGATCTTTATCTTCTTTTGATCCTTGATCCTACTCTTCATTTGATCCTTGATCCTATTCTTCTTTTGCTCCTTGATCCTATTCTTCATTTGATCTTGCTTCCTTTCTTCTTGATCCTTGATCCTTGATCTTTTTTTGATCCTGATCTTTACTTTTTTGATCCTTGATCCTTTCTTCATTTGATCCTTGATCTTATTCTTCTTTCTGATCTTGATCCTTTTTTCTTTGATCCTTGATCCTATCCTATCTCTTCCTTTGATCCTTGATCCTATTCTTCTTTTGATCCTTGATCCTATTCTTCTTTTGATCCTTGATCCTACTCTTCATTTGATCCTTGATCCTACTCTCCTTTTGATCCTTGATCCTATTCTTCTTTTGATCCTTCATCCTATTCTTCTTTTGATCCTTGATCCTATTCTTCTTTTGATCCTTGATCCTATTCTTATTTTGATCCTCTATCCTTCTCTTATTTTGATCCTTGATCCTACTCTTCATTTGATCCTTGATCCTTTTCTTCTTTTGATCCTTGATCCTATTCTTCATTTGATCCTTGATCCTATTCTTCATTTGATCCTTGATCTTTATCTTCTTTTGATCCTTGATCCTACTCTTCATTTGATCCGTGATCCTATTTTTCTTTCGATCCTTGATTCTATTCTACATTTGACCCCCCCCCCGGCTCAATCTTTTTTGCTACTACTGCGAGTCTGCTTTTGGACTCACAAACAAATTAGCCTATTTTATTGCAGGACTCACTTGTAGAAAAAAAAAGTTTCAGAATTTCAAGATTTTCAGAAAGTCAGAGATTTTTTTTTCCGACACTCCTTGCAATAAATTTTTACATATATAGTCAGCCAGTTGCCAAAGCTTGAAATGTAATTACCCGCTGTGCCTTATTTCCACACATTAAACGAATAAGAAATTTAGTTGTTGGTTAGGTGGTGGCTATGTCACATAAACATTAAAGTAGTTTATCAGTGTCTCTATGCTGCTCTATGTTTCTTAAACATTTTTTCTTTACATTCACAAACATAATACTAAAACTACAGATCATACTTGCGTTACAAAATCCTAAACGCATGCAAAATGCAGTCTGCTTTCTCTGAGATCTTACCCAAATCTTATCTAAATCTTTCGTTTTAACATCTTCTACAAGACTAGTACTAGTACCATGTTTACAGGCACCCACGGATAGATGGAAAACTGCGAATCATATTGTATGGTTGCAGTCAGTAGACTTTTGTACTGTGAAAAGCACATGCCGAAATCATATATCAACCTGTGCCGACCAATTGAGATTCTATTTAGCGTGCAATTGAGCAATTGCACCTAAGAAAATCTGTAAGTGGGATCATTGATGTCTTAGATTTTTTTCTTTTTTAGATATGTTGTGGGGGTTCATGGGTGGAACAAAATTCCAAAATTTGAGCCTCAGAGCTCAAGCCGTTCCCGAGATATCGCATTTTGAAGTTTAAAAAATTTTGTCTAAAATACAGACCGGTAATTTACAGACCAGAATTCCAAATTGATATAACTCCTTATTGGTAAGTCCAAATGACATGAAATTTTGCACAGATACACAAGACCATAAACATTTTCTAAAAACAAAAACAAAACAAAAAATTTTATTTCAAAATGGCGGATATTTGAAGCCGAAGTTTTGAACTGCTTGAAAATACCGCTTGGATTTGATTCTCAGTTATTCCCGGCCCGAGATTCCAAATTGAATTTCTTTTTCAGATCCTGAAAGATCAATCCTTTAACTAACAAATATCAAAAATCTGTCGTGGAGAATTCATTTTTGGCTCAATAAATCAATTTTAAAGATGACCTATATTTTCCGAATATTCCCTAGCAACGCCCTAGCAACAAGGCTTTAACAGGCTACACCATGTACCAGAAGGCTCAAAAATTGGTTTTAATGATTGACAGTCCATTTCAGGACATTTGTGATCCTAGACTGATCAAATAATTAGAGGATATTCCTCTATATGCAAATGATTATTCATAATTTTCACTGTCTGCGATGATATTAAGAGCCATTTTTTTAAGAGTCTTCAGGGTGTGATACCTTATCCTCTTGGATTTTGATGAAATTTTGACCAAATGATCTATCACACAAGAAAATAAGACCCTGAAAATTTCACCTTGATATCAGGGCTCGAAATAACGATATTTAGGTGGTCGGACACATTGTCCGATCAAAAATTGATTTAGGTCGGACATGTCCTAAGGCTTTTAAAGTAAAATGGGTCGGACATGTCCGATTGATTTTTATGTGGGGTATACTTCAAGTCTAATAAAAGCTTCTGATAGAATTTCACATTGATCACAAAGAAGCTAAACAAATGCCAATTAATGGTCAGAAGCCCATGATTTTTACTTGAAGCATGCTTTCATTTGTTGAGAAAAAGCATCACACAAAATGAATATCTGACACTAATGATCGCAACTTTGAGAGTTTTTGTGTGTAAATAAAGAAGTTACTAATTCTATGTAAATTATAATTTGTTTTGGAAAGTTCACAACGCATCTGACAATTTATTTGAAGGCACCGAAAGTAATTGGGTCGGACATGATGTCCGACTAGAATCGATTTGGGTCGGACATTTCAGCAATTGGGTCGGACAATGTCCGATGTCCGACCGTTATTTCGAGCCCTGGATATCTCATGTAGTTTTGAAGATACAGCGTCTCAAAGAAAGGCTACTAAGCGAAAAATTGACCCCTAAATTTCATGAACTCTGGTGACTCCTCAAAATTTCTAAGTCCAAGTGTCGTTATTAGCTTTAGACTGTCCAATATTTCTTGTCCAGAAGATTTAAACATCATGCTTTGCAGTATCTCATAAAATATCACCCTAGTAATGTTACTTAGTTATTTAAGAATCAACAAGTAAGGCTGTTAGTGTACACAACTATAGAGATATTGCACAGTCTAAAAGTTAATCACGACACTTGGACTTAGAAATTTTGCGGTAAAGCGCAAATTATTGTCAAAGTAGGATTTCTGAATGATTCTAAAAAGTTTTTGAATAGGAATTAAGTACTGTTAAACCCATTTAGTTTAAGTAACCTGCTTATATTTAAGAGTAATATTCATCAAACTGTGAAAGATTGAGGCTTTTCCTGAAAATATAGGCCCTGGAATGGTAGGAAAGGCCAGATGTCAGTTTCGCATTTTTTTTTAACATATTCTGTACTTAAAAATAAAGAAAGTCATAAAATGTCATCTGTTGATGGAAATGACCTGAAATCCTTTACAGTTGTTCCCTTTATGCCAATGATTAGTTGGCTAGAGAAGATCAACCAATATTTTGACAAAAATTAACCTTTAGAGCCCTTAAGTGGGCCTGATTTAGCATTTTAAGAGGGAAAAAACATCGAAGTTAAGCAAATTTTCAATCGATCATATCTTTAAGAGACTTCAAAAACCCACTTAGATTTTTTGAGGCTATAAACTAGACCTACTAAGGAAGCCTTGCTGAAAGTTTCAAAAATATTTGTTGTTGTCGCAAAAAGATATGCCATCTTGAATTTTGCTCCAGATCTGCCAAAATAGCAATTTTTTCGGCCATTTTTGACAGTTACGCAAATAGGGAAATCCTGAAAATGTTGTTTTTGTGGCCAAAACCCACCAGTAAACCATTCCAGGTCAAAAGTTTGCTTTAAAAAGTCGCAAGGACTATCAGCAGCCAGCTAAAAGTGCTTCCAAACCCAGATTACGCAGTCTGAAGCCCTCTACAGGAGGTGCTAAAGATTTTCAGGGAAAATTTTGGAGACTCAATTTGATTTCTTCGGATACCCTACAAAAAGTTCTTGAAATCCACTGTATATAAATCAGCTTTCTAATGTACTTGAATAAAAATTTATTGGCTTTCAAATCAAAATCTGCTCCTCACCAGAGTTCATGAAATTTAGGGGTCAATTTTCGCTTAGTAGCCTATCTTTGAGACGCTGTATCTTCAAAACTAAGTGAGATATCAAGGTGAAATTTTCAGGGTCTTATTTTCTTGTGTGATAGATCATTTGGTCAAAATTTCATCAAAATCCAAGAGGATGAGGTACCACACCCTGAAGACTCTTAAAAAATGGCTCTTAATATCATCGCAGGCAGTGAAAATTATGAATTTCTTTTGCATATAGAGGAATATCCTCTAATGATTTGATCAGTCTATGATCACAACTGTCCAGAAATGGACTGTCAATCATTAAAACCAATTTTTGAGCCTTCTGGTACATGGAGTAGCCTGTTAAAGCCTTGTTGCTAGGGCGTTGCTAGGGAATTTTCGGAAAATACAGGTGATCTTTAAAATTGATTTATTGAGCCAAAAATGAATTCTCCACGAAAGATTTTTGATATTTGGTAGTTAAAGGATTGATCTTTCAGGATCTGAAAAAGAAAAGCAATTTGGAATCTCGGGCCAGGAATAACTGAGAATCAAATACAACCGGTATTTTCAAGCAGTTCAAAACTTCGGCTTCAAATATCCGCCATTTTGAAATAAAATTTTTTGTTTTGTTTTTGTTTTTAGAAAATGTTTATGGTCTTGTGTATCTGTGCAAAATTTCATGTCATTTGGACTTACCAATAAGGAGTTATATCAATTTGGAATTCTGGTCTGTAAATTACCGGTCTGTATTTTAGACAAAATTTTTTAAACTTCAAAATGCGATATCTCGGGAACGGCTTGAGCTCTGAGGCTCAAATTTTGGAATTTTGTTCCACCCATGAACCCCCACAACATATCTAAAAAAGAAAAAAATCCAAGACATCAATGATCCCACTTTAGATGATTCAGGGATTTTCTTAGGTGCAATTGCTCAAAGTAAAGTAACCATGACAACAATCCTAGATCTTGGATTAAGTTCAAAGTTGATAACTTTTTTCGTGTCACTGAAAACACAACTAAAAAATGTCATCAACGCTTTTTAAAAAGAGTCAGTGATAGAGAATCAAAACATAAAGGTTTGTCTATTATTTCAATTCCATTGAAGTAACAATACATTAATGTCTAGCAGACTGTATCAATATGCATGTTCACTAATTCCCTCAAAACATGCAAGTGCAATTGAAACGTGTTTCTTTCAAAAGAAATCTTACCCACGATTCCCAAATACAACTATCAATTATGATAGTAATATTTGTTCTGTATTTTTTATTCTTTCTCCAGTGATTAGATTGACACATGCACTTGGTCGTCAGCCAAAGGTTGATATTTTCTTTGAAAACTCAGCCTCTGATATTCAGTAGTTTGATGAGTAGTTCCATATACTGAGACAGAAAAATCATCTGAGACGAGTAGTTTGTAAAATATGATCTGTGGAGGAGATCCTATTTATTGAAAAATAAATGGAAAGTACACTCCTCCATAATGCTCATTTTCTAAATTGCTCGTCTCAGACAAATTAATCGTCTCAGTATAAATAGAACTAATAAACGGAAGCTCAAATTAACTGGACATAAAAGTACTGACGAAATTTGTAAACAAACCGTATGCAGCGGGATACAAAATCAAAACAAATGTCACATGTCAAAATGAAAACAAATATGGCTAAAGAAATAAAGATAAAGAAATTTACCACTCTTTTTCAAGTCTTTAATTGATTATGCTTAGCTCAGAAGCTAACTCTAATCATAGCCTGTTTTCTCATAGCATCAAAGCCCTGGGGGCTACCAAAAATTTCATGAATCTTTGGGGGAACTTAAAACTCAGTGGGACCTAATTTTTGCCTTGGACCTATATCCAGGCTGAGGCTACCACATTCAGGATTCACATGAATGCTCTTTTGCATTTTGGAAGGGAAAGGGTTAATTAAGGAGCTATTTTATAATTTAATAATCTAAAAACATAAACAGGAATACAAGTTCTCAAAATATATCATCAACGTTTATATTTGGAAATTCAACACTATCATAATGTCCATTTTAACTTCCCCAATGACCCTATAGAAAGATCGTAGCAAAATTCTGTAGGCTGAAGAATGATTTTTATACTTATTTCACAAGTGAAAGTTTTACTGCATTCCACTTTTCATGTTATGAGTAACCTAATCATATTAATTTTATTTTATATAAAGCTATTTACAATATTTAAAAATAAAAATGCAAACAAGAAAATAGGATAAAATAGAATAGCAATATGGTGGTTTCTTTTTTCATACAAACCTTGTCTAATGATTCAACATTTGTCCCTGAAGTATGTTTTTGGGAACCTATTGGATTTTCATGTGATATCAAAGTAAGCTACTTCCATATGTATATCAGATCAATAACCCTAAGCCATTGACTTTTATAGATAACTTTACTTAGGGCTTTTTTGTATACCTTTTTACATGAGTATAACTAATTAAAACTCATGTGACTGAACTTTTTTTTAAGGCAAAACATTTACTCAAGGGTCAAACCCATGCTGTATACATCAGATAATGAAAAATCTAAGATGGGAATCCTCTTTTTGTAGTAAGGTCCATAATTAAAGGTCTGAGGCTATCAGCCCACAAAAATGTCCTGGTATGTAAATAACCTTATCTGATCATTCAACAGAGTAAAAAAGATTAAAGATTGATAAGTTTTTCTGATATTTTAAGGATTTATTAATAGACTTCTTATTTCTTTTTCAACAATTAAGTCATCGATCTTTTGGTAAAAAAAGTACTTTTTGATTAAAGTTTTAGAACTGAGTCTTTCATGCCATGGTTGAATATTTTGCTCTGGCCAGTATTTGGCTACAGCGTGAATGTGTACTATTCTTCTTCTTCTATCTAATTTTCTACATGGTCTAATCTGCTCTGATTATTTAGACACAAGATGTTGGTGAGACAAGCCAAAAAGAAAAGAATGGGTTAAGCCATATTTCAAAACGAATCCAAGCAGAATTTTTATTCCGAAACCAAGTTGCAGCTTCTCATAACAACCCAAAGTATTTTTATTTTACTTTTCTATTGAATTGAAATTAAATTTATGGTTTTAAGGGACCTTAAGATAATTTGTTCTGGGAAAATTTCTTCCCGCAAAAATCTCTTCCCTTAAGGTAAGTGAAAAGATCTTAATATTTTAAAGATTTTGAAAAATGAAGATTCTGCAATAATAATGTTTTTACCTTCTTTTTACAGAGCAGTGACTGGCAGTGAAAGTGGTGTGTTCAGGTGCATATTCATGACTCGTAATAGATTTTTCTCCCAATTTCACAAAGCTTTTTTAAACAGGAATGAAAATACTAGTATATGGTGACATCGAGTTATTTAAACATTTTAATTTCCACGTGGACTTTTTTTCACAATTTGTGAATCCAAAATTTTAATGTGAATAAAATTTCAATTTTCAAAGTCAAAATGGTCGAAATTTCCGAAAATCACGAAAATTAATCCACACGAAATCTAATTCACTTAAGGTAACCTTTTTTCTCGAGAGACTGATGAACTGTCTTCTCCAAACTTTCCTGAGCAAGAAGGTGGTGATAGGATAGAGCTCAGAACCAAAAACAATCCTTAAGCTTCTTGCAAGTAAATTTCCTGTGATAGCACTTTCAATGCACATTCTTCTTCTATAAAACTAGTGGTAAATAGAAACTTCTAGAATAAATTTTAGTCACTAATACTTCATCTTTTTCACCTTTTTAGAATCAAAGACAACAATTACTTTTCCCAGAGCTTCACAGTTGTGTGGCATGCAGCTCTTGGGTAAGCTATAAATTATTGATGTTTATGTCAATAAACTCAAAATAAAGCATTTTTTTAGTGAGATCAAAAAACAATTTGTAATAATTTTAGAAATCTCACGAAATCATTTCTTTTATTTGTAGTCGTATAATATTTTCCTAGCTTTAAAAGTGCAATGTTCTTCGGTCCTATGAACAAACCCATTTTTTTTATAGTTTGTTAGTTATTAGCTTCTCTTGAGATCGGGTCATTTATTTTTTTCTGACTTTTCCCACAAAGATCCATAAAACCCTGAAAAGTGAAGAAACAAACTTTTTGGGTAAATTTCAGCTAAAAACGGCTAAAAACAGGTCTCTTGACCTTTGAGGGAATATTTTTTTCAATAGAAAAAACTTCTTCAGATTTACTTACTTATTAACAACTATATGAAAGTCGGCTTAATAACTGATCCCACGGGTCCTTATTTTGTTCCCATCTGAAAAGAATTGCGACAGAACTAGAATAGGATAACCTGTTTAAGAATCTTTCTCTGTCTTTTATTAGGTTTACTTATTTAACAACTATATGAAAGTCGGCTTAAAAATAACTTATCCCACGGGTCCTCATCTTTGTTCCTATGTAAATACGGGTGACAGAACTAGGATAGAATATGATGTTTGACCAACTATACTGTATGAATGTCTCCCTTCTTATTTCCATAGATGTGCATTTGTACTGGTGCTGAAGCCTGAGGAGAACAAGGGATTAGCAGATACCAATCTCAACACTATTGTCAAATACATTGCAACCGTTCTTGACTTGCCGGAACTTGATCCTAAACAACAGGTTCTTTTAATCATTGACTCAAAAGCTGATTGGTTGTAAATGATGTAAAATCAGTCAATACGTCACTTTCAACCAATCAGCTGTTGGGTCCTTGGAAGACATTGCAATAATGCATTATCATGAATTATTGTTTTCTTATCCTATTTTGACAATTTGGAGGAACTTCCGAAAATGAGTTATTTTTGCAAAAATGGTTTTGTTGTTTGCTTATTATGAATCCATTATAAAACATTGGATGTGATTTGATAAAATGTTGCATACAATTCCACAGTATTATATAATTTATTTAAAACCTTATTTTGATCTCACAGGGAATAGAATTTTGAGTTTTTAAAAAACTAAAGACGATGTAGTCACTTTAAATTCTCCTTTTATGAAACATAATTATGATAGTAAAATATCCCATTCCAATTTTTTTTGTTCAGATAATAAATAACCCGGACAAAGTGGCGTGTATCTTGAATGTGTTTCTTCCTTCTGGACAGGTAAAATGTTTATTGGACTATATCAGAAAGAAATTTTACCCCTTATTTTGAGGAGTCATATTTAAAAAGAAAAATAGCCGGTGGCTTTTATACAAAGAGTGCAGACTTGTGGCATCTTTTGATAGAAAGGCTTCTAAAGAATTTACAACCTTTTATATTGCGTTTCTTTTTAGCTCTTGGCTTTGAACCATCGAGCACTCAAAGTGCTTCAAAAAGAGTTAGAAAAACTTTTGTCCGACAAAATATGAAGCTGTTTTGGTTGAATGATATCCAAAAGTCAAAGAAGGTAAATTTTTTTAGATTGTTCTTCTATTTTTGGTGGTTGGGGCTGCTGCACCGCTTCTGCTGGATTGAATGCTGCAGTATATATTCCAGCTTACTTTTGTGTTAATTATCTGTTGCCCACCACGCTAAAACTCTTAAGGGATGGGTTAAAACAAACGATCTTGCCAATCTCAATTTCGTATGGAATACATGGTCGATGTGTTGAAATTACTTTTCTTTTGTTCATTAGGCACGTAACAAAGTTTTTGTAATAGTATTGGCTCTCTTATCGGCCCTATTTACGCCAAAACTTCCTTACGCCAGCCCTTTTTAACGCCAAAAAGGACCGATAAGGTATATATACTTGATATTAAAGACCTTCTAAGATTTACCGTGTACCTATTCAAAATTAAGGCTATCCCTGTTATCAGGGGTAACTCCTGTGGAAAACACATTTTGAATATAATGAAATTTAAGTTTAGGTATCAGAACCATCAAGTCAAGAATATTTTGAATTTCAAAATTTAAAATTAAAATGCTTCTTTAGCTTCCCAAGAAGATATATTTTTTTCATATAATCACTGTAAGCTTCTTTTAGCCTAAAATGTCCTGAAATATTGAGAGCGTGTTAAGATAACGAATATGCTACAAACAACATATTAGGGAAAAATTCGAAAAGAATCAAGCTTCGTCAGAACGTCTTTTCACATCACTTAACTATTATATTCTGATACATTATACAAAAGAGGCGTGTCCCTATGCTGACAATGGAAAATCAAAAGAAGAATTCCTCAAAATTTGATCTCGCTTGGCGTCGTTTGTTTTCTTCTTTTGTTTGAAAATGCTGAGTAAGCAAGGGATAGGAGATTTATACGTGGAATGATGGGCTTTAAAAAGCTCACAAAAATGTAGAGGGTGCGTTACAAACTTTGTTTTCGTTAATGTCCCCTTATTAACCCTATTCGGACTAGGGGGGCTCTTTCTGTTCGGAGGTCAAACTATTGGTAATAGTTCCTGAAATAATAGAGCTTTTGCCGTGAAATTTTCTGTAAATTCCTAACTTTTATTTAGCTTCAAAATAAAAAAAAATTTGACACCTAAATATTTTCACACCTTGAGCATGATGACATTTCTGACAGTAACGTGTCACAAAAATTGACACTTTTCTAATACAAATTTATTTTTGATGTCAAATATATCATTTAAACCGTAATTTATTGAATATTTAGGATAAAATAAGCATTTTAAACTCCGACAACTTTTTTCTAAAGCCTTTGTTAGAATACAATAGCTATTTATGAGAACAAAGGAAATTTTCGGTTTTTGCTCACTTTGGGCATGATGAGTGACGTCATCGAAAAAATCTTTCGTCAAAAGTTACCTTGCGTGACAAGGATCTTGTGTGCCAAATTTCATCCAAAAAGACCTACTAGATCAAAAGTTAAGGGGTGGTACAGGAAAAGCCCCCCCCCCTAGTTCTGAACCGCCCCTAAAAGCCTAGGTTGAATAGGGTTAATATTCTGTTGTGTTGTTAAAATTCATTCAGCTTTTGAGAAAATTTCGAAGAAAAGTGGCCTGAGTGTAATTTGAACTAGCTTCTTTAATTACCTTTCATCGAAATTTATTAATTGAGAGTCTTTCATGAATTCACAAAAGGATTCTGTTCGAGTAATTTTGTTTTCGCTTTTTACCTTATTGCTAAGCTTTTTTATAAGAACAGCAATCATTCAAGAAACCCCGAAATTTCTGAAAATAAAACGGTTACTTTTCTGAATCAGAATTTTGAAATTGCTTTTGTTTTTCGAAATAAAAATCGAAGGTTTCTCGATTTTGCACTTTCTCTTCTCAGAATAGATTTAATTTCAAAACAATCACTACACTTTTTTTATAAGAACCAGTAAACTTTCAAAGTAAAGGCTATTTTTTTACTTGAGATTGAGTGATTCCAGGTTCAGCATTGTTCTTAAATTGTTCTTGTTTTTTGACAATTTTGAGCCTCATTATTCTTATAAAATTGTTCTTAAAAACAAAAAAGAAATGTAGCTGAGTCAGCATAATAACGAGAAATAAAGGCGAAATTCTCTTCAGAAAAACATGACAATTTTTATGTCATCTTTATTAAATTTAAGAAAGCTTTGCTGAATTCATTAATTCTACTTTCTGTAACAGTGAAAATATTTTATCAATATTGCTAAAGGAACATCCAAAAAAAGTCTATTCCCTCCCGACTTGTATCTTTGCAAATTGAGAAAACTTCATTAATTTTGAATGTAGTATAACCACAAAGATTATTCTAAAAATAGACTTTTCAACTTTTGTTGATAATTTTGCTTCAATAGAAACTTGTCACAAAAGTTTTCTTATAGTCATAATTATTCCATGTTTTTATTCTCAAGAAAATCTCTATCTTTGAAATGATGTGATAATTATGTTCTTTTGTAATGAGACATGCAATAAGTTTCAAACTTTTTTTCCATCCTTTATCTTTGTAGATTTGGAATAAAGGTTTATATAATTATTGTTACTAAGGTATACCTTTTCTTCTCGTTTCCCTACATGATTGTAATTATGTAATCTCCAAGAGTGACATATGCTGCTTCAACATTAGGGAGATAAAGCCTATTACAATTTTGTACGAAACACGAGGCTCAATTATTTCCAAAATCTAATAACAAATTAAGAACGATCCCAGCCTCAGGAAAGTACTAAATTTGAGCCCCAAGCCAATAAATTAATAAACCAATCATTTTTATCAAATTATTTTAAGGTTAAGCCTGAAATTTACGAAAAGTAAGGACAGCCGAACCTCAGCTAAAAGAAGGTGTGCTTCTTGTAATCTTGAGGTCGAAGTATTTCATTGGTCATATCATAATCAGTCGTTTTTTATCCGAACATTTTTTAAATAAAAGCTAACGCACAAAGAATTCAAATTTTTTTATAAGAACAAACTGTATAAGAACATGAGACAAAATATTAAGAACAAGCAAGTTAAGACTATTTTTCGGCTTAAAACTCAAAAAGTAAGGGTTTTGGATTTTCTTATACAAAAAATAAATGTAAAAAACCTGCAATTTGAGAAAATTTGAGGGAATAGCCTATGACTCTCTTTTTAAGTTTTACTGACCTTTATGACCTACCATGCGTGTGGCCCTTAAGGGTATATTTTCCAAGCGTCCCAAAGTGCATTATAAGGGTCGAAATTATAAAAAATGTGAAAAATTACACTCTAAGGCTGTAAAATTTCGAAAATCTGACCATATTTTTCCTGAAAATAGTCAAAAAATTTCAAGAAAATGCACCGTAAGGGTCGATTTTTTGCTCAAATTTACTCAAAATTTACAAAATTTTCTCTGCACTGTAAGGGTCCGATTTCAAAGGCCTAATTTTGGGTCGCACGTATGCGGTCGTTTTTGAATCGAGTGCCCCCCCCCGGGTATAAACACCAATCTCAAAGCTATTCCAGGGAGCCGCACAATATACCAAGAATAGTACAGTAGTAGGTTAGTGGGCACGTGTATTTGTGAAATGTATTTTTATGTGTCTGATATGAAACGGGATCACATTTTATGTAAAACTAAAACCTTTACATTTTTAATGTGGGCGGTATACTTTCTTTTTTAATTTCAAACACACTAAAAAACTTAAAAAGCGGTTCCTGAAATAAAGAAAGGGCCTCTACACTCTACACTTTTTTATAAGTACAAACTATATAAGAACATAAGGCTTCCACAGCCAAACTAATAAGAACATATTGAGGCTTTGCGGACTCTAAAACATTTTCTTAGAAAAATGGACAAAAATACTCAAAAAATGATTTAAATAAGATCATGTTAAAAACATATTTTTTTGCTTGAACTTAAAAAAAGTTAAGAACATCCGATGGTTTCAAATATTTTGGATACTCTTATTATTATTATGTATTTTAGGAACCATTTTTTGGAAATCCCTCTTTTTGCGGCCGTGTCGAATAACGAGGTGTGAACTTGTTTTTTTGTTTTTTTGTTTTGAAAATTTTCTTTTTGTTTTATTTTTTTAGGGACATTAGTTTTTAGCCCTTATTTTTTATCACAAAAAACCGAGAACAAAAGATGTGAGATAAATAGTACGTCAAATGTACAATAAAAATGGCTACAAAAATAATGAAAATAAAATGGCCCTTTATTAAGGACGATATTGCAATATTAAAAAGGTTAGAATTAAAAAAATGGGCCCAAAGCGAATTATATTTTTCAAATGTTTCGTTTTTTTTATTATTTTGCACAACTGTTTTTGTATCTCGCTGTTTTCTTTTTGCAATGGTTAAGAGTCTGCTGGAAGAAGGAGCCTGGAAGGTCTTGGTTCATGCATGCTATTCCAGACTAGTTGTTGTTTTTTGTCTTATAAATTATTCGATGCTTTCCGTCCGTCCGTCCGTCCGTTCATATTTAACAGCTTTTCTTGGGATTAGTTCATTAGGACACCCTAGTGTTACAGACCCGGTTGGACTCAAAATTTGATTAAAATTTTGTCATGGGGGCAAAAGATAAAAAAATGCAGTGTTTCCGAAATGCAGGTGAAGGAAAAAAGCTCTCATGCAGCCGGCCGGAAAATTATTTTTGCTATTTTTGATAACTTAAGATCATTGAAATAGAACTTTAAAGATGAATGAAGAAAGTCCTGAATACTAATGTATCAACTACTAACGAAGTCTGCGGCCGGGTCAGAAAATTATTATTTTTTCACCCAGCCGGTTTCCGGAAACACTACATTTTTTTGTTTTCGTCCGGTGTGAAAAATACCCTAAAGTTTCAGTCCCATTGGGAAATTGACTTTGACTTTACCCCGATTTGAAATTAAATGTTTAAAGATTGCATTCCAAAACCATCCCACTGATTTTTTTGTGCTGAGAACAATAGAATTTCTATCCCCATTGGGATTTTAATAGGAAATTTTCATTCCCCATGGTAAGAAAATGTTCCACCGGGGCTGTGAGACAGGGGTGTATAAGTCTCTAGTTCTTTTGATTTTTAACAAAAAGCTGCATGGCTTTAAAAGTTTTAAGGTCAATTCTATAGAAAATCTTCTCCTACCAGTAAGAGTAGAAATTTTCTGAGAGAGTCGTTTATTAGGATTTTCTCAAGATGGCCACTTTATGTAGCAAGACATTCCAAAAATCGTCGGAGCAGCCGGTTATTGCCAGTAAAACAGGATTTCTATTGATAATTTGGAGTTTAAACTCTTGAAAATTTCGTGCAATATCTAGAATGTGACGAAGTCTGATTTTTGAAAAAAACTTGACGGCTTTTCCTAAAAATGGGTCAGTATTGGATAGTTAGCTCAAGTTCTAGAAAGAATCGCAATTTAAAAAATTTTGCCTCCTCTATACTCCATAAGTTTTGTTTATTTATCGTTTCCGAGGCATGGCAGGTGGCCGCCGTCAGATTTCTGAAAGTTCGAAAATTTATGGATCATAAAATCGAGGAAAGAAGACAAAAATTCAGTACTTAAAATGAGATGAGACTATCGAGATACAAAAATCGGAATCTTACTTATCTATATTCCTTAGGGAATATGATTTAAATTTTATAATTACAACTTTTAGCAAGAATTTAAGATACAAAAACGTGCCCACACAAAAACGGGACACACCCGTTAAGGTAACCCAGGTTTCAAACACACGCTAAAAATACACGTTTTTTCTTTTATTAGAACCCAGTCTTATAAGAACATTGAGGCTGAAATTTGTCGAAAAATTAAGAACATCGTAAGAACATGCCCAGCCTCAGTTTGGAAAAAAATGACAAGAAACTACAATTTTTTCCTCTTTTCAAGCAGTTTTAAACAAACTTAGGAACGGTCTTTCTAAATCGAGACTCAAATATTGTCCAAATTTTACCAATTTTAAGTTCTCTTTATTTTGCATGATATTGTCGATTTAGAGTGGTCTGAAAATTTAAGAACGCATCTAAGAACATTTCAGGCTGAAAATTGCTAAAAAGAATAAGCACATCCAGTCTCAGCCAAATTTTAGGTGTTCTAATAAAAAATAAACTGTAAATCAAAACTACCTTAAGGGAAGAAATTTTCGCGAGAAGAAATTTTCGCGGAAGAAATTTTCGCGGAATTTAATTTAATATTCTCACAATTAAAAAAATCACCCCTAAAATTGGTCTTTTTAGGGCAAAATAGGGCTTTTCGTAGACAAATAATTCCCTCAGCCGCGAAATTAAATTCCATAAAACTTTTGAAATCGGCTCATTCGCGAAATTAAATTCCGCGAAATTTGCCATTTTGAAATTCTGATTCGCGAAATTAAATTCCGCGAAAATTTCTTCTCGCGAAAATTTCTTCCCTTAAGGTATGAAGAAACAAATTTCTGAATTTTTTTTCAAGCAGGGTGCTAAAAATTTACACGTTAATCTTTTTTTGTGAATTAGCAAGAAAAATGGGCTACATTATCAAGTTTTTTTCTCGACTACAGTAAGAATATAAGAATAGGTGATTCTCAAAAAGCATAAGTAAGACGCTGCAATTGCATAATAGTTTCAGCAAAAAGTTTCGCACAGTGGAATGACGTCAAATGTCGGAGGTCATTGCATAAAATGTTTCAAATTAAAAAAAACTGGAACACCTCAGCGCTCGATTATTGCCTATAATCTATTGTCTTACATATTTTTTTATAAGCTTTTAAAATGCGAAAACAATTTCGGAGATGCTTAGGTCAAGGGTTTGACAAGGCTAAAAATGCTTTAAGAATGCTTAGATCCCAAGCAAAATTTTAAGAAAACCCGTAAAATCCAAGCCAGATTCAAACCTCCCGATTGTTGAAAATTCTTCAGAGCTTTTAGCGTTTTTAAAATATGGGGGGAGGTAAATTTCCGGGAAGCGGGCAAATTTCTGGGGAAAGTTTCCTTTTTACTGACACCGACTTAAGTGCCCCTAGATGGTAAAGGTTTTTTCCGTGTTGTCATCTCTAGGTCGTAGTAATCATACCTTAAGGGAACTAATTTTGGCGGGCACTAATTTTGGCGAATGACAGCGTAAATCTGTTCTATTTTGCCTTATTTTGAGCAATTTCAGGGGTTATTTAGGCAAGGAAACAAAGCATTTAATTTTGGCGGGAAGTTGGTGAGTGAGAAAAATATTTAATTTTGGTGGGAACTAATTTTGGCGAACTTCGTCTAAATTCGCCAAATCCGCCAAATCCGCCAAAATTAGCTCCCACCAAAGTAAGTTTCCTTAAGGTATTATAAATTGTTGTTTTCCCATTCACTAGAAAGATATAAAATATCGAATTCAAACAAAGCTGTACCCAACACTACCGTCCTCGCAAAAATGTCCAACTCTAGCACCTTTCACAATCATACCAACACAACAACTGCTCTACCATCTTTATTCATAACAACTACTGTTACTACCAGGACGAACATATTTGTCACCAATAGCAACCATCCGAATGACAACAACAACAATATGGCACCTATTTTAGCATTCAATAAATCGAGTGTTTCATTTATATTCGTTTTCTTTGTATTAGGGACACTCATCTTCATTGGCAACGCAATGGTGTGTTACGCTTATTACAAAGTCAAAATACTTCGAACTTTAACCAATAAGCTTGTAATTTCAACCGCCATTTCCGGGATGTTAATCGGTGTTTTATTCGTTCCCTTCTTTGTGGTGTTGGATGACGTTTTGGCGGATGCTATCCAAGTCATGCCAATCAGTAGCTTTTTGGCATCTTTCCTTGGCTTTTCAATGCTGTTCAATATCGCCGCTCTGACTTATGAAAGATATGTAGCTGTTTTCCGGTCCTTAGAATATAACTCCTTGGTTACCAATTATCGTGTGAATAGAGCTTTAATCATAGTATGGCTAATACCTTTGTTTTTATCCACCATCCCGACCATATTTCCTTTCATGGTAGCTGATCATGCATCCCTTTACATTTTATTCAAAGTGTATCAAGGCTTTCTATCGTGTGTACTAAGCCTTATTTTTGTCATATTTTTCGTCATCTATTACAAAGTATGGCGCACCAGTTTGATTCATATTGCATTCGATCGGAAACAACGTTTAAGCCTGGCTTCCACTAGGCTGTCTCAACAAATCCATGAGTTTCATCAAAGGCGAGATTCAATCTCACGGCAATGTTTTTGTTTTCCCAGAAGAAAAGCACTCCTAAATGATCGATTCCCACCAGCGATCAGCCCTGGTTTTATGTCTGACAATGAGGAAAGTGAGCAGCTTGGTGAAAGAGACGGTTTGGTGTTCGATACTCCGATTGGAGAAGAAAGTGATTCGATGTTTGGTAGTGGTGCAGGTGATAGCAGTGCTGATGAAAGACGTTGCTCAATTACCTTGAACGGAGTCTTGGTGTCAAATGAGAACTCTAATATGACTGAATCCAATACCACCATGCCGGTGTCAAGACGACGAGCTAAAGTGTCTAATGCAACAAAGGTTGTAAACTCACCGCGTAAATTATCGGTCGATTGGCAGCCACGAACTATGAAAAGATTGGCTACCGGTTCCAAGAGAAAAAGGAAATCTTCAGCTCCGGTTTATTCCGGGATGACAGGTTGTCCACCAATAGCTGGTGGCGAGTTTCGTAGAGCACCACACTTGATTGAAAAGTGTAGGACAAATAAACGCGGTGGTTCACTACCCTCCCTGGATTTTCACAATCTTGTGTTCGAGCTGAAACAAATCGAAATGAGACGTGATAAAACTTTTAAAGACGTCTTGTCATCTGCTGCTCGACAAAAAAACGAAAGTAGCAATAGTGCCTCATCATGTTCTCCTGAACTTAGCCCTGAAACTCGGCTCAGGAGGTCGCGAGTCTCCTTCGCTAGTACTGAGTCGCGCAGTTTACTACGACGGAAGAGTTCATCTTTCTACAAGAAACAAATCCGTGGTATTATCAAGAAAACAGAATCTCGAGATGATCCGCGACGTCTCAAAAATGCACCACGGCAATGGCGTACCGTAGCCTACGAACCAAAAAGTTCACGCAATAAGTTCTTGAAATCATACTCCATGCCTGCTAATCCGCTGGTTGAAAAGATATTCAAGAAACGCCAAGTGTATATGGATACGGTGGGCATGAAGAGTGGGAAATCCTGGCCTAATCCGTTAACACCGCCCGTCAACTTAAACCGCAAAACAACTAAGAAGATATTCAAGCGTACAAAAACGCTATCCCAGTTTGAACCGCCTGTACAGCAAAACCATGATGACATGGACACGCCCTCAGAACAGTCTTCCCTTGCTTCGACACCTGGTAATTGTACACCAACCTCAACGCCCGATTTCACCCCACGTCGCAAGATCAAAGAAATCAGTTTTGAAAGCGATGTTGGTATGACGTCACCAAACAGTTGTGTGTCGCCCACAACACCCTCGCCCGCCTCCATTTTAAAAAACTCGTCTTTTTCGCCTGGTGAATGTAGCCAAAAAGCTGCATCATCTTCCAACACGACTAGTTTTGAAAGCGGGAGGGTGACGCCTATCCGTTGTGCTTCTCCTTCGGATATGCCGACCCTTACGGAAGAGAAAACCTCAAATACGAGTAGCCCGGTCGATTCGGATCGTGTGCGTAAGAAACCCATTCCAGCTAGCGTGAGACGTGCCATATTCCGGCTTCGTTCATTAGAACGTAGTAATTCAAGCACCTCGCAAACAAACACCTTCGATGGTGGTGACCGTACGCCGACCAAAATGTCGCCGTTACTCTATGACGATACGGACGACGCCTTATCTACTCGCCGTCGCCCGTCTATTGCATCGTCTGTAGTCTCGAGATTCACGAAATCGCGCAACAGTGTCATATCACAGGCTAAAGAATTCTTACACGAAATTAAGCACACACGTGTCATTGCCGTCATCGTACTAATAAACGCTTTATGTTGGGTACCACTCATTTTCATTAATTTTGCGGACGCGACTGGAAACAGAGACTTGGTTACACCGACTTTGAATTTGATCTCCGATTTTTCGTTTCTACTAAACTCGCTATTAATGCCGTACATTTACGCGTTTTGCAAACATGACTTCAAGACGATTTTTCGTAAGAAATTCAACTGTGTAAACTGCAGAAAGAAGCGATACTAAGAGAGTATTGTTATCGAAAGAAGACGCAGTTTATTCGTATTCTTGATATGCATAAGTCATTTTTCTAGCGGAAACACCCGAAAAAATCCGGGATATGACCCCTCTCTGTTACTAAAAATAGAAACACGGAAGTCAAAATCCGGCTTTTTCCGAGTGCTTCCGTTAAAATTTTGTTTTAACGAATTGAAATCAAAATAAGACACTTTAATTTCGATTTGACCATATGTTTGCCTCATTACACTACACAAGTTTTTTGAAAGAACATCCAAAAATGTTAAAGCCTTCAGATGTTTTAAAGGTTTTGCTTTTAGGCAAGAGTGATATCGTTTGCTTACTCATCAATTTTAATTTACAATCTTTTGATATTGAATTGATACGGATGTGGAGCAAGATTGGCAGAAAGAGGAAAAGAAAAACATTTTTTTTGCTTATATTAGCATAATATAACAATAGGGACACTGTCCTGATATGAAACATGTGTCTGATATGAAACGGGAACACTTATGTAAAAACAAAACCTTCAAGCCTAAAAATGTTCTTGATATGATCGTATTTTCACCCTTTCAATACGTTGTTTTTGAGTCCGCAAAGCCTTAAAATGATCTTAACTTGTTCTTAATATTTTGGCCATCTAAGCCAGATGAGATGGAGTTTTTATAAGTTACTTTAATCAGAGGAATGTAAAGAGATGGAAAAACAACTTCTTGAAAACAATGGAAAAACGGCTCGTCATATACCAGGTCTCTTGCCCTTAAGGGAGTTTATGTCGAGTAAATAGGTTTCTTTTGTTGTCGCTATAAAAAATCTGCATAATCAGCGTGTTGTGACAAAATTCTTTTGTTTCAAGCCTGATTATGCGCAAACTTTTAGGGCTTATATTTTGGGTACACCTCTCCTATACGAAAAGGTACCTATATCTTCTTGCTCAGAATTTCCTAGCGACTCTACTGATATAACCGCATCATGACCGCACCATAATATGGAAAGCTAGAGCTCGAGAAAATTATAACTTCATCTTGATTTTACTCGACTTCTGACAGTTTTACAAGAACCAATTTAATATCATTGCGTTAAGAATTTCTTTTGCTATATATTGGTAAAAGTATTGCTCCTTATTCTTAAAAATTGAGCTAGTAATCGGCAAAAAAGGAAAAACAAATTTTCATTTTTATCGTCAAATCATGTAGAAACCGTCCGATTTGTATGGCGCGCCGTCTTTTCTGGACTTTCATTTAATGACCTAATCAACGTTTTTACAATAGAATTTTCAATAGAAGTGATCGTTTAACTTTGAGTAATCAGAAAAGCTGTTTTTCCATCTCTTTACATTCCTCTGCTTTAATAATTGGTCATTTGAAGTAATAAAAATGACACGTTCTTTAGAAAAAGTAACAAAATTGTTTTATTACTGGTTAACGACCAACCAAATCAAATAAGAACTTGTAAAACTCCATCTCGTCCCATCTCGTCCCATCTTAACCTCGTGTTCTTATATAATTGGTTCTTATAAATAACAAAAATGTGTAATAAACCGTTTAACAGTTTCGACTGTGTACGCGTATGAACAATTTTCCATTGTTTTGATTTTGGCAAAAACGGGAAACTTCACTCTCCCCCGTAAAAAATGGTAGGTAAACATCCAGTTCTCATAAGAAAACCCAGCAGAGAAATGGTATGTAAAGAACTCCTTTTAATCATAACTTCTTTTCCTCTAGATGAATTTTTGTGAAATTTTCAGGAGAGATACATAAAATTGTCATTAATATCATGTTCAAATATCTAAAGGCGAGACTGTTAAACGGTGTATTAACTATTATGATTTATTTTAAAGTGTCTATTTAACCAGAGCATAACCCTTACGGAAACTAAATGCTCGTATTCCATTGAAAACGAATATAGAATGCATTAAAATAGAATAAAATTCTAGGTTCAAAACTTTGATGAATTTCTAATTCATTGGGTATCAAAATGTATTTAAATTCTAGACTTTAAATTACATATAAATGTATAGTAAAAGATTACGTTGAACTTGAGCAAAGAAAATACAATTCAAATGTTGTTTCAATTAAATTCATTTTCCATTAACTTTTTTAAACGTAGTAAAATTATATTTTTAATGTGAACCACGGATTCACTAAAATAAAATGCAATTCAGATGCTCTCACAAATAAAATGCATTTTTTATTCCATTTTTTAAACGCATTGAAACTAAATTTTTCGATATGCTGATGAATTGACAAACAAAATGCAGTTCAAATATTTTTAAAAATAAAATGCACTTTCCATTCGATTTTTTAAACGCATTGAAACTAAATTTTTCGATATGGTCATGAATTCGATAAAGTAAAATGCAGTTCAAATAGTTTTACAAATAAAATGCACTTTCCATTCGATATTTAAACGTATTGAAACTAAATTTTTCGATATGGTCACGAATTTGATAAAATAAAATGCAGTTCAAATAGTTTTACAAATAAAATGCACTTTTCATTCCATGCCAGTGCCGTAGGAAGCATTTTCATATCGGGGGGCTGAAGTTTAGTGACACCGCAAGGGCCAACCATGGTTTGGCCCGAGGGGGAAATTTTGAAAATTTGAGCTCTAGATTGCTTAAAAATACACTCAAAACATGCACATAAAGACAACTATGACAAATTTAAAAAAAAAACTTTGCATTTTACAAAATAACCATTTTTGAAAAAATTATTGGGGGGGCATAGCCCCCCCTTGCCCCCCCCCCCAGTTGCTACGGCCCTGCATGCTGTTTTAATTTTTTTTGCTGAAATTCATTTTTTTCTAATTTTTTAAAATCAAAAAATAAGTAAAAAGATAAATTAGTAAAGATTAATACCAGAGTAAATAGTCACGAGACTAAATGCAACCTAATATATTTTAAGTAAAACCAGTCTATTCGGTATTCAGAAAAGAGATAGAATGATTAATGGTACAGGGATTACCAAAAATTTCCATTTTCACCTATTTGAATTCATTGCAGAATGGAGATTTTTCGCAAGCTTTCAAATAAAGTGTTACCAAAATTCTTTAAACTTAATTGAAATCCCATGTTCTTTCTTTCAGTGTAACATTCTATTTCTTAAAATCATATTTACCACAAAAGAATGCGGCTATCGCGAAATCGCAACCTTACAATGAAGATCGTAATCGTCAAAAATAAGGCACGCTGATGACAGTACAGTATTTCGCCATCAATTTTAAATCTTTAATCCATGTTTATCATGTTTTGTTAAATCTCCTCCTTGATTAACTCTCTCGCAGCTGTTCACAAGCTAGAGGAAACAGTCCCTAGAAACAGACTCGGTGGGACCCCTCCTCACTGGAAAAAGCCGCCAAAAAATGGTCCCGGTGATAAAAAATACCCTGAAATTTCATCCCCATTGAAAAGCTACAAGAGCTCTCATTGCCGCTCGGAAAAAAACACTGAGACACTGAGGCCATCCTCACTGGATTTTTGAGCTGTAAACATTAGAATTTGAAATCCCCACTCATTTAAAAACAAGCGGTTTTCCACTCCCATTGGCATAGCTCATTTTATCTTCACTGGCTAAATAACTTTAACAGGGTCACTGAGACAGGGGTGTCAGGAAATGGATCTGAAAATAATATATAATGTTATGTGTCATTGAATATGCTATTTTTCATGAGTTAAAAATTACAGTTCATTATGCTAGGTTTCAAAAGTAAATGATGTCAGAAAATAGACAAGTACTTTTCAGGAGTTCTGTCTTTTTGAGAGCACGACCAGTGCACGAGTTTTAAAAAAATCAAATACAGCTTTTTGTGCACAATGCAGGGCGGGTCGGGAAATCATTTAAAATTTTGAAATTTTAGTGACCTAGCCGCCCTCACGATTAATTACGAAACTTTTTTTCTCTGAACCAGATAAACTTTCGATAAGTTTTTTCAGACAAAAAGTGAATATTTGTCTAACAACAAATACTTTGAATATTCGAAAAAACTTGGAAAAACGAGCGCGTAGCAGCTATTTTAGAAGCTCTACGCGCAAGATAACAGAATAAGTTAGCTTTAAGTGCAAGTTGCGCATGATCCTGAAGTAGGATGAATTCTTCCGCAAATTATGAACAAAAGTTTTTGATGTTATTATTATCACATATCATAGTATTTCACAATAATGGCGCAACTTTTTTTCTGATTCTAATCATAAGTATTTTGTTTGACAAAAAAAATGAAAATCTAGGGTCTAATTTTCTGTCTTACTTGTAAAAACGAGACTAGCACAGTATTTCCATGGATTTGTAAGTTGAGTTAGTTCACAATAATAAGGACAGAAATTTTGTTTTTGTCACAAAGAAAATATCGTTTTTGATGTTTGATTTATTCTTCAATGCAGAAAAAACTTAATCAAAATTGTAAAAATTTGTGACAATTTTTTTACGTTCAAAATTCTTAGATACGTTTAAAATACATTTATTTTTTTCGAATAATTTGGGTAAATTGCTCCATTGATAATTGTAGCAAATTAGTTAGCTAAATTGTTTTGTGTATTGACGGTTTAGTTTGATAAAATTACGAGCAATTAGAACACAAAAGATTTGAGAAAATTGATGTTTAAAAGTTTTATTGTAACAAGCCAAGTTGTCAGTTGTGTCAGTCACATGTCCGTCAGGCCATGAACTATGTTTAGAAATGATGTTAAGGAAGAGTCTCTTCTTGGCTTAAATTTAACAAATCCAATGTTATTTCCAAAATTTATCTATTAATATTTATTTTCTTTCTAACTTTCAGGTAAAACCATAATATACCGACGGAATACTGACACACAATTGAAGGATGATTAAAATCACGATACCAAACAAAAAACGAAGACGCCATCTTTTTTTTCAGTTCTTTAATTTTTAATATTTTATTAGAGTTTTCTTTGTAAATTTCAACTTTGACTTCTGTTTATTCTACTAAATAAAAAATTCCATTTGCAACTCAAACGATTAGACTTGTATCCTGTATCTCAAAACGCAGTTAATCTGAGTGAATATTAGCCAATAACCCATCGAATACAGCTCAACAATGTATACCCCTTAAAAAGCATTGATAAACCTCGGAAAATAATCAGAAAATGCCCCGATAAAATCCCTATCAGGACCCGAATACTGGTAGTGGTATTCTTACAAAGAAAAGAAAAATAATGCATTACAAATTCTCAATTCTTATGAAAAATCTTTCCTATAAGAAATATTTCGGATATTGAAAAAGCATTTTAAATTTTGATTTTCAATTCATTTGAAATTTTGTCCGCTATTTAAAGTGCATTTTAATTTTGCCGCCGTTCATTAAAAATGTATTTATAATTTTCCACAATTCTCTTTTTCATGTTAAAAATGTATTTGTAATTGTGAAGTATCAACACATTATAAAATTGTTCAAAAAAGTAAATGCATTTGAAATGAAATCCTAATGAATTACATATCCTATTTTTTCAAATGTTATTTCAATGCAATTAAAGTGCATACTGTATGCTATTCCATTATGCATTTTATTTAAAAAGTTTTTACTCTAGCAATGCGATTTAAATTCGTTTAACATTTTTGTCCAGGTCCAGGTTTCACTACATTTAAATTGCAATTAAACTCAAATTTCAATGAAAAATTCGATGCATTTAAAACGCGTGGAAGTTCCGTAAGGGAGGTCTATTTTTTTCTAAAATAGAAGATCTAGGTCTTGAGGTTTTGTCCGGATATACCAAGTATAACTTGCTTGGTAAAGCTTGGTAAACCATGTCTTTAACTTATTGGACCGTGCATTTAATATTCATACAGGGGGGGGGGGGACGAACATTTCCTGAGGGTATTCCGAGAAATATTTCCAGGGGGTGTTTTTTCATTTTTCTAAGAGGGGTTAAATGTTATTCTAAAATTTCCAGGGGGTAAAAGACTGATTTTAGGTCGTCCTCCCTCACTTTATGGTATCAAAAGGATTTTTCTAAGTTTTTTTGCAAATTTTCCCATTTATCAGGGGGTATCCACACATTTTCAATAATTTTTTTGACTTGAAAAGGCTCATCAACCACCCACCCCCTGTATGGTTTTTTAATGGAACAGCCCATTGCTTCACAAAGCAAGGGGCTGGATATCCTTGAACTTTTTAAATTTTTTTTGTGATTTTTTTTTCATCATATTTCTTATAAATCATATTTCATTCTGTATTTACAAGTTTTTTAAAATATGTATTAAATATCTATCTAGGCTCAAACAAAAAATATTATAATATTACTTTTTTAACGAAAAAAGACGAAACAAACATAAATAAACATATCATTTTGGAAACTAAGAAAATATATTTGATTAAAATTTCTTCAAAATAATAAAATTTTCTTATGGTACTTTTAACCGGATTAATTTTCACGAGTCAGCGTTCCGCGAAAAATTTACATTTTAAATTTGCCCTGAAAACATCAAAAGTAGCAAAGCCTGGGCTGAACCAAAAATGCAAAATTGATACAAAATGTTCACTTTTTAGAAAAACAAAAAATATAGAAAACCTCCCTCATTTCATTATACTTTCAACTTTTAAGCAAAGATTGATCCATTGATCTGAAATATAAAAATGAGATTTGAATTCTAGCAATTCTATAAACTGTAGATCCATCAAAGCTGTTCCTTCAACATATTTTTACATTAGGTACCGTAAGTTGGTCTAATGTCGACATCCCTCTCCATCCCAGTCCATCAGTGATTCCGACCTTCCTATTATTCCTATCTCTAAAGAAGGATGTCGAAATTAGAAGAGGGATGTCGACATTAGACCAACTTGCGTTAAGAGGGTTTTAGGTATCCTGACAGAATTTTGAAAATCTCTAACCGTAAAGGGGGATTCGTTTTGAAAGTTCAAAAATTCATTATTCACTGTGAAAGGCTGCAATGAGCCATTCCATTTAATATCCATACTTTGGGGTGAATTTTTTCCAAGAGTTTTCTTTTGCAAATTTCTCCCATTTTCCAGGGTTATTTTCAAGAATTTTCCTAAGCTTGAAAAGGTTCGTGCCCTGTATGGATATAAAATGGAACAACCCAACCTTTCAACAACTGTGACGTTTAGGTGCATTACCCTCGGGTTTGGAACAGCTCAATATTTAAAACCATTAATTGACCAAGAAATAGAATTCTTTTTTTTTTCACTGACCTCTTTATTTGCGCTCATCATCGTATTCCAAAGATCCAGAGTACACACTCAATCCGTTGATACTTTGATCTGTATTCACAAGTTTGGTGAGTTTCTTCAACACTTTTTGATCACTTCCCGACACTGTGAATGACATCTTTGTTTTTCCAGTTTGTTTTGGGTTGCCATCGATACTACCCTCACTGAATGAAACGTCGCTAACCTCGACATTCAAGGCTTTTTCAAACTGGAAAATAAAGATTTAGATTCGTATTGAATGTTGTGGAGATTATTTATACGCGTACTAAGTTACGTACAATTTTGAGTTCTGATTGACGATAAATTTAGTGCCAGAAAGTTGATTTTTGCAAAGTTAATATTTCACATATGCGCGAAAATTCGCGAAAATTCAGTATGTTTAAAAGGGAGCCATTATCAATATGAGGCTGGGCGTACTACATATATCATTACCTTATCGGCCAAAACTTAGTCGGCCCTAAGTGACTAGATTTTGGCTTGGTGAATAAAATTATGGCCGATTAAAAATTTGGACCGACTAAAATTTGGGCCAAATTAAAAGTTTATGATTAAGCTTTCTTTATTTTCCAGTATTTCAAGCTTTCTCCTATTTTCTATCCGCTTGTAAATTTAGTAATGACCCAAATTTTTAGTCGGTCTTAATTATTAGTCGGCCCTTAGTGACTAAATTTTGACGAGGTGACTAAAATTAGGGCCAACTAATAATTAAGGCCGACTAAATTTTGGCCGATAAGGTATGTTGCTTGGATTTTTCCTGAAGATTGATAGAATTCAAGTTAGTCTATCTGTTTTTCTGTCCGAAGAAAATAAATATTAAAACTTACATCGTGAACGACATTACCGGACAACATACGGTATGGTGCAGAATCCTTGTTGGAAAAGTCGGATTTGAATCCTTGTCTCAACAAAACACTAATTTCACCTGCAATGTGAAGAATGTGGGAAGGAAAGTTATGTCCTGTGATTCATACACTGACTTTTCTTTACTCTAAATTTTCTATAATGGATGAACAAAACGCCCTGACTAAACAAGTAAATTTTGGATAGCCTCGACTTTTCTGACGTCTCGGTCAAGCTTAGATTCTAATTGAAATTAAGACTCGTCTTTTTTTGCGTGGTTGTCTTAGACAAATTTGGATTTTAAGAGACCTCCCTTTTGATTTTTTGTATAATTTTAAGAGACTATTTTCACAAAATTTCACTGACAACTTGACCCACTTGGTTGGAAGGAATCGAGGCTTCCTCAAAATGGTTTTTTGTAAAAGACCCAATATCTACGCTACGCTAGTTATACATGAGATACACGCTGCCTGCTACAGAGTATCAACATCGGGGAGGGGTAAAACTTTTTTTTTAGAATAGCCCAATAATTTTGTACCTTTGTTGAATTTGTTGGCTTGTTTTTCTTGTTTGGCGGATTGTACAGGTTTGGCGGATTGTACAGGTTTGGCTGCATCTTTCTCTGGCTCTTCATCTTCTTCTTTCGATTCTTCACTTTGTCCTGATTCCTCATCCTCTTCTGATTCTGTTTGCTGTGGAAAATGTACTTTGTTAAATATTTACTTTGATTTGAAACATTCTTATTGTTGACTTTGAGACATTAGCGAGATTAAGTAACGATAGATAAATCACGACGACGGACGAATTTCCTCTCTAGCCTTCATTCACGCCACCGAACTTTCCTGCAGGCAAAGATGAAAGCAAGGCGGATTGCAAAGCGAATATACATAAAATTTTCAATGACTAAAGGCTGGTCTCCACTTTCGCGCGACATAAGCGAAAATTTTTTGACGCTTTTGTAAGATCATTGGTCGGTTGAAAAAGGAAGCAATTCCATTGGTCGAAATTGACGTAACGAATGAAAACTTCCTTCAACTTTTTTTTTGTTCGCGCGAATCTTTTTTATGGCTTAATCTTTTCTTCAGGTAAATAAGGTTAAGAAAAAAACTGTTGCCCATTTCGCGCAAAAATGGAGACCGGCCTTAACCACTTCATGATAAGGTATTTCAGGATTCTATTCTTTTTGCTTGGAAAATGATCTTTAAGGCTTAAGAACTACCAACGAGCCTTAAGTACTTTGCGACCGCACTGAGGCTTAATTTCGAGCAGACACTTCATTTTAATTGATGCAATATCCTAAAAACCTAAATTAATGAAATCAATTATCATATACACTCACATCTTTCTTTGCCGTTGTTTCATCATTTCCGGACCCCGATTCTTCATCAGACGTTCCCGATCCGGAGCCAGATTCTTCTTTAGCTTCTTCTTCACTTGCATCTTCCGTGGCTGGTTCATCTCCATCTTCTTCTTCCGAAGGCTCCAACAATTTCATTGAGGTGTCCTCAGGCTCCTCTATCTCATCTCTGACATGGTTGTTTTCTTTAGTAGAAGGATTAGAATCAGAATTTCTTAATTCAGCATCTTCTAAGTCATTATCTATATCCCCGGCATCAGAATCTTCGAAATTTAAACCAGTAAGAAAAGCTAATTCCTTCATATCGCCTTCTAAATTGGCACCACCTTCTCCAGCATCGCCAGAACCACTACTACTATCACCTGATTCACCACCACCATCATTGGTCGCTTCAGACATCAAATCTGATGCTCCAGAACCAGACCCACTTCCTTCACTTTTCTTCGCCATCGTAGATTCACCATCCGTTAACGAACTCAGTGTTTTACTAGAAACGGAATCCACCTGGTTCAACTTTTTCTCAGTATTCGAAGAACTGTCTTTACCAGTATTCACACTAGTTTTAGGTGCAACATTTATAATCTTTGGAGTTGTCATCTTGGTACGTTTACTATCATACTCCTGTAAATCTTCTTCGCTGTCATTAACATCGTCTTCATCGTCAATCACAGTCCCAGTTGCAATCCCTGCAGAAGAGGATTTTTGCACTGGTGTCTCTGCTACACTTTTCTGCATCGGGCTCTCAATAATATCTTCAATATCGATGCTTTTCGATTCTGTATTCGTTGTTGATTTCTGCATTGGGCTCTCTTCTTCCACATCAATACTTTTCGATTCTGTATTTGCTGTTGTTGATTTCTGCATAGGGCTTTCTTCTTCGATATCGAGATTTTTCGAAGAAGAAACGTGAGCCATGTCTTCGTCCTCCTCTTCATCCATCTTCAACAACGCTTTCACTTTCTTCTCTTTCTTATTCTTCATTTTCTCCTTCTTCGATTTTGCATGTCCGACTTTCTTATCGTGTTCATGTTTCATATCAGCACCTTTCAATGGCTTATTTTTTGACAGTTTCTGTGCTGCCGATTTGACTTTCTGTTTTATTTTCTTCATATCTTGTTCTAAGTGTTTGGACTCGCTTGTTAATTTCTCGTCTGTTTGTTCTTCATCATCTTGATTCTTTTTTTTCTTCGTTTTCAGTTTTTCTTTGCTATACAAAGCACTTGATGTGTTCTTTGGGTTGTAAGGATGTTGCTGACCCATTAAGTGTCCTCCACCAGACAAAACAGCTATGGGTAGCTTAGATCCCATTGCAATAGCTATGACATTGGGAACGTTACTTGGTAAGTTAGAAGGAGGTACTGCGGCTGCGGCACCTTCCTGTGGGGCTACTGGGGCCGGGGCCTGTTGTGATGGACTAACAGGGGAGGCTGCTGCTTGGTTTTGAGAAGTGGTATCGGGCGCTGATGCAGCTACTGTTGTTGACTCCTGGGTGGTCGGGGTCTCCTGGCTGACTGGTGCTGTCTCTGGTGTAGAAGCAGCTTCTTGTGATTGGGAAACTGTCGACTGTGTTTCAGCTGGTTGTGTCTGTGCTTGCTCGACAGCAGGTGTTTCTTGAGCAGGGTTTGATGAAGCGGAAACAGCGGCTGCATATTGTGAGGTTGAATCGGTACTTGTAGTCTCAGGAGTAGACGACGAACTCGGAATTTCAGCAGTAGCTGACGACGTGCTCGATTCTACTACTGGAGCAGACTGAGGAGTACTCTCGGTACTGGAGGATACAGCCTGGGAGCTTGTTTCACTCGAAGGTAAAGCGTTGCTCTCGCTGGTTGAAGGTAGAGGGGCGGCGGCGACGATACCGTCTACTGCACTGGAAGAAGGCTCTAAACTGTTGGCATATTCTGGATACTGTTCTGCTATGGACTTGCGGTAAGCTTCTTGTTGCTCTTTGACGCTTTGGTAATAAGTCTTGAGCATTTGTTGATACTCTTCGTGTTCTTTCTCTGCTTCTTTAGCTGTTGCTGAGATATCAGCCGTTTGTGGTGTTTGCGACGTATTGCTCTCAACTGGGACTGCTTGTTGCGCTTCTGTTGATTTTGACGTGTCTATATTCGACGTTTCGCCACTGGTTTGGGGTGGGCCGGCATACGGAGCGGGATTGGGAGCGGTTCCTTCAGCTATGGGTGCTTGCTCACTATTTGCTGCTGAAGACGGACTCTCAGGTGCTGCATCAGATGTTTCTGTGGAAGAAATAGAGCATCGGTCAGTATTATCGTGTTAGAATGGTTCCGATTATGACATGAGGGTGCGATGGAGTCGAATGAAATGATCTGTTGGTTAGTCGTAGTCGGTTTGTTTTCTCTGTTTTGTCTGTATGTCTAATGTATAGTAATTTGTCATTGTCCAATCCAATCTTGCGATGAAATGGTTATTTGTCAGTGTGTTTGTCATTCGGATTTGCTTAGCGTCTAGTGTCTGTCTTGGATTTCTTTCACTGAGCGAAATTTCCGTCCAAAACAACTAAGTGATGCATGATTTCAGTAGTAGTGGTACTGTATAGTGAAGGCCGGTGATGCCATTTCGTTTCTCGTTGAAAGCCTTTAGTATTACTATGTGGAGCAGCAAAGGTAGATGGTGTCGGATGTTATATTTTGGGATTTTAAATCAAAAAGCTTTTTGAAAATTTGGATTTAATCTTGATAACAAAAAGACTCAAATAATAAAAGTTTGAATAAGCAAGAACCGACTGGTGTGCCGGGTGACCCACGAAAAAGTTCAGACGTTTCCGACGTTTTGAGGCCGAACAAATGTCCCAAAGTGCTTAGAGTTTTGATATTTAGAAAGTAGATATCCTAATTTAAAATTTGAGCTATCACTATTTAAATTTGACCAACTTGTTCTCTATTTATGAGCTTTTAAAGTCAAAATTCACTTTTCGGAAAGTGTAAAAAACACGTAAAAAAGGGGTATCAAATTTGGTATTTTTAGACGTTTTTGATATACAATTTTTGAAAAAAATCTGAAAAATCTACAAAAGCGCCAATTTTTATAAAAACTAGTCTTGTTTTAAACAAAAATTACTTTTAAAGGTGTTTTCATTAATTATTAATGTCATAAAACTCGTTAAATAAGTCAATTTGTAAGTGATTTTCTAATTGATTGCATAAATTTAATACCTCTTTTTTACGTGTTTTTTACACTTTCCGAAAAGTGAATTTTGACTTTAAAAGCTCATTAGTAGAGAACAATTTGGTCAAATTTAAAAAGTGATAGCTCAAATTTTAAGTTAGGATATCTACTTTCTAAATATCAAAACTCCAAGCACTTTGGGACATTTGTTCGGCCTCAAGACGTCGGGAAACGTCTGAACTTTTTCGTGGGTCACCCGGTATATTTGAAAAGCCTTCCGGCATCTTCACTGCTTACCTTTGCAGAATTCGCAAGTGACTGGGCAGACAGTTTGCATGTACTCTTTGTACTGATCGCTCGAGCACATTCCTTCGCCTTTCCACTGTGGACACTGGTCGTATGTGTTTTTACATGATCGAGTTGTTCCGACTTGTTCCGCTTGTCGACGTAACCGGTGATGCCGTGGAAATGCTTTGGTAAATAAACAAGATTGATTCGTCATATTCATAAAGTAATATTTTATACGGTAGCTCCTAAAATCTAATGCTTGCCACTAATTTTGAATTTAAACCATAAAACTAGCGACAAATGAAACGCTTTTTGCGTGCTTCCGTACAAAACATTACGTAATGAATAAATTCAGTTTTCGTTTTAAAAATTGAGATTCGTAAAGAACCTTGATACTATTTTCGTGAATTCTTGAAAATGTTTTGGGAACAATAACCAAATCACAAAAAAAAGGCGAAAAAGCTAAAAAGAGAGAGTCAACAGTCAAAGTTTGCGAATTTCTGCGTCTTAAAAAGCAGAGCTGCAAATAACAGCCGGTGATCGGTTAATCAACAGACACTTTTTGGTTTCCACGGGCCATTTTGAAGGTTGAATTCTAATTTAAGAGCATGAAATAGGCTTTAATGCGTACTGTCATAGAGGTTTCAGAGATTTTCCTTAATTTATTTAGTTTCTGTTGAATTTCAACTCGTGTTCTTATTGTTCTTATACATAGAAAAAATGTGTTCTTACCTTGACAAGACAGAACAGCGAGTGTGACAAATACCAAAATCCTCCACATGTCTAGAAAAAAAAATAACAGAGTACACGTTTTTTTTTTAAGAAACTAGTTTTACCAAGCAGCCTCAATGTTTCTTAAGAAATGGGCCTTCTGAGCCTTAAATGTTTTTTATATGTTTCTAAACTTTGTCAAGCTTAAAGGACGTATGACGATAATACAACAGTCTAAGAGACTAATCTACGGTGCTTTCCCATCTTCTATATTGATTTTCTGACTTTCTCAAGTGTTTCTAACTGTTATGCAAGTATTTTTCTGGAACTTTGCCTTGATTGGAAGGTTCTTAAAAAAAACTGAATTAAAAATGTTATTTTCTCATTCTCAGCCTCAGCATGTTTCTTAGATGTTTCTTAGTTTTTAGGCATTCTGAGCCTCATGTTTCTCAAAAGTGTGTTTCTGAAAATAAAAAAAACGTGTAAATAAGTGGCAACCCTACGCCGATCCTAACTTAATGCCCGCCCTTTATCATGTTTACGACCGTAAGCTAAAAAATACATAACACCAGAAACACTGTATAGGATTCAAAATAAAAAATATTGACTTGAATTGACATTAAATGTCGTGCTTCGGTTTGTGGGTAAACTGTTGAAAATTGCACTAAAAAGTAAAACTTTTCGTGGAATTTATAAAGTTTAAAAGATCATAGTTTTCTTCTCACACTCTATTACTTATCCTGTTAAATAGAGTATAAGAGGTCAAAAATTAAGGCTGCCTTTAGGTTAAAAATTTAAACTTTCTGCCTATTTTACGTGGGCCAATAAGGGCCGGCGTAAAAAGGGTCTGTACCGTTGTTGAAGTTTTTCTAAGAGGGTTATCTTTATTTATCATTTCATTTCTAAAAGTTTTATTTTGTTTTCACCAGGGCCTTTCGAAAGACGGAAACGAAAAGGAAGAGAATTGTACAAGTGGAGAGACGAACAAGCTATGTAGCCCTGACATTGTCGGATGTTTATGGTGGCACTGTCGTTAAATTCAAAATTGACGGACTTCTATTGAAGAACGGTTTATAAATGGAAAACCACACGTGACACGCATGCTCATAGTTGATTCCTAGATCGCATATCCACATCAGGAGAGAATCAAATACTTTACGTTGTGCTATAGATGTCATTTTAACTTGGTTGTTCTTGGAGTAATTATTTTATTCTTTAGGCTCTACTATGACTATTGCAAGGTAACGAAATGGAAACTCTACTGTATATCTCCGATTGAATCCCCATGAAACAGTAAATTTTAGCTTACCTGTCACTTAGTCCACGAGAAATGTATTCAAATTTTTTATTATTATATATTTTTTATTGATAAAGCTGTAAATATTAAACAGAAATTATGCATTATCCAACAATCAGATAAAATAAAACCAGTTATCAAACTGCGAATACTAATTATCGACATATAATTTTACCAAAAACATTCGAATACAATTTTAACACAAGAATTAGGCTCAGTAAAAAAGATTAAAAACCATTGTCTCTTGAAAACAATAGAAAAAAATTAATTATATTTCATATTTATCAATTTCGAGCAATTTTTCAACAAAAACACGACAACACGGGGTACGGCATTCGATTGAATTATTGCGCATTAATTTCAATCGTTCGAAATCAATCAAGCGTAATGTTTTGAACCGTCTGTTTACGCTCAACAGTTGCTTGCTACAAAAATCTGTTTGTTTTCTTTTTGTTTTGATAGCTTCGCATTTATTTAAAAAATGTTTTGCTGTTGTTTTTTTTTAATTTTGATCCTTATACTTAAATAACCCGAGTTATATATCAACAAATGCATTATAACACTCATGCTTAATTTGTCGTTCTTATAACCATACGTAGTAAATCTTCGTGGTAAATGAATTCGTAGGTGTCGACAAATTAACCGGGTCGGGGTTATGGACGGCGAAATTTGTCGTTTTTTTTACCTATTTTTAGTAAATGTAGGATTCTTTAGATTAAACCCTTCCTACACGTTTTTTTTTCTATTAGAACACCTAAAATTTGGCTGTGCCTGAATGTGCTTATTTTTTTAGCAATTTTATCAGCCGAAAATGTTCTTAAATGCGTTCTTAATTTTTCAGACTACTCTAAATCGATAATATCATGCAAAATAAAGAGCACTTAAAATTGGTAAAATATGTACAATATTTGACTCTCAATTTTAGAAAATCCATCCCTAAGTTCGGTTAAAACTGGTTGAAAAGAGGAAAAATTGTAATTTCTTGTCATTTTTTTTCCAAACTGAGGCTGGGCATGTTCTTACCATTGAGTTTCAAGCCCGAAGGGCTAGAGGTCAATCTCTAACCTTTCTCAGGCAAGAAAAATTGAAGCCTTAAAATATGCGCCGTATTTTTGATGACGGATTGAATCTAGCAATTCCTTTGTCTTCGAGTGATATATTTTTCGAAATTAAGCGATAAATTTTAGTTTCAATCTGTCATTTGTGTAAAAACCAGGCGGGTCGCTCAAGGCCGCGCAACTTTGGTAGGATTTGTTGGCTTCAAATCCTACCAAAGAGATTGACCTCTAGCCTTCGGCTTGAAACTCAATGGTTCTTACGATGTTCTTAATTTTTCGACGAATTTCAGCCTGAATGTTCTTATAAACTGGGTTCTTATAAACAATAAACGTGTATTTTTATTACAACTTAAAAAAGATTCATCCTTATACAGTGCACTGAGCAAAAAATACACTCGGAGAGAGTGCATTTTGGTTACATCAAAAACATACCTTTAGGCTCGCACATATCAGTCGGTCATCAGTGAGGTTCCCAGAAACACGAGATGCGATGGTATCGAGAATTTTCTAAATATAGATGCACGTAAAATCATTCAGTCAGAGATGTTTAAACCAAAACGAACTCAGAAAACTGAAAAATCAGATTCGAACAGTTTTTCGTTCACACCTCACAGTGGTTCTTTGCAAATATCGGAATAAATAAACCACTAAATCCAATCCCGTCGCTTTTAACCTGATAACAGATTGTGTAGTTTCTGGCCCAGTACGTAGTCTACCTTAAAGGAAGAAATTTTGGCGGAAAGAAAATTTGGCGGATTTGGCGGATTTGATTGAAATCCGCCAAATTAAGTTCCCGCCAAAATTTCTTTTTTCCGCCATCTGCCAAATTAAATTCCCACCAAGTTAAACATTTCGAAAATATGATCTCTTTTAAGGTGTTTTTGCTATTTTTTCGCTGTTTTGACGCCATCTTAAGGTTAAATTTTTAAGCGACCGCCAAATTAAATTCCCGCCAAATTTAGTTTTTCATCCATCCGCCAAATTAAATTCCCTCTGAAAAAGCTTTTTTGGCCATCCGCCAAATTAAATTCCCGCCAAAATTTCTTCCTTTAAGGTACCCAGTACGCTGAAGCTCTAAAGACGGCGGGGAGAAGACCAACGTCCGAGATTCAGAAAAGGCCTTAAAATGGTTTTCTTAGGGCACCCCTTAGATCAGGACAAATTTTTGATTTTATACTCCTAATAGGGTGTAGAATTGACAAAAAATTGCCCTTTGAATCTCCTGCAGTTTTCGAGTGAATCGATTTTTAGTTAATCGATAGAACTTATCAAGGTTCCCCACTTAAGCTAACGGTTTTTTCGAAGTCTGAAAATCAAATATCTGAGGCTACCAACGGATTCAGCGTGAAAAGTAGGTAAAGAAAATGGGGTTATTTGTTAAGTTTCGACCACCTGGTGCCGAGAAATAGCATTTTTAAGGCGAAAAATCGACGTTTTTGGCGTTTTCCGACGATGTCAGCTGTTTTCTGGGAGCGTTTTCAGAAAAAATCATTTCCACAACTGGATTGCCCTGAATTAATAGTATCCGAAAATGGTATGGTTTGTTAACTTGAAGTGACACATTTTTTGTCGTTCTTCGTGCTCCACAAGAGAAGGAAAATCTAGACAGGATAGACAGACAGATAGCAGACGATGCGGATAACAAAGTAAACAAAACACAACACAACAACGTACAACTGAAGACCACCAACTCAATTTTTCTGATGATTCAGTAAGTATAAATACCTTATCCCTTCCCCACTTCCCATATTAGAGAGAATAGGCCTTCCCCTAAGGGCCCCTAAGGTGAATAAGCCTCACACCTAAAGTGTGAGGATCACAGCGGAGTGAATGGGCCATTCCAGCCCCCTAATGGATGACATCAATTTTTGAAATAAATTTTGGCACGGAATTCCAGACAAACTTTAAAGAGAAAGTATTGGAATTCCATGAATTTTACTTAATTTTGCATTAAAGAATTGGAATTCCATGATTTTTTAGGTTACAGTATAGTAACGGAATTCCACGGTTTTGATAGGTATTTTGTAAATTTGTTACGGAAATTCCGGACTTTCTTGAAAGCAATTTGCTACGGAAATTCCATGTCGTCAATTGGGGGGTAACGAATAAAAACTGGAATGGCCCAATAAGGCTTCTAAGATTTTCTATTCTTGGCAATCATGTGCCATCTTTGTGTCTTTTGGTGCTCCACGAGGTCTTTTTGACTGGATTTGGAAAGATCTAGTTTCAATCACCAATTCCGCCCTTCTCCTCTTTTTCTCTATTTCACGACCCTGCCGGTGTACCCGACAGTCGGGTGCTGTCGGGTGTTTTGTCGTGTGCTGAAATTTCTAAATTTGCAAAGTCGGGTGCTAAAATTCCTAACTTTGTTACATGTCAGGTGCTGTTAAAAGCACCCAGAATGCAATGATGTAGCACCTGACAAAGTGCACCCGACTGTCGGGTGTTTAAATTTCTAACTTTGAACACCCGACAACAGCACCCGACTGTCGGTTGCACTGGCAGGGTCGTTCTATTTCCTATCTCTAACTCTGTTTTTTCTGATTTCTGAATTCTGGACTTAGTTTTTCTGAATTTGACTAAAGTATTTGAAGCTATTTTGCTACGACCCACGGCATGGCCCGAACATGTTCGGGCCTCTTGATTTAATACTTTTTAAAAATGGCCCGCGCGGGCCCGCACAGTTTCGGACCATGTTCGGGCCAGATTTTCAAAAACTTGCTACGATCGCGCGTGTAATTTCAGGACCCAATATTTATATTAAATTCCTTATTTTAGCAAACAAATTTAAAAATCTTCATCTTTATTCAAATATATATTGTTCAAATATAAAAGTTAATCATCTATTTTCCAATTAAGTTAGGAAAATTATTAAAAAGAATGATTTGAATCTTACATAATATGGTTTTCTTTTTATTCTTTATCCCGTTCCCTTTTCTCGTGGTCTTCTCCTATTCAAAGCAGAATTTTTCTGGATCGTTTTTTGTACTGTTATACAACTTTGTGAATCAAACTGGTATTTGGAACTTTGAATTTGTCTAATGAAAATATTTAACAATGGATGATGATAAACCAGGAAAGGTAAATAAAATTAAATTCTACTATTCCTATGTAAATACATGGCCCGAACATGGTCCGAACAAAATGTTCGGGCCGATTCAATAATACTTATTTGTGGCCTGAGCATGGTCCAAACAGGCCCGAACATGTTCGGGCCATGCCGTGGGTCGTTTTTGCGAATTCTGAAACTATACTCCCGCACCTCGGCTCGAACTACCAAATGCAAGCAACCTTGGTTTCCAAACCCGACGCCTTACCACTTCACTATCGTTGCACAGCAAAATCACGCAATTCATAACATATTATACCAAACTGGCAAAAGACGGGGGTAATGTTATTATACCTTAATGGTATAAATATATTTTCTCGTGTTACAAATTTTCGCCGGTACTTAATTTCGCAAGTTTTTTGGTCAATTTTCGCGAAATTTTTTATACTGTTTCAATTTTTCAAAATGACAAAATCGCAAAATTAAATACACGCGAAAAATTTTTTCTTAGTATTTTGTTACTCTTGTCTCTCGAATAGACGGGCGGGTCCGAATAAGCAGGGGGGTAGGAAAATTTTGGAATGGAATAAGAGGGGGGGGGGTAATTTGAAGCTGTTTGAAGACATAATTTTTTCTAACTGGTATCCATTTCAACAACAAAAAAGAAACTTTAACAAATAAACACACGTAAAATAAGAACCAATACTAACAAAATGGAAAATTTTAACAAGTTTAAGGTCTATCTACACTGTAATAAAATATTGAATTATTCGAATTTAATTAGCGGGGGGGGGTCTTAATAAGAGCGGGGGGGATGGATTTTTTTGTCTCTTAACAATTAGCGGGGGGACGTCTATTTGGGAGACAAGAGTAGTATTTTTACATCAAAAACGTTGTGTTTCAAGCAAAATCAGTCTTTTTCTTGCTTTATATTCCCACTTTCTGAAAATACCTAGTTTAGTGAATCGCGAAATTTAATACACGTGAAAATTCTCCAGAAGTCGGCAATCGCGAAATTTAATACACGCGAAACACGTTTTTTCGAAAAAATTTCGCGATTCGCGAAAATTTGTAACACGCAAAAATATATGCCAATAAGGTAATATGGGTAAAAGTACCCCTTTTTTAAACCTGACTGAAATTCGAGCCGTTACTAGCAACCCTGTGGGGCCCAAGGCGCTGAGTATGCACCCGGCACAGTGACAATCCGTTACTAGCAACCCTGACCCTAACTAACTGACAATAATCGAATCCTGACCCCCGGAAAATTACCACGAACCAGAAAGAACAAAAAAAAATTGAAGGGGCGGAATTGCTGATTGAAACTAGTTTTCACCCACCCAACCAGACAACATTTTCCGTGGAAGTCGGGACCACAGCAAACAAATGACATGGCCAGCACAACGCAGTTGTTGACGACATATACGGTGAAATTTGGGTAACTTGCATCAGTGGAGGCTAACATGCATAGCCCTCAAATGGGCCATTCCAGAATTTGTCTGTAACAGGGGGGTGGACGACACAGGATTTCCGAGGGCAAAAGTTTTCACCAAAATTCGAAATTTCCAAGGCGAGAGAAGAAAATGTATAATTTTCCAAGGCAATTGAATTAAAAAAGGCAAAAAAGAGTGGAATTTCCGATGCATTTTGCAGAAGTACATGGATTTTTATCGGAATTTCCGACCACTGGAAAAGAAAATTATTTCTGAGGCTAGAAAAAATGATAAAATGCATGTTGTTCGACGGGGGGGGGGTAACAAACATTTTCTGGAATGGCCCAATAAAAGATCTGGCTGGTCATCAAAATACAACTATGCAGCTCCGCTCGCAGCTCTAATCTACCATTTTTGTTTTGATTCAACTTTGTATTTTAATGATCAGCCAGGTCTTTCATTTGAGGGCTATGCATGTTAGCCTCCACTGATGCAAGTTACCCAATCTCAGGGTATATCGTGAAGTCGGGTAACTTGCACCAGTGGAGGGAAACTTGCATAGCCATCAAATGACTGACAAATCAAAGCAGCAAAATTTCAAAACAAATGAACTACGCAGCTCTGCTCGCAGCTCTACTCTACATTTTTGTTTTGATTTATTTTTGTATTTTAATGACCAGCCAGGTCATTCATTCGAGGGCTATGCATGTTAGCCTCCACTGATGCAAGTACCCGACTTCACGGTACATATCGACTGATTCGAGCGATAATCTCTCTAGGAGATCAACAGTTCGTAAACGATTTCTTAGAGTTACGTGACAAATGGAACTGATAACAACGACAATAGAAACTTCGGAAATGATTCAACAATTTTTCAGTACTGTAAGACTCTAGCATTTGAATCCATAGAACAGGATTAAAAGAATAAAGGTGCGATACACAAGTGTTACGAGTAAGCCAAATCGCGTATTACGAACAACCTCTAAATTGCTGAGTAAAGAAAAAAAAAACGACTTTAGATTCCAATTCTTGTATAGCAGGCTGCAACTACACTGCCAAATGATCTGTATTACAAATACTTCCAAATGGGTCCATAAGTTAAGAAATGAAATTATCATCTAGCACAGAGGTTTTGTTTTTAAAAACAAACTTCAAAATAAAGTTGTTAATGAAGTTACTTAAAATATCACTTACTTACATAATTTATTTAAATGATATAACACCCCTTTCTTAAATAAATATGTTTGCCGCAAGAAGGGAGAAAAATTTAATTTGACCCCGGTTTTATCTCTCTTTTTCTAGCTATTTCCCGCGTGTTAGTGTAGACACAACTTTAATCTGGGGAAATGAAGCGTTTTCATTGGTCTAAAATCACGGATGGTCACGTGACCAGAATTTTTATCCAGGGAAATGACGTGGCGGCAATGTTTTGCTTTAGTGAGATTGACCATTTTGTTGTTTTGATTTCAGCGGGCAAAATTTCTGTACAAACCAAAATATGGCTTCGTTGGAATACCGGTTGAGACACTTGTGGATAAACGTTGCGTCGTTGGCTTTTGTTTTTAATCTCACTACAGGTGTTCATCATACCAAAAGCATTTCCTGCTTTCTGAATTCGTCTGTTGACATCCATCTCATCAGACAAATCTCACTTAATAACATTGCCAAGATAAATAAATTTGGAAACAATGGGGATAAATCTGTCTCTGAGGGTAATATCAGAGAGATTTGCATTATCAAAGGTGGTTGGATCGTCATACATTGAAGGAGGTTTTGAAGAAAAGAGAACTACAGATTTGGATGTCTATTTTGGTTCGATTGGTCCGGAGTGAACTTCCATGCCATAGCGTGCAAAGTGGTTTATGCAGAGAGGTGATCCAGTTTCACAATCAGTCTGAGATTCAAAAATGAGAGCAGTGTCATCTGCATACTCCGAATCATTGAGTGAAAATTCGTCACTGTAAGCTTGATAGCCTCAACCAGTCATTTTAGCGTCATTTTTTGTTCTGAAGACACACAATGAAGTGTTAGTAGTTGCCCTCCAAGTTATCATGACTGCTACTAGAAAGAAGGCGAAGAGAATTGGTCCAAGTATATCTCCTTGCTTGACACCAATCGTACAAAAACGATGTGAGTGTTATGATATACTGTGAACTTAAATTCAAAATTGCTGTGAAGCGCTTTAAGAAAACTATCACAGTGCAGCTGGAACCTCGATATTCCAGGTTTAGAAAAAGCTATACATGTTATCTTTTTTCTTTAAAGGATCAATAAGCCATCAACATCGATAAATAACACACATTTCCTCAGAAACTTTTAAAATTATCTGCCATTATAACTTTCTTGAAGCCGTTCCGAAATTAACCGGAAATTAATCGGGTTGTGTATCGGAATTCCTATGGGAGTTCTTTTCCAAGGTTTGTAAAATAGCTAAGTCGGCCAGGAGCAGGATACAAGGTATATGAACGTGGTGAATTCACACACTCAATTTTCTCGAGATTCAAAAAAATAAAAACACTAAAATTGTTTTTTTACAAGCATACAAAAATCCAAAAGCTGGCTCGGAAATGCTTAGATCGAGAGATTTACAAAGCTGAAAATGCTTTAAGGGATGCTTATATCTTAAGCAAAATTTTAGAGAAATTTCGAAATTCCAGCCGAAATCAAACAAAATCTGAAAATGAAGGCTCAAGGTGATGTTTAACATAAGCTTAAATTTTTGCCATATATGAGCCTATTTATGCTTATAAACGCAATGCTTATAAAGAAAAAAACATGTACGGTTATATCCGAGCCAAGGTTCAAAGATTGATCCTTAGAAAGACTGATTTTTGAAAATTTTGTCCATTTTTTGATGTTTTCCCCACCTTAAGAAAAACTATTTCCCCAAATTTTTAGCCAAAATTTTAAAAGTCCAAATCTCAAGAATTTATGACCCTTTGAGGGAAATTTTTGACTTTGGTAATTTTGCAGCCCTTACAGACCCTTTAAGGGACTTTCAAGATGTGTAAAAAATTAGTCACCATTTATTATGATTGATGCATTTAATGTGTCATTGATTTTCCTAAGCGCAGTAGTGTAGTGGTCATCGTTCTTGACTTCCGTGCTGGAGGTCAGGGATCGATTTCCACTCGGTGCTGCGATTCACTTGGCAAGTGAATGTACCTTGGCCCGGGTCAACCCATACCATGTGAGGGGAATAGGGTACCATCACTCTGATACAAGAGTATGGGGAGATATGCTGGACATTGAATGTGGTGTGGTGATGGTACTCATATGTTCAGTACCTGCGAGAACGCAGGTTCTCCCGTACTGTTCGAGTATCATCATCGATACAGCACGGCTCTGCTGTGTCGCGAGCACAGAGTACAATGTCTGGTAAGCGCTGTGATTTTCCTATCTAGGGGTAGGAAACTATCCCGGGATAGGGCCCGGTCCGATGATATCGGAGGGTCAGCTTCTCTCTCTCTTCTCTGATTTTCCTAAGCTGTCATATTTTCTCTCTTTTTCTACATCTCTCAGTCGCATCCATGTACATCTTCGCTAGCCAGACTGATATTTTATCAAACTTGGTTGAATCTTCATAAATCAGGATATTTTTTCCCTGAAAAAAATAAGAAATTGTAAACTGGGGCATGTCATCTCTTCCAAAACTCAAGGAAATTCTCTTTTTCCACCTGTGTTAATACACTAGGATTTATAAAGAATTGTTTAAAAGATAAGGTAAGGCTTGAAAAAGACCTCTTTTTAACTCAAACTTCTATGATCATATCTTAGAAAATAATGGCAGAAGATATTGGAAGTGCGAAGGACTTAGCGTTTGCAAAAGCAGCAAAGTATATTGCTAGTTGTTTAACGGTAAGTAATGAATCATGTCTATTTTGTGTACTATCAACATGATAACTTACTATAGAGCCAACCCATGAATGCACAGCAACAGTCTAATAGTAACGACAGACAGAGCTATGATTCAAAATTTTAATCTATACTTTTTGGACCTACCTCCGTGTGCCCCGGTGGAGGTTCTATAAATTAACCCATGTCCGTTCGTCCGTTTGTCTGTTCGTCTGTTCGTTCGTCCGTCTGTTACCAGCTTTTCTCAAAGTTGACTCATTATTTTTTTCTGATTTTTTGCACAATGATTCAAAATGGCAATGCCTAAAATGTGACGGAGCCAGATTTTCGAAAAAAAATATATTTGGGCAAATTTGGGCCAAAAACTGCCTAAAATAGGGTTTTTTGGACTTTGTGCAAAATCATGTTATTACTTTTTTCTGATCTTTAACCAAATAAGAAAATATAGCTTTTCTCAATGTTGACTCATAATTTTTTTCTGATTTTTTGCACAATGATGCAAAATGGCAATGCCCAAAATGTGACGGAGCCAGATTTTTAAGGAAAATTATTTTGGGCAAATTTGGGCCAAAAACAGCTTGATGATGTTTTGGGTCTGAATGGTTTAAGTGATTTTCGTATTTGGGGAAATTCCTTTTTACCATTTTACATTATTCAACACACAAGCTTTATTTTTCCATTCTGAATTTTTGTACAATTATTGTCACTTTTTTCTTATTTTCATCTGATGTTAATCCTTAGGTAGGTCCATTCAGCACGTTGCTTGTTTGTATTTTTTTTTGCATTTGAGTTATAGGTTCAATAGGTAATGATAAAAACATTTACTTTTTACCTTGCTGTTTAGACACCAGATCAATTAGACAAAGCTGAGCAAATCAGAAGAAAGGTTTTGAGAAACAAGGTTGGTAAAAAACATGAAACTTGTCTCTGATGTATAGATTGCAAACAACAGAAATTGCAATGCTTTTCTTAAGTTTTCTCTATTTTTCACTTTTACTCTATAACAATAAGCTTAGCATAAAAGTATGATAAGATTTTCATTTTTTCACAGTCCGTATAAAAAACCCTGGTCTGGAAGCCTTTTGTTTCTTTCCATTGTTTCTTAATTGAACTTGCGTTGAGAAATTAGTTTGTTTTGCTCACTTTTTGATCATGTGATTAAATCTTAAACCAATCCCAGGAATATTTGGTAACCTGATCAAAAACTGAGCAAATCGATTTTTATTTTTTGATATTAAAGGAAAAAGCTAACAAAAAGTTAAATAATAAGCTTGCTTCCAGACCAGGGTTTTTTATACGGACTATATTTTTTCCAGGCGGCAGTTGATTCTAGATTAAAGACAGCTGTCCAATCACAAATTGACGGTATTCGATCTGGTCTACAAGAACTTAAAAAGTAAGAACTGTTCGTTTCTGAAATTTTAAGGCCAAAATTTGAATTTGAAAATTGTGACAAATCGTCTGAATTAATTAGAGCCATATAAAATCTAACACAAAAAAATCAAGTCTAAATATGGTGCAATTTAGTGTCTTGAGTTGTATGCAACTTGCCTTGTGCTTTAATTTTTATGAAAGAGGCTTTTCCATTTAAAAATCATTCACTAGTGAGTTAAATTAACTTTTTACCTCAATAAAATGATTTTGTTGAATGATTTCTTTTCCATAGTGTGCAAGATGATATCCTCAACATTAAAAAGCTGTAAGTTAAACGGAATGTATGGTACAAGTAACCTAAGATTTGTAGTGCTAAAATGAAAAAAGGTTGATGCTAATATAGAAAAGTCCTAATAATTTGCACTTTGTCACCTTAACTCATCATATGGTATCAGTCTGTATCAGCAAAGAATGAAATGAGAACTTTAATTGTTTTAGTATTTTTGGTCATACCTTTCACTGACAAGTTCATTTATGTACACTTCTTTTATAAGAACAAGTAGAATTTTAATAAGGCTCCATTGTTCTTATATTTTGGCACTTTGATCCTCAGATTCTTCTTACCCTGTTCTTATTTAAAGGGTGGGATTGAGATATTTTAAGCTTTTGCCCAATTTTTACTTGAAATAATTGCTTGAAATCGAGTAATTCCAGGCTCAGCATTGTTCTTTTTAATTTTTTTTAGCCGATTTTGAGTCCCATTGTTCATTAAAACTTGTTCTTATGAAAAAAAGTGTGGAAAGTACTACTGTTCACATTTTGTTTGGATCTTTACTCATTCCTTAATCAGTCTGTCTGCATTTATAATCTCACTTTAACTCTATTTAAATTCATTTCATCCATAGAATTGGTGAAACGTCAGAGATTTTCAATGAAGTTGAACCGTTGAATGTTAAATTAAAAAAGCTTGAAATCGCTCATGGGAGACATGCGAAGGTGGGTTTGAGTTGATCGCTTTACAAGGCTTGTTGTTTTTGCCAAGAAGTTTGCCCTTTTTCACTCTTACCCCTTTTTGAGTAACTCAATATCCAGGGGAGGTACAAACTCAGTGTACTGAACCATATACTACCCTATGATTTTTGGGTTTTTGCCCAAATAAATTAGTAAACCATACTAACTTTTCGCAACGCCTAAAGATTTGATACCACCTTTTTAAAAACATCAACATTTTGACATGTACTAACTTATTTCGATGACCATAGTTTTGGTACCATCTGTTTGGTACACTGTAAAAATTTACCTTAAAAAATAGACCCCCCACTAGTTATGAATCAGTACACAGAGTCTGAACACCCCTCCACCAGTAGTCAGTTTTTCTCTGGAACATTATTTTCTTTTTACTACTTCTAAAGAACTCAATAAGTCAATTTTTGTTTTCATTCAGCTTGCTAAAACGAATGCACATTTGAGTTTAATCTTCAATGTACCTGACACGATCAAGACAACACAAGAATTGATCACTAATGGGAAATTTCTTCAAGCTCACAAAAAGTAAGCTTTTCATTAATGTTAATGTTGAACTGTGCGTCGTCTGAGCATATTCCTTGATAAGCAGCTTCAGAGGTAAAAGCCACTGGCTTAACTGGCATACGATCCAAATATCACGTGTAATTTAACAATATATATAAAGACTACGTACAATCTAATGTCCACATCTCTTACTAATTTGGGCACCCTTTTTAGAGATAGGAAGGTCGATATCAATGATTGCAAAAATATTTTTACCTCTCTGACCGCTTTGGAAAGAAATATATAAGCAGGGTGTCGGAATTAGATGATGGACATTGTTCGCATTAAGCAGGGTGTCGGAATTAGATGATGGACATTATTCGCATTAAGTTATCACAGCATAAAGAGATACCTTATCGGGTATTTTCCCGGCCTTAATGCGTTTACCAACAACTACCAGCAAGTGACAAATATTTTTCCCCGACAAAAATTTTCCCCGACGAAGTTTTCCCCGATAAGGTATTCATAACGCATTGTTTCATTATGCTTTCTCCCTACAGTATTATGGAATTGGAATCGACCCGTGACGACTTACTGTTTGAAGTTTATAAAATCAAAGAAGAAACCGAAAGTGAGGAGTCCATTACAGAGTCGGTATGCTTTGTTAAACGTGTATTTTCAACTTCATTTTTTGTTCTGTTTTGCTTTTCTTTTCTGTTTTTATTTTGGCACATTGAGGCTTAAATTGATCCATAATTCTGTTGTTAGGGGCAAAACAAATGTTTGGGGTCGTGTCTTAATTTTTCTTGGGATACTCTGTTTGAAATTGCTTGTTTTTTGTTCTTTTAACATGGGATAAGTCTTTCCATTTTACTTTCCATTTTACTCATAACACATATCTTAAGCTCGATGAAAGACCACTACTTCTATGTAAACTTGTTTTTCCTATTGTTTTGATTTGACCCAAGAACAATACCTATCAATATTCCATTTCATATTAATAAAAACTTACTTATTTTATTACAGCCCATATACACATACTTTACTGGTGTCCAAAATCTGTCTGTAAGTTTTTTTTCTCTCAAAATTACTTATCAATGAACATTGCAGTAAAACAGGTTTGGCTACGTTGTGTGCAATTTCGAAAAAATAATTAGAATTCAATGGGAATCCTTAACACGCACATAATGTCAGTTTGATCCAACAATTATTCCTCCTTCCTATTCTCACATGGATTTTGTCTCAAAAAAGTGTAAAAACTGCTTTTTTTCTGCGTCAATATACAACAATAAAGTCTGGGCTAAAAATCTTGGCTAATTTTGACCAGCCAGTATAAAGAAACCTTTGAAGATTTCATCATAGTTTTTTGGTCTCCGTCTTCAGGATGCTTTATGTAAACAATTGTTGAACATCATACAGAGGACCATCTCTGCAGCCAAACACCAACCTACTGAACTTGTGACGTCACTCCGTATCGTCGAAAGGGAAGAAAGGTATGACGACGAGAAGAATGTGAATGAGAATTACCTTAAGTTACCTCATTTTCCTTAAATTTTAAAGCTGAAAAGTTTACACCTGCTCATTCGTATTAATTTGATGTCGTGTTAATTTCAAGGCCGTTCAATATTTCCATACTTAATTTCAAGGCTGTTAAATACTTCCATACTTATATTCATGTAATAAGGTATTTAACACTCACTCATCAGATAAAATGATATTTAAAAGCTATTTTCAAATTAGCTGGTTTAGTAAAATTATATTATATAAATACGACATACGACGAATAAAAGCTTTATGACTGTTTCAACAAAAACAAGGTGAAACTTGATTGATTTTGCCAGAATCTATATAGAGTCAGTTCACAAACAATTTTCATTTTTGAAAAAAATGCTTGTCTCTTTTAATTGGTTTCGATTTAAAGTCTATATCAAATTAGCTGGTAGTGTTTTTTCGAACCTCGATAATAGAATTTGAATTAGTTAGCGATTTTGTGCTCGTTGAAAAGACAAACAGGAGTGGGATATTGTCATAAAGAAAAAACTAAAAAAAAATCGGAAAATGGAGAAGAAGAAAATCAACTTCTTTGATAATTGTGCTATTTTTTATCATTTTCATACGAGTGATTCTTTGATCTTAGAACATCATTAATGTGAAATTAAAAAAAAAGAAAGATATAGTCCAAAGTTTATCTCAATGATTGACTTCAAAATCCATCAAAAAACAACAAAAAGAGCCTTTTTTTAGCCAACCAGGGCAAAGCTTTAAGCTGTATTTTTTGATTGAATAAATATTTTTTGAATCTTTTTTTGCATTTATGATGACGTTCTAAGATTGAAGAGTTTCTGATTCAAAAATGAAAATCATAGCATTATTCTACAAGAAGTTGATTTTCTTCTTCTTCATTTTTCTTCTCCGTTTTTCCATTTTTTCCATATTTTTCTTTTTCGATAATATTCCATATATTATCTTTTTAACGAGCACAAAACGGCTTACTAATTCAAATTATATCGCAGTGTTGCAACTTTTCCGTCTGTAGACGGATATCCGTTAAGTTGAGATACATATATATTATTTCCGTCTTGCCAGTAATAGGGTTTTTGGTTCAAATGACAATCTAATCCTAAGGTTTCCGTCCATATTCACAAAACTTAGTTGCAACACTGAAATCGAAAGTTATTGAGGTTTGAAAAAACACTGCCAGCTAATTTGAAATAGACTTTAGATCGCAATTTTATACCCGTTTAAAAGATAATGGTAAGTGGGACACTATGAAGTAAAGTTTGATCCGTTTTCAGGCTTGACCATCGTGCTATGGAGCAGGAAAAGAAAAGCAAATATATGCCACCTGGTCGCCCGAAATCATGGAAAATCCGATGCATGGCCGTCATAAAGAAAAGCATCGACGAAAGGTTTGTTCCGATTCTTTGTCATGAATGATATGAAGCCAGCATTGGGTGGAAACAGAACCCTTTTTTGGTTCCGCTGTTCAAAGTTTAACTGTGTGTGTTCAGTAAAAATAATTTTTCAACGAGTTGGTCACGTGTCAGGACGTTGTCCCATCATTACATTAGTTATTATGCTGACCTTACCACATGACCTTGCCTTGATAAAGATAAATAATTATACGTTGTTCTGGTGTTAAATAAACAACTTTCAGAGTCGAAAAACAAGTACTCAAAGTACTCGAACTGCATAAAAGCTTTTGTCTATAATAACTAAGATATTTCACGAGTTAGGCTATTCTTGAGCAAAAAAATGTCAAAGAGTTGATATTCTCAATGGGATAAAGAAATCCTTTGCAAAATCATGGAGAGTAGAAAAATAATCAGGTTTTTGAAACTTTGTCAAAAATAGAGTTTAACAATTTATTGTAAAATCACAAATAATATCATTACAAAACTAAACGACGATGACAAGAAGAACTTACAATGGAATTATTTGATATAGCCGATTAATTAAAGCAGGAAATTGAATTTCGTTTAGTTTAGACGATAAGTAACCAATCAGTCGAAATGAATATAAATCGCATAAAATGTAGAGTTTTGGAGACTAAAACCAGGACTGATTGTGGTCTTTGCTGAACATAGCAGCAGTGCTGGTTTCACACTTCGACCCAATCACGCAGTCTCTCTTCCGGTTCTTTGTAAACTCTTTGTGTGATGGTTTTGGATTTTCACCTACAGATGAAAAATGGTTGGAAGATTATCACTTAAAATAACTACTAAGGCCGTTTGTAGATCAAAGGTGGATCATTTGACTTTTTACTGCTCAAGCTGGTGGGTAAATCCCTTGCCTGATCTTACGCAAAGATATTCTTGTTGTCTTTCTATTACTACTACTTGTACTAAGCAATCAAAGAGAAAGATCTATGTTGAGTGAAATAGTATGCAGGACTATGTTTGCAAACTTACTTTTATCTCCAAGTGGAGCATTGTATTTAATGATTGATGTTTGATCTCCCATCTTCACAATTGTGATGTTTTTAAGTTCGCCAGATTCCAAAATCTCCTCTGCGTCACAAAAAATGAATTCTTCTCGATCGTTGTTTTTTCGTCCTTCGTAGCACGCGTGTTGGTTTTCCGCGAATCGAACGAATTTTGTTTGAAGCGAGTTGTCCCAGCATATTGTGATATGTTTCAAATTTTCATTGGCTGTGCTCTCCATCTTCTTAATTGTACCGTTTGAATCTTGACAACTTCTCAATGGAGATGTACACGCTCCTTGAATGCATATCACTACCAAACATAACAAATTGGTGCTGCCCGATGACATAATGATTATTTCCAATTCAAACTTTCGTGTTTGAGCAACTTCTTTGAAGAAAACTTTTCACCATGGGTTTTTATCGATTACTTTTTCTCTTGTTTTCAACTTCTCTATATTCGAGTGTTCTTCACGAACTATAACATCTGGAAATTTAACGTGTTATCTATAATTATAATATATGACGTGTAAATATATATTATCATATTGACAAGTACAAAAAATAGTTCGAGTGGAAGCGCCCATATTCAGGAAAACGAAAACCTCACACCTTTAGAATAGACTTTCAGCATGAGCCAACCCCTTTTTGTTATTTTTTGAGGGGACGCTGAACTATTTTCCTCATAATGATGATAACAAAAACAAGTTCCTTGAATTGACTACAAGTTTTTTTGTTGGAGAATTTTCACTAAACGGCAAACGAAAGAAAGTCTCTTTCAATTCTACCTGGCACCAATTTGCATGATTGGTGTCTGAATGGTGTTCAAAAGATTTTCGGACATCCAGGGGGGGAGGTTGTATCACCAAAAGGACCGGATATCCAGGCGGTTCGTAAAAAAAGTAGGTAGTCTTTGTGGATATCGGACAGTCTGTGCCACTAACTCGATCGGGAAGATTCTTCCAAAATGGGAAGATTCTTCCGAAATGGGAAGAACCTTCCCGAACGGGAAATTAACTTGACTCCCGAACGGGAAGATCTTCCCGCTTTTTTACTTACCTAGGACTTTTCGATCGGGTTGAAACTTCCCGTTTGGGAAGTTAACGCAGTATTTTCAAAATTAAACCAAATTTCCACGGTAAAGTTTATTTTTCTTTCGGTGAAAGATCTTAAAATTTGATGCTTTATCAACTCCAAAATGTTTCAACTTTCGCCGGTCATCGTACAGTTTCGCCGAAGATTCAGTCATTTTTCATCTTCCCAAAGAGGAAGAATCTTCCCAATCAGGAAGAAAAAATTCGCCTAAGTTCTTCACGTTCGGGAAGTTTCTCCCCATTTTGGAAGAATCTTCCCGATCGGGTTAGTGGCACAGACTGTCGGAGAGGTCGTTCCTCAGAAACTCGTCGATTTCAAGGGATTATGTAGTTTACGTAGTTTGGATATTAAGCATAAAGAAACAAGCTTAATACAAGAAATAGCCAAGAATCAATGCTTACCCAACAAATTACACAAAATTTAGAAACTTTACAAACGCTACACGTTTTTTTAATAAGAATTTCCAAAAAATTTGAAGCCTCCAGATGTTTTTAACTTTTTGAGTTTTAAGCCTAAAGATTTTCTTAAAACATGTTCCTATTTTTGACCATTTTCCTACGAAATAGGGTGCTTTTGAGTCCACATAGGCTTATAATGTTCTTAACTTGTTCTAAACATGTTGGCCAGTGAAGCCTTAAGTTTTTGTAAAGTTTGTTCTTATAAAAAAACGTGTATAACAGATGTCAAAGCTAAGAATTATTTGGTCTTCAAAGAATACTCACACCTCTTTCTCATTGAATTGGAAAGATAATTACACTCTATTCATTTCAACAATTTAGCTTTTGATATTTTATAGGTTCGTCCGCACCTTTTTCAATGCGATACTATAGTGGACAATGTTAAAGGAAAAATAAATTAGATACAATACTGGCTATACACGTTTTTTTTTTTTATTAGAACCTAGTTTATAAGAACATATAGGCTGAAATTCGTCGAAAAATTAAGAACATCTTAAGAACATGCCCAGCCTCAGTTTGGAAAAAAATTACAAGAAACTACAATTTTTTCCTCTTTTTAAGCAGTTTTAACCGAATTTAGGGGTGGATCTTCAAAAGTCGAGAGTCAAATATTGTCAAAATTTTGCCAAATTTAAGTGCTCTTTATTTTGTATCATATTGTCGATTTAGAGTAGTCTGAAAAATTAAGAACGCATTTAAGAACATTTTAGGCTGAAAATTGCTAAAAAAATAAGCACATCCAGGCTCAGCCAAATTTTAGGTGTTCTAATAAAAAAAAAAACGTGTAATGTGTAAATAATCTGCTGTCATATATCGACATGAGAAAATCTGGATTCTTTTTTATTGAGTCTTCCCAGTTATCTTATTACACGATTTATTACATCATTTATATTAACACGAATTGAAAAATTTCGTGTTAATAAAAACCCCCTTTAATTAAAACCAGCCTAGGTGTCCTTGAAAAAGCAATAAATTTCATGTTAATCTTTTGCGTGTTAATTTCAAGGCCGTCGAATACACGTTTTTTTTTTTATAAGGAACCTTAACTTTGCTCTGAGCCTGGAGTTCCTTATTTTTACAGAGAATTTCAGTCTCAAAGTTCCTTATCGAGTTCCTTACTACATAGGAAATTTTGAACTTTTTGCCCCTTGAAAGATCAAAATTTGGTCAAATTTAGTCCCAATAAGGTACATTATTTTCAAATCCACTTATTCTCAGCCTGAGCAGTTCCTTAACAATTCCTTATTTTTTGAACCATTTTCAGCCTCGAGTTCCTTATAAACGTGTTCCTTATAAAAAAAAACGTGAACTTGCCTAGTAATATTCGTGTAATAAGGTATTACATGATTGAAAAAGATCATGGGTGTTGCTTAGTAAAGAAACTTCCAAAGCTTTAGACCAACAGAAGGTCGTTATTAGGGTACGCTGGCTTTGAGTTCCCCATTATTCTTTTCGACCGTGAAATGGCCTATTATTGATCCCAATCATGAGAAACGATTGTGAAAGCAGAAATTGATGATCATCTTGAATGAGATTTTCTCTTTGGCTCTATAATATTGACAGGTTCAGAAAACGGTCCAATTCGATAGGCCTGATACCCTTGTATCCAGTCCCTTGTATTCGGGCAAACTAGGGGGGTCAAGTTGAACATTTACAAGAATTTTTGTCATTGGATTGGTCGTTAACTATTCAAACAAAAACTTTTATTATATTTTTCTAAAGAACGAGTCATCTCTATTGTTTTGAATAACCAATTATGTGAGCATCTTATAAAAACTTCAAGACAACTGAACTAGGGAGGCAATTTTAGAAGATTTTGATTTTGGCGCCCCCTATGAAAAAGAAATTTCTTTGTAAAAATAATTCGAGTGAAGCGAGCACGAAAATCTTAGGGTATTTTCTCTCTTTTTGGCCGAAAACTGCCAATTCTAAGGTGTAAAAGAGCAAAGGGGTGCTGAAATTAGTGATCAGAAGCGTCTTTTTGCGCCCTTTGCATTTCAGCGCCCCCTCCCTCAAAAACAACATCAGCCATTGGAGGGGCACAGGAGAAAAAGAGTATGAACCACTGTATGACAAACATATATGACCAAAATTTATTTTTCGTGAATAAATAGCTAACCCAAAAATATACAATTAATTTTGTTATGAAAAAATGTTTAACATAAAATTCACATGGGCTATAGCAAAACAAAATGAAAATAAAAGAAATACAATAATGACAGAAAAACAGAAATTTTCCGATGGAGCCACTTTTTGAGTTTTCATAATAAAGCATTAAAATTTCATTCACAAAACTTCAAAATATCTTCATAATGGGGAGTTTCTAAACATCGACCAGAAATGGCGACCACGACCAGCGACCACGACCGGCGACCAGATAAATTTGGGTTATCGAGTTTTTCCTCTTTCTCCACCGTAGAGTCTTTCTCTTATGATCATTTATTTATCGAATTGAAGAGTAAAGCTCACCCCTGTCTCACCTACAGTGGTTATAAAGCCACGTGCAAAACGTGTAGAGCAGCCATTTCAACGCTCTTGGAGCTTGAATAGAGTGTCAATTTCTATCCTTTTGTATTTTCGGCATCAAATTAATTAGTAGCAAAATTTGTGCTGGAATTTATTTAGGAAGCTTTATATTTGATCATCAGATCATTATTTTGTCAAAATAAGTCATTTTGACAATGTAAGGAGAATAGAATAATTGATGAGATTGATATCTCTAAAACTGGCCTTCCCAGCTTTTTCCTACTGACAATTTCTATCTATTCATACTAAAGGCATCTCATTCGGTACAATTAAAATATTTGGTGTAATAAAGTTTACAGGCATCACACTCAATTGCCCTGTCAATATTTTTGTCAAAAAAGTGTCACTTTGTCTAGAAAATGACTGGTAAAGTCAAAAGTCACTTTTAGTATTCTCTAGCTAGAGTAATTCTCAGCCACGTGCTCAGTGGTTCATTTGAAAGCCACATCAGGACTCGATTTGGATGCTCTCTACGGTGGAGAAAGAGGAAAAACTCGATAACCCAAATTTATCTGGTCGCCGGTCGTGGTCGCTGGTCGTGGTCGTCATTTCTGGTCGATGTTTAGAAACTCCCTTCATAATGAGATTGTCCTGGGGCAATAGTCCGGGGGCATCGTCACGGGGGCAATTGTGTCAACCTATATATTGGTTCAATTAATAGACAGCTGTAGATTAGCATTTAAATAAAGAACATGTTAAAGCTAGGAACGACATCTGGTTAAACTCATTATAGACATAATACAATAAAGGTCAGGATTTACAAGTATTATACTAATGGTATTAAATCAAGCAAAGAAAAAGGTTTTACACAAATCGATAATTTTCCTAATTTTCACGATCATTTTTGACTTTGAAATTATATGAAAGAAGTATTCCTTCGATGTAATTTTTCATGTAGTTTTTAGTTTATTGTTCAGACCAGCTATTTTATAGGATAGAACATCTCCAATGAAGTAGTCAGGTTTTCTCCTCTTTTAGAATAGCCATTCATTATATTATTCTGTCTCTTGTGTTTTGTTTCGAAATTGTTGAATCCGTCTCCACTGCCATACGCTAAATCTTCTTCTTTTCGCACTTCCGATCTTTTCTCTTTATTTCCACTGATCTTCAATCCTTCAACAAACGTTACACTGCCCATGTCTCGCTTTTCTTTTCTCCAATCTTGAAAATTGTCGTCCAAGAGAGATTGCATTTTCATTGAGCTCTTGGCTAAAGCATCATCATAATCTTGACTTCTTCTCAAAGGTGATGTGTTTGCTCTGAAGCAAGTTAGGATTAACAAGGTGAAGATCTTGATCATATTTTGACCCTGGACACACTATTTTGATGGTATCTGAGAAGTGCGTTGACTTAACTGAAGTCAATGGCTTGCTAACATCGAATGAGATTTTCACAAATACTAAGAGTGTTATAAGGGGGAGAAAATATTTGTTCTTTGAAGAATTTTTCCTAACTCCTCCTATATGTAATTGGTCATGCAATTATATAATTATATAAGGATGTTCAAAAAAGGTTTCAACTAGTTGACCAATCCCTTTTTCAAAACCATATTGGGCTGTTCCATCAATAATCCATACAGGGGGGTGGACGAACCTTTTTAAGTCAAAAAAAAGTTTTTGGAAATGTGAGGATATCCCCTGGAAAATGGCAAAATTTGCAAAAATACCCTCAGAAAATTTCTTTCTATACGTTAAAGTGACGGTGGACGAACTAAAACCTGTCTTTTACCCCCTAGAAAATGAAAAAAAAAACACTTCCTTAGACCCCCTGGAAATTCTTCTCAGGTTACCCCCTGGAAATATTTGTCCACCCCTGTATGGATATAAAATGGAATGTCCCATTGAAATTATACACAAATTGAAATCAGCACTGTGCTGTTCTGTGAACGTTAAAACGATGACTGCTGTGTGTGAAGCGTATCTTTTTATATTGATACGAGAAAATCTGCACATTTCGTATATTCAAATAACTTCTTTTTTAAATAATCTTTATAATTATAATTTCATAATCTTTCTTAATATCATCGAGTACTCTCGGCAGATGGAAGAAAAAAAGACTTGCAGATAACTTTAATATATTTTCTCGATGGTTAATTTCAAAGCTTTAAGATTTATCAAAAATTTCGAGAATGAAGAAGGCTAAGGGAGTGGTCAGAAAGTATCTACTAAGGGGGAGTGGATGATATTTCAAAAAATCAAAAAAAAAATTCGCACCCCCACCCCTAACCTGGAAAACTTTTTCGAACCCCCCTCCCTCAAAAGGGTTAAACAAAATTCGCACCCCCCCCCCTTGCTAAATTTTTTCCCGCTACACTCTATAACTGACTGATTAATAAGGTGAGGGTTATACTTACTTATACTTTTGGATAAGGGCAACTTGTCACATATAAATCAGGTTTAAATGCAGTAAATTTCCAGATTGTGAGAGATCCTATAAGCTTCAATATCAAAATGTTGTGCACTCATGGGGGGAGTACTACATTATTATATAGAAGTTTTTTTTTGCGTATATAATATCTTAATATTACAGGAATAATATTTTGAGTTGGGTTTAAAGGTACTATATATACTAATGTTATCAGAGATTAAGGAGGCGCAACCATGGTTTGTGACGGCAGGAGAAAAATTACAATTTTCAACCACTTTGTTCGCTAAAAGCACTGTATTTTCAGCTCTTTTTAAAAAGGCTAGACTATGTTGACATATGAAATTGTAAGATATTGTAACAAATAACATGCTCTCTTATAGTCCACTGAACAAATTTTTACACAATGCCAAGACCTATAAGAATCGAAATGATGAGGCTTTCACGATGAAATTAGAATTAATATTAATACGAAATACGAATAATTTCGGCCGTAAGGGCGAAAAAAAATTCAAATCTTCAAATGTGAAACCATGAAATTTGACCTCCTGAGTTATCTCTTGAGTTGCCCAAAAATATTTCGCACCCCCTTGTCCATTGAAAATATTTTGGAACCCCCCCCCCCTAAACCCTCAAAAAAAATTCGAGTAAATGTTTTGTTTTGCATCTTTTCTCAGGTTTGACAGCAACCAGATCGAACTGAGCGAACAAATGAAAAGTGAAAACAAAGTGTGGTTAGCAAGACATTTAGAACGCATGCGCAAAATGATGTTAGATGATCTGCTCAATGTCAAGGTGTGTTCATTTCACTGACCTTTATATATCCCTGGACCAAGCTATATCCGCTATAAAAATTAACGTCTAACGGCGCTACATCATCAAAAGTATTCGAGGAAAACTAGATCTAGCGCTCTCGATGCATTTTCACCGCTATTGAGTAGTGCCGCTATTAGGGTACCACTTTCAAAAAAACTCTGATCAAAGACTTTTGTTTGGCCGGGATTGAGTAACTTGGTCTAGTGGTCCTCGTGAAAACAATCGAAAGACTGTCTAAGAGTCCTAGATTCCTGGGCTATCCACGTAAAATATCGACTCTATCTATCTGTATATAAAGGTCAGTGATCCATTTAGATCTTAGACTGATTTAATCTTTTTATTTTGCTGATTCCATAACACATGTCAAATTTACATTGTTTTTTCTCTCAGACTAGTCTCAGAGAGGTGTAAAAAATGCACGGAAAATTAAGGAAAATTGAACAAATTATCTTTAGCCATGTTACTGACATTTTTTCTTGACATTCTGAACACGCTGGAGGAGCGAATAAGGAAAATGCTTTCATCGGTATTTGTCGGTCCCGACTCTGACTTTTCGTTAGTTTTGTCACGTGGTATTTGTTTGTTATGATTTTGTATCGTGCTGCAATAACTTTGTTTACAAATTCTTAAGGGACCTTTTAATTTTCTCCTTCTTTATTTTCTTTCAGCATTTGGTTTGGAAATGTTTTCCACCAAGTTACGAAATCTTTAAGAATTACATTATCATGTACCATGAAGCAGCTTCCAGAACGGTAAAAGAAGGCTGGCCTGTTTTTTTTATTAGAACATTTTCGCGTTGATTGTCAAAAAATAAGCACATCCAGGCATTAAAACGTCTATTTCAACAGCGGCGGGTGGGCTCAAATCTACCCAACCCCTTAGTATTTTTAAACCTAAGCTGAGGTCGGCTAAGCGAGCAAAATTCACGTGTTCAATTTATGACAATTTGATTGCATGTTTCGAAATTACTTTTAATAATACTATTTTGACGAGTCAATAAGCGTGACATACATAAAATCGTTCGTTCTTGCCAACTGAATGTTGAAAACCGAAATTGCTGGCAGCCCGTTTATAAACGACTTACAGTGTCTTTAATCAAAATTGGGCTGTTCCGTTAAAAAGCCATACAGGGGGTGGACGAACCTTTTTAAGTCCAAAAATAATCATTGAAAATTTGGGGATACCCCCTGGAAAATGGCAAAGTTACCCTTGGAGAAATTCGTTTCATACCTTTAAGTGAGGCTGGACGAACTAAAATCAGTCTTTTATCCCTTGGGAATGTTAGAATAACTTTTTACCCCCTTGGAAAAAATGAAAAAACACATGGAAACTTTTCCCGGATTATTCTCTGGAAATGTTCGTCTACCCCCCCCCCCTGTATGGATATAAAATGGAATGGCCCATTCCCCTGGAGTAAATTCAAAGCGCCACCCCGGGTCGGGTCAAATTGATTTATGATTTCTTGATATTTTCTCATCTCTTGCACTTTTACCAGCTTGAAGATTTTGCATTGAACCAGCGAAGTGATCGACCCAACGAATGTGTACAGCTTCTCAACTGGATTAACGAATATGAGTAAGAAACATTTTAGAATGTTCAAAGGTAGAAACACGAAACAGTAGAAAGTACTGGGTGTATCACGAAAAAGTTTTAATTTTTGAGATTTACCTTTCTCAAGTTCTATAAAGATTTGATAACTGAATCTTTTTGCAATTGGAAGTAGAAAGCATGTAGCAAATTGAATTTAAAGTGTTGAACTTTTTCGTGGTGTACACAGTGTAAACCTAAAATTTCAAGTATCTACCTCACTTAATGGCCTCCTTCCATGTTTTTAAGTTAAATCTAATTTTACAAGCTCAGATGGTCTTTCTTGTTTTCTTTACAAGTAATTCAAATCCAAAGCGTACAGATTTGAGCAAAATTTGAGGCTGAAAATGAAATTTCGCCAAGTATGATAATTTCAGTCCTGAAAACCCTTTTCTATTTGCACTAGACTTTGAACGCTAGTGTGGAATGTTACTTACTGCTTAGACTGGATACCAAATCTATCTGTAGATCATAAGTTTTCCAATGAGCTTTTCTTAAAGGTTTTGTTTTTAATAAGAGTGATATCGTTTGTGGAGCAAGATTGGTCAGAAAGAAAGAGGAAAAGAATATATATCAGCATAATATAACAATAGGGAGACACTGCCCTGATATTAAGTATGTGTCTGATATGAAACGGGAACACTTATGTGAAAAAAAACCTTTAAAACAAACGTGAAACCCGCCTATTTTCACATCTGCTGACTTTACTTAAAATCATAATACAAAGCAATGAACAATAATAGCCAGAGCATGCGTTTAGGTCATCATTACATTTTTGTTCTTTCTTCTTTGTTTTTCAGTGGTCCAGATCTACTCGGACATGAAAAGTTGAAAGAATATGTTGCAGAGTTTAGCGATAAATTGGAACCTCTACTCAGCGTTGGTGTGATCAACAGCCTCATGGAAAAGTATGCAGAAACATATTTTCATATTTCTGTGTCCCTATGTTTGACTTATAGATATAAGTTTTTCATAATCGTTGGCCGAAGTTTGCTCTGTCTATTTACAAAAGTTTGGTTAAAAAACTTGCTTTGTATGAAATTAAACGATTTTTTTAGAACATCTAAAATTATTGAAGCTTTCGGATGTTGTTAACTTTTTTAGTTTAAATGATAAAAGTGAAAACTAAACATTTAATTTTATTCATTTTTGACGTTTCGGTGTCTTCTTTGCACCATGATTTGAGTTTTCAGTTGCTTAATATCTCGGCCATCGAAGCTTTATGATCTCGTCTATTCTGTTCTCATCTATTTTGTTCTTTTAAAAACCGTGTATACTTGAGGATTGAACTTAGCGATTTCAACATTCGATATTTACCTTTTGTAAGGGACTCTTCCAGAAAAAATATTGAATATGGGGGGTGGGGGTGGAGGGTGGAGGATATAACATTTTTTTGGAAATTCACTCCCCCGGACAACAGATCTCACCCCTGGACAAGCATCAGTTGATCCCTGGACATTCAAAATCACCCCTAATCAGAACAAGTTGCCCCCAAAACAAGACAAATTTTGATTTTTCACTATCCCCCGGACAAAATATCCAATATATCCTCCAACCCCCCCCCACATGTACAAAGAATTTCTGGAAGAGTCCAAGGCATGAAAGTTCTTTGTTATTCTTCATTTACAGATACGTCAGTACAACACGTAACAACCTGTTGAGTTACATGGCTAAAATGTGCGAACGAGATAGTCAGGTAACAAATGGTATTTCTATTATAAATGAACTAAAGAAAGACCCGTGGGGTGGTGATACTTAGGCAAAAATGGGTACCGGGTATGTGCGAGCCATAAGGGTCTCTTTTTCATACTCTCGAAAGTCTCTCAAAGGGGTACAAAAACCAATAAAAAGCAAATTGAGTCTCTGTCCAAAATTCACGAAAATCAAAATTTCTTCTCTCAAAAGGGTGATTTTCCAACATTTTGAGAAAAATCGTGTGAAAATCAACAAAAATTTTGAGAAAAGTTTCTTTAAGGGTCCCGAAAAAGGCAATTTTTCTCTCTCTAAGGGTCGATTTTCTATTTTTGGCTCGTACATACCCGTCACCTCGCAAACCTAATACCCCCCCCCCCCCCCGGGAGTAAGACACGTCACTTCTATAGTTCGACGGTGTTGTTGTCCCCTTAGATATAATGATATAGTCTGATACAAACTCTAGATATACGATTGAAACACCCATGGTGGGGAATATGTCTTTACGTCGATTTTCTATATAGAAACTTCAATTACTCCCACGTGCCTAATAAACGGGTGGGGTTGGAATTTGTACCTCTAAATACCCTAAAAGGTAATTATAGATTTAAAAGAGGCTGTTTAGAGCAAAAAGACAGCTGATAGTATTTTCAAAAATTAATAAACGGGAAGGGGGGCTCTTATAAGGTCTTAAAGTGTAAATTTTTAATTTGTGCTTATTTTATACTCGTGGTAAACTGACTAGGAATAACGTTTTTCTCGCAAGATGAGGAATAGAATATTTCTTTTTCTTTTTTAAAGGATTGGTACCAAGCGAAGCTACCAGAAAGCGATTCGGAGACTTATTTCCAGACTTCTCTTCCAGTTATTCTTTTCCAAATGATCGACCAAAACGTAAGTGATTTCTTTCAATGAAGTATATACCCGAAGGGCTAGAATCGAATCTCCTTGGTAGGATTTGAAGCTAACAAATCTTTTCGCCTGCTTTTTACACAAATGGCAGATTGACACTAAAATTTACCGCTAAATTTTGAAAAAATATCACTCGAAAACAAAAGAATTACTAGATTCGATCCGTTGTCAAAAATAGGGTGCATATTTTTAAAGGCTTGACTTTTTCTTGCCTGAGAAAGAGATTCGATTCTAGCTCTTCCGGCTTATACTTCATTGGTTTCTTTATTAAGAAAGAAAATTGAGTTTGATAGGTCATGTTTTTCAGCCTCTGAAAATGTCCCAAACCGGACCAATTCTCAAGAGTTCGCCAGATAAATTTCCAAAACCTTAACTATTTTAGTATCGGGTAGAGTTGATGTTTTACATTTTAATAAGAGAAAATGAGTCTGAAGCTTCAAACAGTGCTCAACCAACTAGGAGCGGATATTTTACATTTCAGCACTTTTGTCAAAGATGTTGGGAAACTTTCGTATCCAGTTAAATATTAAGTCTGTGAGTCATGGAAGATAATTTCTCCGAAAATAACCACTTTGAGGTACTCGGCAACCTTTGTGGTTTTTCTCTAGATATAAAAGTGAATGGTAAATGATAGAAACAACAGCAAAATTTTGATACGTTAAATTAATCCGGTGCCCTCCCTTCTTTCAAATGATACGATTACAGAAAAGAAAAAGTTACTTATGAGACTGCAGGGGAGGGTCGGTAGTAAAATCTGAGACATATATGAGTAGTAAAAGGATTTTTACGAAATTTTACATACCACCACCCAGACTCTTGGAAGAGGTATTTTACTACCCTGGTAGTAAAAGTTTTTTCGGCCCCCTCGGGACTTTATTGAAGTCGTTGCATTGAAGCGGTGAGACTAAACCGACGTTAGAAAAAAACACTTTTTGGTCATTTGCGGCCCGCTCGCAAGGGTACTCAAAACTTGTTGAAGTCATTGCGTTGAAGCGAAAAGACTTGGCTGATGCTAGAAAAAAACGTTGTTGGAATTTCCGATATGGATAATAATAGTAATAGCGTTAAGCTTTCGTTCGTTGTTGTCATTAATTCTGTCCTTGCAGTTTGATTATTAGCCCTCTAGTGCCATTTGCGCCCTCCGCTTCGCGTCGGGCCCAAATGACACTCTCGGGCTAATAATCAAATTGCGCGGGCAGAAAATAACAACAACGACCTCAAACTGAACGCTATTGTTATATTGACAAAAAATTTCGAGAATTTTTTGTTTGCAGCAAACAACTTTCCAACAGGAAAGTTATCCAAAAAATTACAAAAATTACAAAAATAGCTGAAATTTGCTAATTTTACCAGTTTTAACTACCCAGTTAGTAAAATTTTTTCAACATTTATCACATAGATAACACCTATTTTAGTATTTAACTACCCTGGGTAGTAAATTTTTTTTTCGATTTTTCGTCACACCACCACCGTAGTAAACGTCATTATGTCTGAGATTTTACTAACGACCCCCCCCCCTGAAGACTGAATGATTTAAATCCAACAATTCAAAAATTATGAAATATGCGAGGGTATACATGTTTCCCTGAGGTTACCATATCAATGATATGATATTCAATAAAATTGAATCAGACGAAAATTTGGACCATAGAACTTCGAACTGAACTATAGTTTCTCGGATTGTTTGACAAATCAACTAAAATGATTTCGACAAATTCTGCAGTCAATACCACTCGTGTGTCGCTTCTTGTGATGTTGTTTTAGTTCGTTCTCTCAGATGTTTTATCAAAGATTTCCCGTACATTTTTGTGGTTCTGCTTATTGAACAGAAATTTGTCCAGAGAATGATAACATTTTTTTTTGATATTGTCGCCAAAATGTCGAATCATTGTCGTTTTATCATTCCGAATTTTAGTGACTTCACGTATCCATCGAGAATTACTTTTATTGATTTTCAACGCCCAAAATTATGATATGTTTCTCACAGAATTTGTCTAGCAGCAGGTATTAATATATACAAGGAGTGCCCCTTTTTCTCCTGTCAAAACTATTTATCTCGGGGGGAGAGTTGGTACAAAGTGAACAGTATATTGCTTAGGAAGTTTGTTGGTCGTTTGTCCTTTAGCTATAATCTCCGCTCTCAACATCATATTTCACTACACTAGTATAAAGCATCCTCCATAATGGGAGAAGATTCTCTCGAAACGCAGCCAAACGTAAAGCTCGTGAGCTAAGCCACGATTATACCACTGATGAAGTTTGTGTGTTTTTCATATAGCTATAATCTCCACTGGCTATCATGATTTTCCACTCAGCGTTAAAAAGTTCTTTTGTCTCGGACAGATTTCCGTCTTAATTTAATAAAAGCAAGTTTTTCCCTTTTCAAAGTTCTGCAAAATTCACATTTTAAAATCATATACTACATAAATCACCTTTAAGATATGCACTTTCAGTCTCAAGCACGGGAAAACCTTTGCTTAGACCGCCGTCCACTAGACTAGTGAATCACTTATTATAAAAAGTGACAACGGCCTGTTCATTATTATTCATTTTTGCGTCTTCTTTGGTAGCCCCATTACTATCGACTTGTGCGATGCGCACTGATTTCCTTTTGGACCATTGGTCGAAAGCGAAACCCGCCAGTATTGTCATTACGGTCAATGTCAGTGCCACTTTTATAGGCGTGTATTTGAACGAGTAAATAACGTCATTTACTTGGTGTGTATTTATCTCAGCCACTTTAGTGTATTTGTGGAAAGCATACTCAACTATCTCTTCCCAGTACTCTTTGACGCACAACCAAGTTTTTTGAACAATATCGTCAGATGGTTTCGGGAAAACAACTAACATTGGTATATCGATTTTGATTTTACCGACAAATTTAACTGGGTTGTCATGATTGGTTGTTAAGATGTCTTCCTTGTACCAGGCGGCCGTTTGTGAATTCATTATGGCCGCGTCCACTTCGCCCGAGCGGACTTTATCGATTGATTCGTAATATGTTCTTGTTGGGATGATGTTGACGTCATAGTTTCTTTCAATGTATGTTTTCTCAAAAGAATTATCCATAACGGCTATTGTTTTTTGATAGCTCAGAAGGTCAGACCCATCTCCCTCCACAATAGCCATGACGAGCGCTGTCATCATTGATGCATAGAATAGCCCAAAGAACATCCAACCTAGAAGAAAATGATCGATTATAGGTCAGAGGTCGAAATATTTCAATCAAACAAAAAACTTAATGGGGAACCAAACTTTAATATAGAAAGTAAGTTTAAGAGAGTTTTGATAAGTATATAATCATTATTTTGTGTTTTTTAACTGCTTAAACTTTGAAAGTAGTTTTTTCAATGGGAAAATTTTTCGGATAAGAGGTTTCCATTTTGTCTTCCCATTATGACTTAATTTACCAGTTGGCAGATATTCCATTATGTGTTCTTTTATAACCATATTTGTATCCCCTTAACATCAGTGCTAAAAGTTCTTTCCTCTCAAATGGATTTCCGCTGTGTAAAATCAGACGATAAACCCTACTTTGATCACTGTAACATAAACAAAAGAGGCAGCTCACCTATCATAAGGATTTTGGTCCCAATATGTCTCGGGTAGATATCACCATACCCCACCGTCACGAACGTCACATTGTTCATCCAAAACGCATCAAGAAACCCTTTAAAGAAAGAGCGTGATACGTTCTCGTTCACGTTACGTTCAAGCAGCCATACGACAACGGAATAAGTTGTAGTAAACAGAAATACGTAGATAAAGACCATGTGACATTCATACAATCCTGGAACAGAAAGACAAAGATAAAATCTAGTTCAATTATCATACAATAGAGTCACTTTAATTCGAACCTCTATTTCGAACGTCTCCTTAACTTGAACAAGTTTAATGGTCCAGTAGCGTTCTCAGGGGTGTCTTCTGTCATACAAATCGTCTCTCCTACACAAATTTTCCGACATTCCTGAGAACGCTACTTTGGTCCCTTCAGTTAGTAATGCCTCATACGCCTTACTCTATAATTCCACATTTCTTAACTAGAACAAATTTATGTTTCCCGTGCGTGTCCAAGATATGTATACTCCACTGTAATAAATTATTATTTCGTCGGTTGTCGGCCAACAATAGCTAGAGTGCTTCTCCGGCTAGAACTTTCATAAATACACACTTTTTTGTGTAAACTGGTGGAAACAATGTTATACGATTTCGATTGTTCATTTTTAATCAAAAGAGAAGCTTGATCATCTCTTGCAGTAATGACTAACTAAATTTTTGCTGACTCTCTTGAAGCCATTATCGTCCGTTAGAGTGATGCAATGAATTTCGTAGCAGACAATATTCGAATCTAAAAAAATAATTCCAATAGAATGGGTTTGATTTTTTTTTCCATTTTAAAGGAAGTCCTATTAGATAAGACACATTTATTTACCGATTAGGAATTTATATTGTAAACTGATTTTCCATTCTGATTCGATTACCACCATTTCGCGGATACGATCGATGACAAAATATGTACTATTCCGCTCATATAACTTCTCAATGTCTGCATCATCTAAAATCTTTAAATAAGGAATCCAAATTGCGTTCTTTGATGTGAAATTTGCCAACTCTCCTTGCCCGTACGGCGTGCCGCTTAGGAAAAGCTGAAACATGTCGTTCGCACTGGTAAAATTCTTCGAATATTCGATCAGCTCTTTATAACCATCCATCGTGCCACAAAAGAATCGCGATCGGGATACCAAATCGGGTATGATTCCAGTTTTGTTTCCCGATTTTTCATCTGTAATTACCCACGGTTTCACATCCCAGTATATAGCTTTGTAGAGGGCTTCTGCGCTGCATTTGTATACCAGAGTTTGAAATATTAAAATAGTGAAGAATGATCGCATGTCGTGATGATGTTCTGGTTGAACAAACTATTTTGGTTTACGTTAAAAAAGTCGAGGAAATCTCTTTGGTTCGTGCTATAAACTGGAACCAGTACAAAATCTGCATGTACCGACCTTCTATTTAGGGCGATTCAATCTGAAATATTTTTAACCCGTCTCAATCTTCCCAACAAATATCATATTTAACACTCCAATCCAACGTCTTTTGCTATTCCGCCTTAAAACCCTGAAAAATGAAGTTGTAATTTAAAGATTTTGGTGGTTATCAAACTATATTTATTATTAAGTTATTTTTGATTGAGCTTTTTTCAAAACCTTTTTCAAATCAATAAGATATTATGGATAAACCCGTAATAATATCGTGACGAGGTCTATGTTTATACCAGTAAACAATGTGTCGTCCCTAGAAATGTCTCATTTTGAATATACCTTCGTTTGAAGATTGTAACTAAATAAAGCTACCAATATTGAATTACTTACTAGGGAAATTTGCCGTTTTTTACAAGAACAAAACTTCATCTACAAAGCAACATTATTTACAATGAATTTTGGATTTTTTACTTTCTAAAAAATATTTCTAGAAATTATTTTTACAAGCTCAAACCTGAATTCCAAAACATTGTCAAATAATTTTTTGGACCTACCCCGGTGGGGTGGAGGTCCTATAAATTAACCCGTGTTCGTTAGTTAGTTAGTTAGTTAGTTAGTTCGTTCGTTCGTTCGTTCGTTAGTTACCAACTTTTCTCAAGATTGGCTCATTCAATTTTTCTGATTTTTTGCACAAAGGTGCATTACTATAAACCCTCGAATGTGACGGAGCCCGATTTTCGAAAAAAAAAATTTTCCGGCCGGTAGAACCGGAAATGTCCCGAAAAAAGCGGTTTTTTGAGATTTTCTCGAGATTTTATCATTAGTTTTTTGCGATTTTTTGCACATAGATGCACATTAGTACTGCCGAAAAGGTGTCGAAAACCGTTTGCCGAAAAAAAATTTTTTCCGGTCTGTAGAACCGGAAATGTGCCGGAAATCGTCGTTTTTTCACATTTCCGTCACATTTTTTCAACTTATTTAATTGTTTCTTTACAGAAAAATGTTCTTTATGATGATGCCCAAAACTTAGCATCGTTTGATTTCCAAAAAAATCACCCTTTGAATCTGGAACTCCTTAAAAATCGACGGAACAGCCGAAAACCGGCGTAAAACGGTTTTCCTTCATTTTTTCAACTTATACTCGACAGATTTTCATGATTTTTTGCACAATGATGTAAAATGGCAATGCCCAAAATGTGACAAAGCCCAATTTTCGAAAAAAAAAATTTTCCGGCCGGTAGAACCGGAAATGTCCCGAAAAAAGCGGTTTTTTGAGATTTTCTCGAGATTTTACCATTAGTTTTTTGCGATTTTTTGCACATAGATGCACATTAGTACTGCCGAAAAGGTGTCGAAAACCGTTTGCCTTAAAAAAAACTTTTCCGGTCTGTAGAACCGGAAATGTGCCGGAAATCGTCGTTTTTTCACATTTCCGTCACATTTTTTCAACTTATTTAATTGTTTCTTTACAGAAAAATGTTCTTTATGATGATGCCCAAAACTTAGCATCGTTTGATTTCTAAAAAAATCATCCTTTGAATCCGGAACTCCTTAAAAATCGCCGGAAAAGCCGAAAACCGGCGTAAAACGGTTTTCCTTCATTTTTTCAACTTATACTCGATAGATTTTCATGATTTTTTGCACAATGATGTAAAATGGCAATGCCCAAAATGTGACAGAGCCCAATTTTCGAAAAAGAAATTTTTCCGGCCGCTAGAACCGGAAATGTCCCGAAAAAGCGGTTTTTTGAGATTTTCTCGATATTTTCTCTTTAGTTTTGTGCGATTTTTTGCACATAGATGCACATTAGTACTGCCGAAAAGGTGTTTCTTAATTGCTTTCTCCGTTCCAATAGATATATAAATCGAAATTTAAAATTATACATTACTTCCATTAAATTCTAATTATTCGTTTTATAAATAGGTAGGTCCATTAAAGTATTACTTGTTTTTTTTCATATTTAATTTTTGGATGAAATTTTTAGAATTCTTCTTTCCTCGGAAAATAATTTACCGTTTTTCAAAAAAAAGTGAACAAAAATGTTCCATCTTTGCGCCTTCAAAGAGTTCAAAAGAATGGCTTGGACTAAAAGCAACCATATGGTTGTAGTAAATACTTTTTTTCTTTTTCACCAACGTATAAATACTCATATATACGGTACAGAGGGGTCAGGTTTTTTGGGATTTTAAACTGTATAAAACCTCTTCTTATGCTTGATATGAAATTCTCCCTCTTGTGCATAATTCATAGTCCTATTGTTGTTACATGAAATTCATTTAAATTTAATGTATTCTTTGCTAATTTTGACACTTATTGACTAACAAATTATGATGCATAAAACATTCCCTTTCAATTTTGTCAATTTTATGCCATCATTGCTATTCCGTGAACTATTCTTTTGCCTGTACCACCCTAAAACAAGTATGAATATATGTTTGTGAATTTTGACAAAGAATAATTTGGTACTTCTACCTTTTTTTCAAAACAAGTTTTTCAAAATGAAAACTCAAAATTTTGAAATTCTCTTTGCTTCTAACTGAAATTCTCATACGATAGGTTTGCCTCCCCAGTTCAAAAGTTCCAAAGAAAAACAATGGAAAATGACGAAATAAAAGTCTAAGAGGTTTTTTAAGAAGAAATCTTTTGGGTCTTTCTTCATAATCTTGGAACGGCTGCACTTTTCTTCTACTTTGAAACACTCAGTATACCAAATCAAAATTCTTGTTGGAAAGATAATTTAGCGTGTGTCATTATAAGAACCAAAGAGCTTCCTAAAAATTGAGGACAGAGATGAAGAATAAAGTGAACAATTTCTTCTCCCGTTTATTCATCATATCTTTCTTTTTTTCCTTTCTTTCAGTTACAAGTTGGTGGATTTCTCGAGAGTGATGTCAAGTTAAAAGTAAGATTCAATTTTTTGATATTATTTGTACGTTTTACGTCTGTTATCAGTGAGTTTATGTATCCGACGGAGAAGGTTAGCTTCTGATTTTTCTAGATCCCGACTGACTGAGGACGACGGTAAATCCGAACTTTTACCGTCCTCTATTTTTGCAGTTCAAAACTGCTGGTTATTTCAAATCGCTTCAAATAAGTGCGAATCTATAATCTCACTATCGTTGGTTCTAATATTATTGACTCTTTAGTGCTTGAATTTCTTGGTGCATCGAAATCGGTCTCACTTATTCCTCTAACAACTTCCTGATTCTATCTGAACTTGAAAACTTTACAATATTTTTTTTTCAGATATTGGATGTTTGTATAAAGTGCTTAACTGACTTCGTTCAAACGTACAAAGGTAAGTCGAAGAAGCGTCCCAATCACTCATCTCCAACTGCTTTACTGGATCAAGTAGGGATGTCCAGGTTTAGAGTTGCCTAGCTGTCACCATAGTCATTATAAAACACTGGTCTGGAAGGCTTTTGTCTCTTTTTATTGGTAAAAGATGGAGCTTGCGTACCAAAATCGATTTATTTTGCAAACTTTTTGATCATGTGATTAGAAAATAGACCAATCCCAAGAGAAGAATTTGGTAACGTGATTAAAAAGTATGCAAATCGCAACTTGCCTTTTGTTTGTAACAAAAGAAAATTGAACAAAAAGCTACAACAATACATTGCCAGACCGGGATTTTTTATAATGACTATGCAGTCATCTTATTTCAATTCTGGTTGTCAGCAGCGCGATTCTAATGTTTTAAAATTCAAACTTTCGAAAACTTGAGTTAAATTAGAAAACAACATGTTGTACTAGTCGACTTCAAAACTGGACTTACTTCCACGGAAGACCTGTCTAGCCTATGTTGTGTGTAAAGGTTGATGATATCTGCGAGCGCAATGTATTTGATATAACGTGACGTAGAATTGACGACAGATCGGAGTGAAATTGAGATCAACGTCGAGTCTGCAAAACTAGAATTATTTCATTATTTCAAGTTTCATGCCTTGCGGCAGCATTCATCAGGCGTGCAAATGAAATTAATGAATTTGCTCTACACAGTGTAAAGAACTCCCTTGGATTATGTTCAACAACGATATACATGAAATTTTTCCTTAAAACAATTCTTTATTCTATTCACACAGAGGCTGTGGAGGGGTATCGAACGAAGTATTACGAGAACAGAGAGAGTGTCCCTTTCTACGATGCTTACATGGTAGGTCTTTATGATATTACGCTGGCACTGTGCTTTTCTCATTGGGAAAGAGTTTGGTTTGTCGCATGTCGCCTAATAGATAGACGGGCAGGGATTTTGCTTTGTTTTTGGTATGCTGGCGAATGAAAAATTAACTATGGTGATTTCTAGATTCTAGGCCGACGAATTCTTAGCAAGCGCAGTGTATTAGCGTAAATATGTACTTGAGGCGGCGAACCGAATTTTTAGACCGACGAATTGTAATTTTTCTCGTGCCTTGGACCAGTGAAATTCGCCGTTCCCCGGGCCTAAATAAGACCCCTGGCACGGGAGTAGGATGGATAGAAAAAGGGTATACCAATCTAGTTCAAGAGTGGTATAGGATTGTACAGGCTAATTAGAAGAAATGAAGAAAATTTTGAGCACGTTTTCTAAAATATTTATGACCAGGAGGAATCGAGTCGGTAAATTAGACAAAAAAGCTACAAGATTGTGCCACTGGACAGTAAACTTTTTCATTTTCCCCAAGCCCTAGGTAGGGTCGCGAAAACAACTTTTTCCAAAATCTGCTGAAATCTGGGGAGAAAATGTTGGATTTTGAGAACGATTTTGAATCTCAGTCCTCTCAAGGGTTACTTTTCCTTGAAGTTCTACAATATTTAAGCATACTTTTTAACAATCTTCCATGTCATCGTCACAATCTGTTTTCGTTCCAGGTGGCAATCTGTAATAATTGTCTTTTGATTGCTGAATTCTCTGATCGAATGAAGGTAAGATATTTCAATTAATCGTTGTCTTAAAACAACCTCTTGATAGTAGTAACCATTTCTCTATCGCGCTGTCATATTTTCACTTTGAGTTTGATAACTAAGTAAAACCGAATAAAGGGTTATATTTCATGAATTCCATGAGAAAATTAACATCTAGGTCAAAATTTCAAATTCAGAAATAACACAAGTTTTCATTTTCTCTTGAATATAAATATGTTGAAGTGTGAGAATCCAGAAAATCTTTCTTTAAAGTTGATTTTTCACGCTTCTGTGCTGGGGTGAAGCCTTTAATACAAAAAAATACAAAATTGCTTGAAAAAACCAAGAACTTTGCCAGAAACTTTTTTTATCCAAATATGATTGTATCAGTACATAAATCTGTGATAGAGTACTGACAACCATTATAGAAAACATATCAATAATCAAAATCTGCTTTGCTTAACTCCTATTTGTTTTTTTCTGGCTGTTATGCATGCCTACCCGACTGTCCGTTAGTCACACTGATAAGAAGAAAAGTTCCAATGAAAGGCAAGGGAAGCTGCATGTTTCTTTTATTTTTGTCTTAAAAACAGAAGTACTATGACCATAAAATAAGTGCAAAATTTTAGCCCTAAAGGTTGAGTGGGTAGCTCACAAGAGGCTCATCAAAAAGTGTCCGTTAGTCACGAAACTCATTCTACCCGAGATGAAATTTTCATAAGATCACTTTTTCAAAATGGTTGGTTTCTAACACCTTATTGCAAACAAATTGAGGCTAAACTTACCAAAAATGAAGTATTTTTTCACTAAAAGTTGTTTTCTGTTAGTAAACATGGCAATTGTCCGTTAGTCACGAAATAGATTTAAAATTCAGAGTTTCGGAGAGTATAATAGAAAGACGACACTCGCTTAAAAAACCCTGTATTTTGTTCTTATTAAAGCTATTGTGACTATATTTACCCATTTTACCCATAGATATATGTTAAATGGTCAATCTTTTCTTTGTGTGTGCATTTTACATTTTCGTGACTAACGGACTAGTTGTCATAATAGGGAGAATAATCCTTTTCCAAAGTAAATAAATAAAATACCCTTACCCTATTTGTCTGTCTTTGTCCTGATTCAACAAAGAAACAATGCAGTGCAAAAAACACCCATAAAAACTCAACAGATCTTCATATTTCAAAATTTTCAAATTTTCGGGATCTATGAACTTGACAGGAACGGTACCACACAGAGAAAAATGAGATTTCTTCTATTCTTTTAGGCTTTTTTCATTCTATTGATATAACATTTCACCCCTAAAGCACCAAATATAGGAATGTGGATTGCCTCGTCAGAAATCATTAAAAAACCGTTTTGTCCGTTAGTCACGTTTTTAAATGTCCGTTAGTCACAGCATTTTTTGCCCCAATTTTTGTCATATTTTTTCTTACTTTGACAATTTTTTTTCAAAATTAATTTTGAAACATAAAATTCAACCTTTCCTCTAGTGAATTTAAGCAAAAAACCCAAACTGTAGCTTTAGGAACAGCACTTTACAGCTGATTGTAAAAGTGTCCCATTTTAGATGTTAATTTTTGTGTCCGTTAGTCACGGGCCTATTAATTGCAATTTCTGACCAAGTGAAAGTCAAGAGAAAAAGTTTTATATGGTTCTTGAAACTTTGACCCCCACTGATAGTTACCACACCAAAAGAAGTTTTATTCCTATTTTCAAGCTTGACTTCTAGCCTGCTAAACAGTGGAAATGTCCGTTAGTCACATATGGAATTCATGATTTTATAAATATTTCAAATTTTTTTATGCACCCTTTTGTATTTTTGATTAAAATAGCGTCATCATTTAATATTTGATTTTTCATTTCCTCGGGATTTAAAGTTGATACTCCACAAAAAAGCAAAGTGTGTTTTGAAAAGGACCATTTTTTTGACAAATTCTGATCTGTTTATTTTCTAGAGCGAATTACGACAAGAGTTGGGTGAAGAAACATTCGGTGAAGATCGAGTTGAAGGCTTCAAAACCTTGATTGGTGGCTTTCAAAGGTTATCACAAGAAATCTGTAACATTCTTTTAGATGGACTGGTGTTAGATTTGAAAGAATTCTTCGGTGACTTGCTGACCAGGAAATGGTAAATAGTTTATGTATCAGAACAGGAGGCGCTGTGGTATAGTGGTCATTGACCTTGGTTGCTGCACAGGCGACTGAGGTTCGATTCCCACTCGCAGCAGTTCACTTGGCAAGTGAATGAACCTTCGCTCGGGTCGACCCATGCCATGTGAGGGAATTGGGTAGTCAGTCCAATGTGCTGACAGGGTGCTCATTGAAAGCGTCTATAGTTGCGAAAATAGACCTCAAAGCTTCCTGCAACTCAACCAAATAGAAAGAAAAGGAGTGTTTATTTATCGAGTAGCTAGTTTATGTAAGTGTCTGTGAGTTTTTCTGTGCCAGAGGCGGTTAGCTTCTGATTTTTCTAGCTTCCTGATCAACTGAGGACGACGGTAAATCAGCATTTTCACTATTCTCTATTTTGTGGGCCAAAACTGCGTCGTCCTCAAAAGTGCAAATACATAAACTCGCTGCTTTATCGCTTAGCACGGTTTTTTGTGGTTACAAAAAATGTAATGCATGGGAAATCAAAATGGACGGGCAACGGAGGAATAAAGTAAATTTTTGTTGCTCCAATGGTAAACTTAAACCTGTCAAATTTCACAGATCTAAATCAGTTTTTCTCTGGAGAAAGCTCCTTATTGGGCCGGCTCGAACTAAAGTTTACATTGGTATGAAAATATAATTCATTTCTTCTTACGAAGGTTGACATCAAACTCCATCATCAACACTATAGTTTGCACTGTACAAATATAATTCATTTCTATTTACGAAGGTTGACATCAAACTCCATCATCAACACTATAGTTTGCACTGTACAAGATTATGCCAATGATTATACCCATCTATGAAAATATAATTCATTTTTATTTACGAAGGTTGACATCAAACTCCATCATCAACACTATAGTTTGCACTGTACAAGATTATGCCAATGATTATACCCATCTATGAAAATATAATTCATTTTTATTTACGAAGGTTGACATCAAACTCCATCATCAACACTATAGTTTGCACTGTACAAGATTATGCCAATGATTATACCCATCTCAAACCAAGGTATGTGTTGCAAAGAAATAACAAATTTTTCCTCTCCTGCGCTGCTACACGATTTCAAAATTTTTCTCTGCCCAGTATATTTGTAGTTTATGTCTAAGTTTGTTGAGTTTGTCTCATTTCCTAATTCGTTTCCAATGTGTACGGCCACTCGGTTACGGGGTTCCGAACCGGGCTCTCGGTCAACCTTTCAACTTTTTCTCTTTCTTTCTGCTGTACTTCACTGTATGGTCAGAAATTTTAAACTTTTTTGTTTACAATTTGTTTTATTTTAATCCCTTTACTCTGTTTTTTTATGTACGAAATAGTGTCTGATCAACACTATTTCTTCTTTGGTAAAGATGACGGGTGGCTCGCGGGCGCCAGAAAGTGCTTACTCTTGGTACCACACCTGACTCTAGGCTTTGTCTTCATCTTGCCATTTTCATTTTCTTTTTTTGTATTTTCTTTGTCTATAGTTGTTTGTTTGAATGTTTTGTCTGTTTTGTATCATATTTGTTGGTATTGTCGGTCGAGCAATTGGGGTGTGATGGTGTTTCAGTTTTTGCTGAGATTATGTTGAGGGTAGTATTTTGATCCACGAGAAATTTTCAAACTTTTCTTAGATTTAACTCTGTCGTTCCTTGATTTTAATCGGGCATACAGCATCTTTTCGTTCACTAATTCATTCCTTTTCATTTTTGTTCAGTGCTTTCCAGTACACCATGCAACAAACTGAAGATCGAATCATCATCGAATATGTTCGTTCTACTCTTTCAAGGTATACTGATCGTTAAAGATTTCTTCTATGTATAGAAACTTCTCACTACCTGCGATACTCTTAAGGTCAGAGATAAACCAACAAATAATTGAGATGGTCATATCATGCCCAAATAGGGCCCAAATAGGTCCCAAAACTGAATCGACTGCCGGTTCTTGATTTGGTTCGTGAACCCGCTCCTCTCTACAAAACTTCAGCTACATACTATTTTCTTTTCAAGGCAAGGATTAGACTATCAATTCTAGGTATTGCTAGGCATACTGGTGAAACGCGAATTGAAAATGTGATATTGTTTTCCAGGCGGATCACGTGTCGATCTACAGAGGAACGTCGTGAAGCAGCCAATCAAATCGTTCGCGAGGCCGAACAAGTAGCCCAATTGTTCAACACGCTCGCCAATCTACCCGAATTCGTAAGTGTATGCCGGTTTATAATGCTCGCTAATGACGATGAAAAGGGCGGTAAATAAATGTTTGCGTTTCATGTGTTTTTTTTTTATTGTAAAAATATCGGACCTTATTCATAACGGCTGGTTCTATGGCGACATTTTACTGCACTACACGCTTTTTTTTATAAGAATGTCTATGATGAAAATTGCCTAAAAATTAAGAATGATGCTAAGAATATCACCATCATGGAATTTTGCTGCTCAAGCTGAGAATGCCATTTTTAGAGCATTTTCAATTATAAATTGTCAAGTAAGGCTCACTCCTTTCACAAAAATGCCATTTTATGCTTAGACTTATGTACTAAATGTTAAATCTAGCCTGAATTAGGATCCTAACCTAAGAATGCTGTAAGACTATTTTAGGATGATTTTCCCAAAAAAGTTAAGAATAAGAATATCCATGATGAAATGGATTTACACCATTCTTATATAAAAAAAGCGTGTAGATCATTCAACTTCAAGCTTCGATTTGGGGGCTTTCTAGTTTGTTTTTGGTAACTTAAATCATGTTTTCTTTTTCTTTCTTTCATGACCATAGGAAGAGAGTGTTTGCGTCGTGTTGAAAGCGGTTGCTGAAGTCATTCGTTTGACCAACTCTGACATCGTATCTCTTGAAATCTCTGTAAGTGCAACTTTAGTTCAAATGTTACAGAAATCCTCTGTTTTAGTGACCTGAGTCAGAAAGGTAAGCTCACCTTAGACGATGCTACAATCATGGGCAAAATGACTCTTCAATGTGTCTGAAAGGGGAAAGAAGTTAAGAAAAACATTTTTGAAGTCGTTGCATTGCTTTTGAATTGCTTTTGAGGGAACCACAAGCAAAAAATCAGCGTTTTGATACTGGTGTAAGCCAGTTAACCAAGCCCTTGTGGTTGGACTGCAGTGGGTGACTTTGAAAGCTTTGGATTGGTTTGGAAAGCACCCAGAACCTCTTGGGAACTTGTTTTTGATCGATATTGAAGTATTTTGCAAATATTGCAGAAGTCTACAAACCTTTTGTCCATGATTGTATCGTCCGTTATAGTGGTATAGTTAGCGTTTGTGTACAGTCGTAATTCATGATATTCATGACGTAATCTTTTATACAAAAGCACCCGAGATAACCTGGAACTAGTGGCAAAATTTGCCACTAGTTTTTTGTTATTTTGCCACTAGTTCCGCGTAATCTCGGGTGCTTCCGTATAAAAGATTACGTCATGAATATTGTGAGTGGAGAGAACGACGATGTTTTGAATAATTTGACTGGTCGAAATATCTCAGCCTTAATGGACAAAAAGGAACCTGTGTAACCTAAGGAAACCAAACAGAAAATGGAGAACAGAAAATGTAAAATGCAAACACCAATTCTTGAACTTAAAGCAACTTAAAATGTAATAAAACCAAAAAGAACCGAAATAAAACGACAGTAAATTAAACTTTAGTAAAACGCACCTCTCACACACAAGACACTCACTCACGTCTCTCAGTGTTGAACTAATTCCTATCTACAAAATTTACAGTTAATAAACATATCCTAATTTCCCTAGAGGAATTACAAATGATATATAAAACGTATAAAACGCAATTTGGGGATACAAAAGACACTTAAAACAAAAGGGACACTAAACAAAAGAGGACTCAAGAGACACATGAAAACTAAAAGAATCTACAGGGAATACTAATTAAAACACAGAAACATTAACAACACGGCCAATCAAATGTTCATAACGATGGAGCACTCTCTCTCCATCAACATATGGCTCCCCTCAAGATTTTCCAAATCTTGATCTATAATTTCGTTGGCTCTTCGGTGGGGAATCTTTTACCATACTGGGTTGATCTTTCTCGATTTGATCACAAACTTTCGAACTTTGGGTGTTACGTCACTTCGTCAGGGCGGATCAATTTGCCAGGGTGGGACATCAGGGTCTGGATCTGTATTAATATCGGATGGATCGTCAATGCGATGTTGCCAGGTTTGGGACGACAAGCTTCTCTTCTTTGAATAGGACGATACTTCACTTACTTTCAAAACTTTAACAAATGGCGTTTCAGATTTCATACAATCTTTTTGAACGTGCGACTGGCGATCAGAATCAGGCGTAATACAAACAGATTCATTTTCAACAAAATCGATCGAACTTTCAGACTCCTTTTCAGAATCACGTTCAACAAAGATTGACTTCTCAACAATTAATGATCTTTTCACACTAAATTCATGAAGTGATGTAGGATGACTCAAATTACATATATCACAAACTTTTGAGCTCTTACAATCAACAGACACATGACCTTTCTGAAGACAACCAAAACATAACCTTTCCCTCATGATAAAATTGTACTTTTGCCTCAAAGTTTTGTTCTTATAAAATGAAGATTTTTCCAAGTCAAAAACAGAAGGTCTCGAACCAATGTCAGATTTTCCAGAACTAGGCTTTACAAAAACAGATTTTCTAACATGCTTTGGCTTAGATGCAGATGGTGGCTTAGGAACAAATAATGATTTTTGCGGAGATTTAAAACAAGATGGAAAATTGGTACTATGGTTATAAGCAGAATTAACATAAATATTTTTCAAAGCTTTCAACTCAGATGACACATGACATAACAACCTTTCAAGTGATTTAATCTTGCCAAATATTTCAGCATGAAATTTTCCATGGGCAGACATGACAGATAAAAATTTGTGGAACAAGGATGGTATAATGTTCTTATAAACGATGACAAAATTTCAGGCGAAAACCTAACCTAGCTGGATTTTCAACACTTAAGTGATTAACATCCAGAAACCAAAATTGTATTATTGTTATTATATATGATGTTCAATATAAAATCTAGGTGGATTTTCACACTTAAGTGATTAACATCCAAAATTCTTAATAAAAGTTATGTTATGACAACTACATATATGGCAATCAACACTCAAAACCGTGCGAACTAAAAGATAATTAACATAAAACTCTTCTCAGGATGAGAAAAAGGAGAAATAGCTATAATAAAAACCAATAAAACAAATCTCAGAAGAGACAAAACAATTTCAAACACTCTCCCTATGGGGAGACTAAACAATGAACAATCAAAATTCTAGTTTGTGACGGACCAAAAAATGCAAAAAATGATCAACTTCAAATTTCTTTTCAAGCGAAGATCAAACCGATCCCAAAATGCAAAATGAATAAAAATTAAAAAGTCAAAAAAAAAAAAAAAACGAAACAAAAATCTCGAACAAACCAAAGTCGCTTTACTGAGTTACAACGCGTGTTCACACAGGAACAAAGCAATTCTCGCTCTCTGAAGAATAATTTGGCCACAAAATGCTTGTGCTAAAGACAAGACTTCACAATAGTTTCCAACCAATGGAAACCCCACGGCAACACGTCTATTGCACGGAACAAACGACACTACGTCTAGTGTGCGGACAACGATACCACGTTAGTATACGGACTCAAAACTCAGCTCAAAAAAGTGACAGGAAGTTCAAAGAAATAAAAATCAAAAAATCTCGACAAAAAATGCAAAATATCTCAAAAACGGCAAGCGAAAAATCTGGAAACAAAATTCAAAAAAATCTAAAGTCAAAAGAAAGTCTCAAACATATGAGAAAAACAAAAATCAAAATCAGAAAATCAAAAAAAAATTCAAAACACTCTAGCACACGCAAGAGGAGTTCAACACTTTCACACACGCACTACTCAAACATATGAATAGGAGACAGAAATGCAGATGAAACAGAAATACAGATACTAGTTTAATTTACTTGTGAGTGGAGAGAACGAAGATGTTTTGAATAATTTGACTGGTCGAAATATCTCAGCCTTAATGGACAAAAAGGAACCTGTGTAACCTAAGGAAACCAAACAGAAAATGGAGAACAGAAAATGTAAAATGCAAACACCAATTCTTGAACTTAAAGCAACTTAAAATGTAATAAAACCAAAAAGAACCGAAATAAAACGACAGTAAATTAAACTTTAGTAAAACGCACCTCTCACACACAAGACACTCACTCACGTCTCTCAGTGTTGAACTAATTCCTATCTACAAAATTTACAGTTAATAAACATATCCTAATTTCCCTAGAGGAATTACAAATGATATATAAAACGTATAAAACGCAATTTGGGGATACAAAAGACACTTAAAACAAAAGGGACACTAAACAAAAGAGGACTCAAGAGACACATGAAAACTAAAAGAATCTACAGGGAATACTAATTAAAACACAGAAACATTAACAACACGGCCAATCAAATGTTCATAACGATGGAGCACTCTCTCTCCATCAACAAATATCATGAATGGGCGATTTACGGAAAAAATAGCAGCGGTAGAGTCTGGTACAAAACACTGTAAACACCTCCATTACTGTTTTCTCCGCCCCATGCTATCATCCGTTTTTCTAATTTTTCCCGCCTCCTAAACTATACCATTACCGAGTTTATGTATTTGCACTTTTGAGGACGGTAGAGTGACTGAAGCGATTTGGAAAAACATAAACTATACCCTTATTAGTAGAATTGTGTAGACGTTAAGATCCTCTAAGCTCAACCGATCGAGTCAAATAGAAAAAACAGTTCCATCGTGGGGATTGTTTTAGGAATAGAGAAAGCTTAAAACGACGTGTGCCCTTTCAATTCATGATATTCATGACAAGTCACTACTTCTATTGTTGAAATTCTAATTCAATGACAGGCACCCTGTCTATTTGGGTGGTTCTGGTCATTGAGTTTAAAGCCCGAAGGGCTAGAGGTCAATCTCTAACCTTTCTCAGGCAAGAAAAAGTGAAGCCTTAAAAAATGGGCCGTATTTTTGACGACAGATTGAATCTAGCAATTCCTTTGTTTACGATTGATATTTTTTTCGAAATTTAGCGGTAAATTTTAGTTTCAATCTGTCATTTGTGTAAAAACCAGGCGAGCCGCTCAAGGCCGCGCAACTTTGGTAGGATTTGTTGGCTTCAAATCCTACCAAGGAGATTGACTTCTAGCCCTTCGGGCTTATACTTCATTGGTTCTGGTTGCGTAAAAAACATTACGTCATGAATAATTCATAGTGTGCACCCCCCCCCAGAATAGTGGGGGGGGGGGGTTTTGCTGATTTGGGTCGAAAATTTTCAGGTGGGATTTGGGGTTTTCCAGGTTTTAGGTGGGAGAAACAAGTTAAGGTGGGAGTTAATTCCTTTAGGTGGGACTTTGGGTGTTTTGGAAAAAGTTAAAGTAAAATTTCTTATTTTCAGATTTTATGATTTTATGATATATTTTTTTTATATATTTCATAAATGTATATAATAGATAATAGATTTCTAATCAACTGATGAATGCGTAAGCAAGAAACTTTAAGTATTGAAAAGAAATACAACGTTTCTTAATCTTTATGTATATAATAGACATATTAATATATTTTGGATTTAGCACAGGTTAAATTGCGGTTTAACTTTTCAACTGAGTCTACTTTGCTAATAGCCATGTGACGTCGTGTTCAAAATGGCCATCACATCTCCCTGTTCAAGTTGACGCTCTAACTGAAAGCTGGCAGGATAAAATATTTTAAACCTCCCTCCCTCCCTGCAGTTATGGTTGTAGGCGATCCTCACTTATTTATACTAATATTGTAGTTATCGGGACAAATTTTCCCCAAAACTTCTTATTCGAGGATTAGCCATAATTTCATGCCAAACTTATATCTAACGACTCACACTTACTTCTAAGCCATCTGACTACTTGATTGGTTTCTACCCCTAATGTAGGTCATAGGCAAATGGAAAGTTAAACATATGTAATATATTGCATCTTCATATTACGGTAAAGAAATTTTGTTTTGTTCCTCGAATTAGTATATTTTTTTTGTTTTTAGCTGGGATCTGGGAGTCTGGGCTGAAGGTGGGAATTTTAGGATAAGGTGGGACCTGAATTTTCAGGTGGGACCTGGAACCCCCTTGCACACTATGCTGAATATCACGAATAACTCAGTTGCTTTTATTCAGGGATTGGCCACCAAATACAAAGACTTCAGATCAGATCACGCGCTCGCTTTGCTTGCCATGCGTGGAGATATGGGACGCTCTGAAATTCTTCAGGTAAGGTCATGTGCATGCTAAACAATATGTTTCCATTCTTTAGATATTCATATACAAATTAGCACAATAATTGGGTTTGGGATTTTATGTTTTATTTTATACATTCATTTAAGCAGGTAAAATACTACCTTTTTGGCGAATGAGCCCATTCGCCAATTTTGGTGCCATTTGGCGGAATTTATTTTGGCGATTTAATAAAATTTCTAAATTTGGCGAGAATTAATTTTGGCGAACGACAATATTTTAGCTGAAAAAAAAAGAGGAAAGAAAGGGTTTTTAGGAAAAATAGATACTAAATTGAAAGAAAAATTGAATTTGGCGAGAATTTATTTCGGCGAACGACCTATAAATTTCTTCCCTTGGAATATCATAAATTGGAATTTTCTACTTTCAGCTGGTCACTGATCTGAAAATTCGTGAATCAGACGAGCTGACAGACGAACAACGATCGAAATCGATATTCGGCCGCGTGGCGCCAGCTGGTTCAATGTTCGAGTCGTTGGAATCGAGGTTTAAAAAATAAACGAATTGAAATGAACGATAATAGGTATTATTCTAATTTTTACTGTATTTTAATTTATTGTAATGGAGCTAAACTATCGAAAAGCCTGGTTGGTAAACCTTTTGAGGTTCACTGTTTTATAATTTCAATACTCATTTAGAAGGGTAGATAATTAATCGTTTTTAGTTTAGACAAATTTTCTAGACTTTTTTGTGGTCGATCTAATTAGGGCCCTATGTCTGTGATTCTAATCTCTCAAATCTTGCATGCTCCATCGAGCTCCCCAAGCATTTGCCTTATTTCTAGAAAAAAACATCAGTTGAGAGATTCACATGAATCTTAAGTTTTAAGCCAAAAAATATTCCAAATTATAGATTTACAATTTCACAAATATCCGAAGATATTGTATCAAATTTTAATTTAATTTTTTTTATTTGGAAGAATCTTTTTTATACAAAATAATTCTTTGAAACATTCTAACTCCACGATTTGTTTTCACTCGTGCAAATTTTGTTTCATAACTCATGCAATTTACGCAGAGTTCACGCAAACCCGGTTTGTAAAAATTGGGGGAATATTGGAATAATCTTTGAGTATGAAACTGTGGAAAAAAGGAAAATTGGTGCTGAAAATAGGACAGTTTACCGTAATTTATGCATTACGTAATGTTCACCATATCTGAACCTAGATATGTTTATAAGTGCAGTGCTTATAAAAAACATGTAAATAAAAAAACATGTTTATAAAAAAGATAACTAAGCGATAATCCTTATAAATAGCGAGATTATGTATCGGAGATATTCTACGGCTACGGTTGCGGGGCTGTCTGTACGGGTCGTCAACAAAGGCGACATGTCGTTGTCTACTTTGCTCTGTACGGGAAAAACACCAAAACACCGTATAAGCAAAGTCGACATAATGCCGTACGTCAAATATCGAACTTGCTTTCACCCGCCATTACTTGCCGTACTCGCCATTTCCCTCGCCGCTTTAGCCGTAGCCGTAGAGAATTCCAGATACATAATCTCGCTAATATAACTAAACAGAGGTAAATTTTATCTTTCAGCTGGAACTAATAGTTTGAATTCGTCTCACAAAACTAATCAAGGGTTCATAACCACGCTTACTCGGCTAATAATTACTTAAATTATTATAATTATGTTCAATTAAAAAAAAGCGCGTGGTTTCTTTCTTTCATTGCATAACAGGAATACGTATCAGTCACTTTTAAACCGTGGCTCAGATTATTAACAGAACTCATAGTTCAACGGGCTTTAAAAATAACAAAACTGGCTAAAAGCCCTCAAAGTTAGTGTTTTGAATTTTTGAAGCTCCAAAAGTTGGCTTCGAAAATAAAGAATTTCGTCGCACACGCAGAGTTATATAATTTTACGCGGTCCTTAGTTTACCAATAAAGACTCAGCGGGACTAGCACAAAATTGAAAGAAAGAATATATTTTGAATTTTGATTTAACCTTAACACGAATTACTTGTAAAAATCCTTCAATTTTTATTAAGCAAGTTCTCGATAGTTTCAAAAATATAGTAAATAGTTCTCAAAAATTATTTAAAAGGACTAAATCGATTTATAAAAGGTATACTAAATTTAAATATTTGGGGAGAATTAATAAATGGGAAATTTCAAAAATAAAGTCTCCCAAAATAGTCTATATTAATCCATCAAAAAGTATCAATAAATAATTATTGAAACAATAAATTTAAAGAAACTACCGCTGTGCAAACTTCGAAGAGATTTTGAAATCTAAGTTTGGTCAGCGGTTTTCTTTATACTGAGCTAGCGAGACACTCCCCCTTCTTAATGTTTATCGGTTAGTAGGATTTTTCTTGCTAGAAACACCCATGAGGGAGAGCCATTTGTTGACGTAACGATAAATCAATAATTAAGACCGCGTGTTAGGTCAGCGGTCGTGAGATTTCTTTTTTAAAGGGAAATTAAATGGACATTTTTTCACATTAGAAATAAGCCTCGGCGCCGGATTATCTATTTATCGAGAAATAATCCGCGATTAACCCCAAAAATGTGATCAGATCAAAAATAAATCAGCGAATAAAATCCCGACTCTTACTTGATTCATGTACAGCGGTTTAATTTCATCTCAATTTCTAGGAATTCTTACAACAACAAATCTCAAATTCTTGGAATCGACATATTGCTACTGATAAAATTGGTACTATCTAATATCAAAATTACGAATTATCCCTGACTCGGTAACCTTGGGAAGTTTTATAGTGACTTTACGTAAAAGGGGCCTCCCCAGCGGTTTTCGAGACGGCGTGACTGGCGATTTTTCAAGTTCCTGATTTCGTAGGCTTCTGCTCATCCTCTTTTAGCGAAAAAAGTTTCTTACAGGCAAACTATATGCCCAATTTTTGTTGAGACTGATTAAATGGTAAATTATCTTCTTCTGATAAAGTTCTTCTTTCTGGTCTTGAAATTCTCCCTTGCTGTATTTTGATCGTTGTAATTTTTTTTGGAAAAATACGTAAATAATCAAGAAATGATAGTTTCTATTGTGCAATTTAGTACCCAAAGCCACTTGCACGACTTCTTTATTTTACTGATGGGCGTTGGTACAATTGCCCTGGGAAACACCACCACTATTTTTCTCTTTATTTTTGCTATATTTCAATTGTTAAATTTTCTTGATTTCGCAAAAATCTATTCGATCTAATTAATAGGAGTAACCCAAATGGTATCTTATAAGGATTATCATGTTATAGTATTTGTTCAAAATGAAGAAACATTCATAAAAGTGCAACAAAAAAAATGGAAAAAGGAAGAAAAATTCCAGAGAGCAATCACTTCTTGAGGTATCATGGTAACGGTGCAAAGTTTTCCATCAACAACACGTCCATTCAAATTCAAATCATGTTCTGAGTATAGCGTGGATAAATATTCGCAGTGGCTGAAAATCATTAGTCGAAAAGATGTCAAGTGAACGATTAAATTTTATAATCGCACGATGGGTTATTTTTTCTTATTTGGCGCGCCCTCAAAGAGAGCAATTAATCGTTAATCACACTCTTCGATGCAGCGCCATTGTTCACAAAATTTATTTTAATGTTTTTTTCCTACATTTTTTTTACATCGAACTTTTTAATTGCATTCGAAATTCATTTCGTGAGAAAGAAAGTCTATAAACAACAATAAAAGAAAGACACAGAGAGAAGAGAAAAATATAAAACTCTTAGTGTAATTTCTGTAATTTACTTTCCTAACTGGGAAAAAGCAGTGAAATCCATTGTGCGATTAGCTCGTAATCACATAATAACTCGTACAATTCGAAAATTGAACTCGTGATTTTTTTGTTTCGAATTTTCCTCGTCCTTTCGGACTCGGAAAATTAATAACAAAAAAATCACTCGTGCAATTAAATTCGAATTGCACTCGTTATCATGTGATTACATATACTAATTGTAAAATTTAAATTAAATTAAAAGAAAGAGACTTTGATTTATTATTTAGAACTTTAAGTTTCATGCCGCCCGGACGACAATCATCATTCTTTCTGAACTTTCTTTTAATTTGAACAAGCTCTGATATCATCAAGCACTCTCGGCAGATAGAAGAAAAAAGACTTGTACTAGTATAATTGTAAAATTTATTAATTTTGTTTGTAGAATTTATTATATTTGGAGTTTTATCATTCGTGGACCATGCGAATGGGCCATTCCAGTTTTTATTCGTTACCCCCCAATGGACGACATGGAATTTCCGTAGCAAATTGCTTTCATTTCAAGAAAGTCCGGAATTTCCGTAACAAATTTACAAAATACCTATCAAAACCGTGGAATTCCATTACTGTAACCTAAAAAAATCATGGAATTCCAATACTTTAATGCAAAATAAAGTAAAATTCATGGAATTCCGATACTTTCTCTTTAAAGTTTGCCTGGAATTCCGTGCCAAAATTTATTTCAAAAATTGATGTCATCCATTAGGGGGTAATGTTTTTCTTCTGGAATGGTCCAATGTTCTTACGGGGTGAAGCCTGTTACCATAGGCTTGGTATTAAACACACCCCTGTCTCGCAGCCCCGGTGGAACTTTTTTCCTCAGTGGGATAAAAATTACTATTGAAATCCCAATGGGGATAGAAATTCTATGTTCCAAGGTTAAAAATCCAGTGCGGTGGGTTTTGGAGTACATTTTAAACATTGTATTGTATTGAATTTTGAATGGGGATGAAATAAAAGTTAATTTCCCAGTGGGGCTGAAATTCCAGGGTATTTCACCACCGGGAAGAATTTTTGCCAAATTTTGCTGGCTGGGGTCCCGGGGTCTCAGCGGGTCTCTGACGCAGGGGATATTTAAACTCATACTATATACATAATTAGCAATCAATATCATTTCAGCAAAATCAGCTGCATTTCTTCCAGGTTGTCAAATGTTACAATGATTTTCACGAAAAATTCAATACACGCTTTTTCTTTTATAAGAATAACTTCTATAAAGAATATCAGGGTGAGATTTCGGGTTTAAAACAATAGGCCTATTGTTTAGAACAATAGAAAAATAAGAATAATGCTCACCCTCAACCAAAGTACACTATCCTTATAAAAAAAAGCGTGTACTTCTATTTCTAACGATCTTAAGATAAGAAAAGAAATTTTGCATGTTTTGAAAATTGGCAAATGAGCAGAATGAGTCCATTCGCCAATTTTGGTGCAATTTGGCGGAATTTATTTTGACGAGTTAATAAAATTTCTAAGTTTGGCGAGAATCAATTTTGGCGAACGATCCATTTTTGTTCAATACTTTAGCTGTAAAATGAGGAAAAGTAGGGCTTTTAGCGCTTTTAGGAGAAATAGAGACTAGATTGAAAGAAAATTAAATTTGGCAATATATTTTTATATTTGGCGGGAAGAAATTCGCAAAATTCGCCAAAATTTCTTCCCTTAAGATAATTTTGCATTTCAGCCTCGTAATTAGCCTGGGAATCCATGCTATGATTTCTTCTTTGATAAACTGATGGCGAAATGTATAGCATGGTATGGGTTGAGAGTTTGAATTTCTCAGATCCTAATAACGGTTGAAAACATAGCCAATCAAATTTTGTTATTCTTTTACTGGTCACACTTTCTTAGAGAAAGCGCAAGTTTCGAAATTTGGTTTTTATTTTAGTAAGTGAGGACAGCGCTAAATTCGAATTTCCCACTGTAAAAAATGTGAGTCCAATATTGTGTACATCAAATTATAAAAAAACACACGACGGGTCTCCTGTCTACCTCGTAATGTAAAAATGGACTTAGAGAATTTAGAAAAAAGATTATTATATTCAGTAAAGCTTTTGATTTAACCTTTCACTTAAAATATTACTAAAGGAGACTTAATTGAAGGTTTAAGATATGTTTCACGCTGGGATTGAAAATCCGCTGACCAAAATAAAAGTTTTAACTTCTCCCGTTCCCGAAATATCCTTTTAAATTTTCAAAACAAAAGAAGGTTAATAATATCCAGCGGTAGGCGACTCGAAATTATTTTGTTATTGTATTGTATGTATAAAAATGTCATTTTAAATCTTCTATCTATTTATTTTGAATATTTTGTGCTTTTGTTTTATTTTGAAAAATTTCGCAATAAATTTCCCAGTAGTCTTTATCCACGCGTGGATTAGGATATCAAGAATAGTTTATCAAAAAAAGAGAGGAAATTTTTAAATCCCAGCGGAGCTTGACTATTTATTATTTTATTGATGTTTTTTCATAATTTCCCTGAGAAAAAATCAGCGGTTTTGAGAGAAAAATTATAATTAGTGTACTCCATCGGCGTGATTTCTCATTGGTTTATCCTTCTAAAATGATTAGAAGGGGGAGAAAAAACAATGGGGTGGAGAGCAGAAAACCATAGTGATAGACCTCGCATGGATACCGCTGTCTAAGAACGAGAAAATAATTTTTATATTATTACTATCTTTTGTTATCAAAATTTTTCGATCATTCTTTATTTTATTGCCGTCATTAAAATTTTTTCTTTTCCCTCATTTCTTTTGTTTTGTAGAAGCACGCGTCTTGAGTTTATTGATTTGAAAATTACAATAAAAATCAGAGGATAATATTCGTGAATAAATAGAAGAATAAAGAAACATTAAAAGAAAATTACAAACAAAGAGAGAAGAAGATAGGGGGGTTCGTGGCAAAGAGAAACGTACAGCGGTTTTGAGAAGTATAAAAAGGAACCGCGATCCTGGTCAGCAGTTATTCACTGGTCAGCAGTCGAACAAGAAACACTACAAATAATAAATTTCAAATATTTTTTACCGAGAAACGAAAACGAGAATGAAGATGATCAAACATGAAGATTTGTATTACGAAGATTATTCGTCGCATTCGTCTTCCGAAAACGAAAACGACTCTTTGGACGGCGAGAATTGTCGGCTTCCAAAACGAACAAAAGTCGATTGCACGAAACGACTCAAAGCGAGCGCTCGCGAACGACGCAGAAGGCATGTACTGAACGACGCTTTGGAACGGTTACGTCGCAAGGTGCCCAGTGTCGGGTCACGATCATCGAAACTCTCCAAAATCGAAGTCTTACGTATGGCGATCGACTACATTGGAATGTTATCTTATTACGTCAGTTCATCACCCGATCAACAAAGTTTTCATTACTCTCAACAAGACGAACAACAAGTCCCACAGTTAGAACATTATCAACAACAAGCCATGTACAACAATAATAATAACCTGATGTCATATCAAGCGGACGCTTATTTACAACAGCACGCTTGGCAACAACAAGGATCACCTGTGATGAATGAAATGAACCAAATGCTAGAGATGCAGGTAAGAAAAAACATTACTTCCGAAAATTATTTGACAACTTTCAACCAGCCATATTATACAATATCCATTCTACATTTGAAATAAAGAGAAATTTTTAAAAGGCGTTACCTTAAAGGGAATTAATTTTTCAACCACGAAAATTAGTTCCGCAAAAAACGCCAATTTATACATACCCTCGCACCGCAAAAATAAGTTTCCTTATAAAACTAACACCATGAAAGTCATTTCCGACCAAGCTACTTTTTGTTTAAGAAAGTGTTGAGTATATCACTAGCAATTTGTCCGCCGACTTTCTCATAAAATACATGCTGACCTAACCGTATCTCATCAATTTTCATTTGTTTTCTTCTCTCCAGCAGTTACAACAATTAACTCACATGGACGATTATAACAACCAACAACCTTACCCACCAATGTAAAAAAGGAAGTGGAAATGTTAGTAATGGAGAAATTCGCCGAAGAAAACGTTAAGGATTCACTGAATATAAACGTCGATGATCGTTTACCATCGCCCTCTTGCGCCCATAACAAATATACCAGTTGGGTTCCCTTGGCACTGCTATCGATCACCGTAATCATCAAGTTACACAAATCTTGCTCAAGTCAATAAAGCGGAACCCGGAAATCCGATAAAGCCGGAACAAAGAACCAAGACGAAGGCGAAAGTAATTGCTCGAGCTTGAGCCAAAGAATGAACTTTCAAGCGGTGTCTCAAAATGTCAAGACTTATTTGTTCCGAAAATGGAGAACAGTTTATAAATAAACAGTTGCAAAAATTAATATATTAAAGATTTTCTATAGACATATTGTACATTTAAAAAAATTATAGTTCAAAATTATTTATACCGCTTTTGTATATATTTCAAAATATTATCATAAACTGGGAAGGGATACTTTCGTTAGATGAAAGCTCTCTCATCCAAACCGTTCAAGTCAATTTTCAATAAGTAGGGCACATTTTAATTTTGTAAAAAAAGAGAAAATTTTATGAGATTTTATTGGTAGGAATTTTGTGTAAATTTATAAACGAACTGTTTGTTTTAATTTATAGTTTTTCATATATTTTTCAGGACTTTATTCATAATGGTAGATAGATAAAAATGTGGACTTTTGATTCACAAAACTATATGGCTAGTTGTGTCACTTTTCTTATTCTTTCTCATTGCTATATACGTATTTCGCCATCAGTTTATAGAATAAGAAATCATAGCATGGATCTCCAGGCTTATTCTTTGCGCAAAATTCAAAGCTTGTAAATTCTAAATACAATATATTTGAGCCTTGATTCCTCCTTTATTATTCAAGGTTGTTCTGAAATCGTTCTTCTAATATTTTGGTGCTTTGGTGCCTTATTGATGTTATAAATGTATAAAAAATTTGATGAAAGAATTAACAAAAAATTTAAAACAATCACCGAATCCATAGTAACTACACTAATTTGTACGTCGAGGAATTTCGACTTGAGATGACATTTAGAGTTAATTTCATTAGATCAATATTTGAGCGCTCTTTACTCTATTTATTAGCACTTAGTCAACAAAACACGTTTTAGAACCTCCCAACTTTTCCTTGTTTACACGACGTTTTTTCGATCCAACACGACATTTTGTGAAGATTCCTTAATTACTGATTAAAGGCATCTCTTCCAACCGAACATTATTTTGAACAAAAGATTTCGTTTTTCAAACTATAAGAATTAATATTATAGATGCTGAATTCCAAATAATTCAACATCAAACAATCCGCAAATACCAAATTCTTTTGTGAACGAGTTTTTTGCTAACAATTTCAACTTCATTCATCAGAGTTCCCTGTAAAAACTGCTTTCCGGAATAATTTCAATCTATTCCTTAACAAGGACTTGTCTCCACTATTTTTCCCGCCATTATGTTCACTGTTCACGTGACTACGTTTCTTAACGATCATTGGTTCAATAAAAACACGTGATATACCAGCTTCCGGTCCGTGAATTACACTATCCTCTAACGGGTTATTTCCACTGATTTCCTGTTCTCCACCACCAGCACCACCGCGGACGTTTCCGGTTACAGAACGTTTTTCCGCTTCACCACTTCCGCTACCTGATCCACTCCCTTCCGGTACGTAGTCTTTCAAAAGTTCATCGTCTTTTCTCTTTTCGTTTACGTCATCGATAGAGTCCGGGTCCGAATCATCGTCATCATTCAATTCATGTTTAACAAGGGAATTGAAAAACACTTTCCGAACAACGTCTCGTGATTGGCCACCTTCTAATGACGACAAATCGTTTTGCATTGTTTCATTCTCCAATCGCATTTCATCAGCGATCGAACCCATTGTCTTCTTATCCAATGAGAGCTCGTCATTATTCTCATAATCGTCAACCGTCAATTCAGTAGTTCGATTATTTTCCTTGGAGCCCAACTCCCTTTTAATCCCTGTATATCCAACGAACGCAGCCAGTGGCGTTATCTTTTTCACGCTTCTCTTAACACCCACCATGGCTGGGGCGCGATTTTGGCGGTAATTATCATCCTCGGGCGTTCCTTTGAATTGTTCAGCACCTCTAAGAACATTTCCTGGGAACGGTTTCACATCATATTCACCGCCATCGCGATAATTCATGTTATGTCGTGTATACGCCATTCCACCTCCTCCACCCATTGAACCGCCACCAGTACCCGCCCAACTTCCACCTCCACCGTGACCATAGCCGCCTCCGCCATCGGGCGAATGGAGGGCGTCTTGATGATGTTCTTCATAATGGTGATGAGCTTCGTCTTCTTCGTGATGGTGATGGTGTGTACCGTGATCGTCGTGATGGTCTGCACACGAAAAAGGGAAAACGTCACGTTACGTAAAACCACGGTCGTTCAGACTAAAAACTTAGCTACTGTATCGTATAAATATGAAATTAGGATGTTTTTCGACCACAACACAACCAGCATGACGGCCCTTTGACAAGGTTGTATACAGTAAGCTAACGGTCATACATAAAACAATTCCTTAAACGTTTATGGCACTTTATGAGATGATTCAACAGCTGATTGGTTGCAAGTGACATATTGACTGATTTTACGTCACTTACAACCAATCAACTGTTGGGTCCATGATGTAATGTCAGAAGACATTGCAATGGTTCATATTATGACTAGCCCACTCACCTCCCCCCATATCATCGTGATGTCCAACATGTTCGTGTTCGTGATGCAAATGGTGATCATCATGATGCTCTGAGAAATGATGTTCCTCTGACCCAACTTCCCCTTCATGTTGATGGTGAACCAAATTCTGCACTTTCGTTTTCTCATTCCGTTCGTTATTTATATACGTGAAATGTTGATGAAATTGTTGAATCCCGCCACCACCATATCCACCGCCACCACCACCTGCCACTGAATTAGCGATGCTTTCATGTGGTTGTAAGAGACCAGCAAATGCGGAATGAAAACGCCATGGATCACGCACAACACTGAAATGACCACCACCCATGTGCACTTTGGTGCCACCGTGGTGTAGTGACGTTATATCCACCTCACCGCCGTGTTCGTCCAGCTAAAAAATGAAAGAAAGGTTCGCTGAACTATCGTCCATTCAAAAATGGCAGTCCATCATTTTCTAATATAGATAGCTTTTAAGGGGAAGAAATACAAGTAATACATCGTTGGAAAGATAAACAATTGAGAATGAAGATGAAAAAATAGAACCAGATATCTATTGACTCGACAAATCTTCATATGGTTTCCAGGGTTTTCATATTAAAATGAGGTATCAACAATATCCCTGGTTTGGAAATAGGGTGTCTATAAAAAGTTTCCCGATTTCCCCGATTCGGTACCTGAAAGAATCCAGCACCAGTATCATAATTGTTGAGTTGCTCATTATCTTCCCCTCCCATGTGAGACATCTCGTGTTGTTCTTGATGATGCCATTGTTCCGGTGATTTGCCTGGCCCTGAACGAATTTGGTACATATAAGAACAATTTTTTAAGAACACAAGCCTCAGATTTAGGCCCTCAGAACAATAGCTTTGGAACAATAAAATTTTAAGAATAATCTCAGACTCAGCCAGAATTTACAGAAAAATAAGGTAATTTACCATGAAGGTTGACTTTGACGTGATGATATCCGCCATGTCCGTAATCACTATGGTGACCACTCCCATAATGCTCTAGTGCGTCGTCATGATCATTATTCTCCTCGTGGTGAATGTGAACCTGCCAACCAATGAGAAGAATAGTCACGTGAAAATTGTCGACGGTTTTTTGCCCAACGGGGGGAGGGGGTTTCAAACTTAAGCTTAAGATGGCCTGAAGATGAACTAAAAATAAAATTTCACCAAGAGAAATGATTTGAGAAACCAGTTATCAAATAATTTATGAAAACCATCCCTCATAAATTATTGGAGGCGGGGAAGGTCCTCCCTTGCCCTGAAATTAATTTTCCTCCCATTCTTCAAATCTCACTCAGTCTTGCTCTACATCCATTTACCAGTTCATTGTTAACACAGTGTGGTTGAGATCTCAAAGGTGTGAATAGAAACTATTGGCCTACATGTATTTTTTATAAACATAACGTTTATAAGCATACCGAGACTTGAATTTGTCTAAAAAATAAGCATATTACAAGCTTGCGTTATAGGTGTGTAAGTGAAAATTTTTTTTTCTAATAGATGGAAAAGAAGTCGTTGAAGTGCATTTTTTTTTCTGTACTACATGTTGACTTATATTCGCTTGATTAGATACTTTTCACCAATCACCATACCCACTGAGCTTTATAAAGACCCTGGAGGAATTTTCTCAGCAAAGCAAAACATTTTGATCGGAGTTTTTATGAAAGTGGTACCCGCGTCGAGAGCGCTAGATCTGCTTTTCGCTTGCACACTAACGATGTAGCTTCGTTTGTCGTTAGGCAGAATTTTAACACTGCAAGTACCACTTTCAAAAAAAAAAGAAACTCCGATAAACGATGGCGGGTAACAGGGTTCATAAAAGTCAGTAATCACACCTCATTGTTGACATAGTGTGGTTGATGATGATAATGTTCATGGTGATCATCGATATAATGGTAATCATTGTGTTCGAATGTTGGATTGTAATGATGATGATGTTCGTGGTAATGTGGTTCATTGTAAACGTCCTGGTGGTGGTAGTGTGGCTCGTTGTGGTAAGAATTGTAGTGCGTATGTGGGTTGTAATTCTCAACGCCTGTTGTACCGCCGTAACCACCACCCCATCCACCTTCACCACCACCACCGCCCCAACCACCCTCACCACCGCCTCCGCCTCCACCACCTGATTAAAATGAAATGAAATACGTTTTTAATAAACGTGTTTTGCAGGTTTTTGCTGAATTTTTCTTGAATTTGTAACCTGCATGCAACATGAGATTGAAGGAGAAAGTGATCCTTTTCCCTCTAGACTGAATTTGTTTCGCTGATGTGATGCAGAAAATTGGCTAAAAGAGTCTAAAAAGCACTTTAAAATCTTGACCCATCGGTTTAAATTAAGTCATCCCTTAGATAAAATTCGCCAGAGTCAAAGTTTAACAAAAATCGAAAATAAGCCACTTACCGTACATGCTATTAGTGTACCCAGCACCCCCGCCCTCGTACAAACCATGGCCATGATGCCCACCGCCACCACCGCCCAGATCTTCATCTCCTAAAAATTTGTTTTATAGAAAGGTCGGATTAGTTTATTGCTCCAAAGGCTCTACCAATGATTAAGTAATGAAGTTTTAAACTAAAGTATTATTCATCGCAGTGTATATTTCCAATTTCGCCACTCAAAAATCAACTGGGTAAAACTTAAATGAAGTGGATATGATGAAAATTAAAGTTTTGTCGAAAATATAAAGTTTGGAGTGGTTTTGTTACTGAAACGAAGAAAGCAAAATAAAATCTACAAAAAAACTGCTAAAATTTTAAAGTATATGTTTTTATAGGTAAAGTCAAAACCTTTGAAGCCTTCGGATGCTCTTAGCTTTTTGAGTATTGCAGCCTTAAATTATTCTTAACATGTTCTCATTTTCACTATTTTGTGAGTAATTTGTCCATTTTCCGCAAAAAATGTTCTTAGCTTGTTATAAATATTCAGTGCCATCAAAGCCTTGTGTTTGTTCTTACAAGAAAAACGTGCAGTACAGCTACTCACCTAAATCCAACCTCTCACCATGTTCATCAATAGAGTGAACTTCATCGTGTGCAGGACCATGCATGAAATCCGTGCCATAATGATGTGGGTTATTGTGAAGTTCCATTAAATCGTGACCGTGATCCCAATAGTGACAACACTCGCGTTTCTCTAACGTGTCATTGGTTGAGGTTCGTGTCACGTTCCGAACGAAGTGCGTGCGAATATTGTTCTTTAGTTCAGTAACATTTCTAACGGATCTTTGCTTAAATGTTTTCGTCACGTTTTTGAGGTACGTTTGAGCAGTTTCCTTTAGTTCACTCGCATTTCCGACATATGCTGTTTCTTTAGGAATATGTCGCAATTTCGTGTCTTGTCTGGTTGGTGTTCTTCCGAGAGGTTGATTTCGTGTGCCGTATGAACGTCTCTTAGAGCCATCACGTGTTCGTTTTCTGACAAATAATGTATTAAAAGCTTTCTCTTTCAACGAGACTTTACTTTTCACTTTTGTCTCAAGAATAACATCTTCAGAATTTTTAGATAGTGGTTTCGATAAAGCTTTCTTCGAGATACTGCTTCTACTCAACGTCTTCTTATGAATTTCATTTGTTGGTATCGTGTTTCTAACATGGTTTGAACTTCCCTTTTCCAGAGGAAGACTTTTCCCATTCAGTAATGCAGCCTCAAACAACACCAAGAGAAACCATATCAATGAAAACATTGCAAGGTTGTGGCCAATATCACCAGCATTTCTCAATGCACTCTAAAACATTTCAATATCTATCTAGCTGAAACAAATTCAGGGAAACTATCAAAATAAGCATAAATAGTCTCATGTAAAATAGTTTGATAACTTCTCTCGAAAGGAAATTTCTCAAAAGATTTTCAGATATATTCGAAAGCCAACGTGTATCCAATTGCAAAGCCGCTATATTATTTTTTTGCATAGAACTCAATGAAGATGCAAATGAAATCGTAAAACAATCTACATGCTCAATATGAGGAAAGCATGAAGAACAAAACCCTTTTGAAAGACGCTAAGATATAATATTCAAAAACCAAATCGTTATAGAAAGATATTTTTCTAGATATGAAGTGGGAAAAATAACACTGGCTCCAAACAATTTGTCATTAGAATAAAGAAGAATGCACTTTGATTACTAGGTGATGCATCGAGAAAATTAAAGGTAGTCAACACTATTTCAAGTTTGATTTAGCCTTTTAATAATATTCCGATAAGTAAAGTAAAAATAAGCAGTATAAAACATAAAGAAAGGATACCTTAAGGGAAATTTTCGCGGAATTTAATTTCACGGTTGAGAGAATTTTTTGTAAAGGGTCTATTTTGACCTAAAAAGACCAATTTTAGGGGTTATTTTTTAAATCAAGAGAATATTCGTGTTTCGCATAATCTAATTTCGCGGATTTGTCAAAAAAACGCGAAATCAATTTCCGCGAAAATTTAGGTACAAGATTTCGATCGCTGCTGTCACACAAGAATATACATAACCAAGTTCAACAAGCTCAAGTTTCCTTTTTGAAAGACGCTACCAAAACATTCAGCTGTTAAACAAGCTTGTTGCACGTTCAGGTATTTTGTTCATAATTTCAGTTTTCCAATCCATGATAATAATAAAATGTTCCATGTTCAATGAACAAAATAAAGACCAGTTCATAATTTAAACCATCGACTTGATCTCATGGTAACATAAGTAAAAAATGTAAAATAAACATCAGTATCAATCGTAATAGAGCCTTACAACAGGCGGGGTAACCATAACAAACGAAGGTTAACAGGAGTTTTTCCCTGAATTTAGAAGAAATCGGATTCTTCGGGTGCATCCAAATCCCGATAACGGATAACTTTGCGATCTCGGAAACCACCGCCACTAAAGAGAAAAGAAAGTGAGAAATCAAGAGCGCGAAAGTCTTCGTAGTTGGGAAAACAACAGATAAAGAATAGGATTTTCAAATATGTATTGCATCTGGTAAATGATTTGTCTGCACACAAACCTTGTATATACAGCTTATTTCAAAATCCATCGCCGTAGAGGTACTACGAAGCGATAAACGTGAGATACACTCTGGTACAGAGTCGTGAATGATATGATTCATATCTGGCCAATTTTTGACTTTGAGGAATATACACTCTTGGTTATTATTAACAAATTAGAAACAGAAACAGGAATGAAAAATTAGAGCCTCAGAAATTAAAACATTCGTCATTAATGATCAGCTTGTTTTTCATTACTGGCTTCAAACAAAAGAGACAATATTCTTTACTAGTTTGTTTAAAAACAATTTTAAGTTTAATCGCACGATGGGTTATTTTTTCTTATTTGGCACGCCCTCAAAGAGAGCAATTAATCGTTAATTGCATCCTGTAGAGAGCAATTAATTGTTAATCACACTCTCCAATGCCGCGCCAATGTTTACAAAATTCATTTTATTGTTTTTTCTTACTTTTTTTTGGATCGAACGTTTTAATTGCATTAGAAATTTATTTTGTGAGAAAGAAAATCAATAATCAACAATAAAAGAAAGACACAAAGAGAAGAGAAAAATATAAAACTCTCATTGTAATTTCTGTAATTTACTTTCCTAACTGGGAAAAAGTAGTGACAGCCATTGTGCGATTAGCTCGTAATCACATAATAACTCGTACAATTCGAAAATTGCACTCGTGATTTTTTTGTTTCGAATTTTCCTCGTCCTTTCGGACTCGGAAAATTAATAACAAAAAAATCACTCGTGCAATTATATTCGAATTGCACTCGTTATCATGTGATTACATATACTAATCATAGCCTCAGAAATTAAAACATTCATCAATTGATAGTCAGTTTGTTTTTCATCATAGGCTCTCAGTTGAGATTGCTTGTGGTTTTAACATAAAACCATGCCTTGCGAATAAGTTTGTATTTGTGGATTATTAACCGAAAAGCCGGTCGATATTTTGCAAGAGAGGCAGGCTTTTGAGGTTAATAATCCATTTATAGCCCTGCAAAAATAAAGTAATAAAAGTAATTAACAAGTGTATTCTATTGTTTTACATCGTAAAAATTGACATTTTAATGATGTCAATTTCATAACTGGTCACTATGGGGAAATATTGACCAGCCACGTGACATTAATCATCCAATCAGTTTTCTTAAAAATGATTGACAGTTGTATTGCAATATAATAGGCCTCTAAAGCAAGAGTTAAGGCTAAGTCAGTCTAAGAAGGAAAATGGATCAAAAAAAGATCAACAAACAACATACCGTCGATTCATGCCCTTTGGAGGGTAAGTGTTGACTCGTCCATACGTCTCCTGTTGGACGTTTTGCATTTGGGGTGTGGAGAAGTTCGATTGTTGGTAGTTGTTCTTTGGTGCTGTAAGAGAAGGTAGAGGATATTGAAGAGTTGAATATAAAATTATGTGCAGAACTTAAAACCGTTAACAAACAAAATCAGAATTGTCAATGAAGGTTTCACAGTATCAAAAATACCGTTTAGCTAACATTTTACTTTAGATCTTACGAAAAATCGTTCGTATCTTTTTTAGACCTTAAAACACTACGTAAGCTTAGGAACATTCCTCGTACTTAAAGGTTTTAAGTAAAAGCGTGCATGATGTGGAAACTGCTTTAACGTTGAAAATAAGGAAATGTCTCTGCCTTGACTTTTGACAAGTTTATGAATACGGGCTTGACTAAAGCCTTCGTTAAAGCACATTTTGAACATGCATCTTCTTTTAAAACATTCTCTTATTAATACAAAAAAATGCATTAACGAGCAAAGAATTAGTAGTCAATTCACTCACTTCCCATATTTTGTGGTCTTTGCCATCCGCCACCAGCAGGCCCAGTGTTCGTTCGTTGATGACCGCCATAACCGCCATGTTCTCCGCCTGATGGTCTAGGGCGAGCTTCAGGGAAACAAGGACGTCGCAAGTCGTAAACGTAGTTGTTGAAGTATTTGACCTGGGAATGGTGTAAAAGAAATAAATTTTTGAATAAAGAGTAATGCCTTCCAAACCCGTTATTAGTAGCTTACTTGAATATTGGAAATGCATGTTATTGGGTGTGAAGGAAGATTCGCTGTAAGCAGCTACAAGGTAGTCTGAAACCTCACTTTGAAAAACATTTCTGACAAAGTCTGTCTTTCATTCAAAGATAAGTGCACAAAGAAAGAAAAGCATCAATAATTTAGCTCATCTGAGAAGGGTTTTATCTCCCTGTTCTGGGAAAACGTGAATTTTCATGCCATACGCACCTCCTTGCGGACGTTCTCTACGCTTTCTTCGTGCTTCATCATGATGTGTTTGCGAACAAATTCCGGACCACGGAACTTCTTACCACTCAACGGACACAGCCATTTGTCTTTCGCTAATTCTTGTGTGTTGGCTTTGATGAAGGCTTCAACTTCCCTGAAAAAGACAGCAATTAAGAAGATTATTATTTGAAAGCAAGTAATTCTAAAGAAGGCGCAACGTCAGATTATTTATTCATAAGTTATAGACTGGTGTAAAAACGAAGAAAGCTTCTACACAGAATAAAGGAATGTAGAGCTGAGTCTCCATGACTCGACAAACACCGAGTTGGATATTTGATTAGAAAACCAACTTATTCTAAGTAAAATATTCTTTGAAACTGTCTTTTTTATCCAACGCAGCAATTACCAATTAAAATGCAAAGGTTATTAAATTAGAATTTTAAATATAAATATATGGCGCTGTGGTATAGTGGTCATTGACCTTGGTTGCTGCACAGGCGACTGAGGTTCGATTCCCACTCGCAGCGGTTCACTTGGCAAGTGAATGAACCTTCGCCCGGGTCAACCCATGTCATGTGAGGGGAATTGAACTAGGTGCTAACGGGGCGCTAATTGAAAGCGTCTATAGTTGCGAAAATGGGCCTCTAAGCCTCCTGCGACTCAACCAAATAGAAATAGAAAATATCAATCTTAAGTAACAGATGGAGTAACAGTCGCTTCTTGTTATTCATCTTTTGCGATCTTTTTTTCTTAACGGTCTTAAAAGAGCGTCATCTTCAGTATTTTGTTGTAAATTTGATTTTTCTTTACGGACACGGAAGATGTCCGTAGTTCGTTTTTTTTCAGTTTTACACTAACACACGCAAAGAAATTTTTTAAGCTGAACTTTATGAAATACTAATATTTTCGACACTAAAAAATGACACCCTTTCGAAAGTTCAAATGGTGCAGTAAGATATTACGCTTTCTTGAGACGCTTTGACTAGTGACTTGACTTACTTGTCTTCAGTTTTCAAGCCTAGTTTCTCGGCTTCTTCAGTGGTAATACGTTTGTTTTCTACGACGATCTGGTCCAATTTCTGTTTATTCGCCTTGTAATACTCAAACACTGTAAGAGAAATAGAGTGAAATGTTTCAAGGCTAATTTTTAAATTGCATCAGTCCCAGAAGTTCATAAGACAGTGATTGCAACCTCGACATTACACTCACAGAGTCTCAGAAATTAAAACATTCATCATTTATAATCAGTTTATTTTTCATCATCGACATCTCAAAAAGGTCAGAATCAAAAAAAGAGAGTTAATTCGAAGTCCGTGCAATGCTAGACGGATGAGGAGGCAACATTACTCACCGTCTTTGCGGTTGGCGGACTCGAGCGGTTGGGCGCGGACGTGCATGATACCGCATCGCATAGGCATCTCATCTTCATAATGATATTCGTTAGCATTGTAGAAATCGATGCAATGAACAACTCGCAGGTATAATAACACAAGATCCAAATTCTAAAAGAGGACGAAATAGGTTAATTCATAAAAGGCTAATCCATGTAGACCTTTTATCTGCTCGACATACGCCAAAACTATCAATCAGTCTATAGCAGAAAATTAGTAACAAACTTAAGAACCGTAAAACACGCACTCGCACTTCAGCTCTTACTGCTTCTTTAGACTAACAAAAACTAAACTAGAAAAAACTCATTGTGAATTTCAAAACATTTAGAAAACTATCAACACCGAATTTTCCTTATGGGGAAGACAATCTGCAGCAAATCGTTTAAAAGTAAGGAAAACTGTGTCGATTCTTTACCCATTTTCTTTCCGTTATAGTTTTAATTTACAGCTTAGTCTGCAACGTCTTTAGTCTTTAGGCCATAAAAACTTTCGCCGGGTCTAATTCGTGTGTCCCCTTTCAAACAGGTCTCTAAATACTTTCTTTTCTCTAATGGTTAACGAAAACTCCATACCGGAAATTATTGTCACGGATCCTTAAGATTGGCCCCTTTACTATCATTGGTATCACAAAGAAGGGAAATAAACAGTAAAACGAACATCACGACCTAATCAATCAACAACTTCACCAAACTTTTTGTTGAAAACAATACTAAAGTTGATCAGAAATCAAAACATTCATCAATTTATATTCAGTTTGTTTTTCATCATTGGGGTCTAGTTTAAGCAAAATTTAGGGAGAGGAAAAATTGAAAATGTTTAATGGCCGATCAAATAATTCATCAACTTTACCAGATTTTGTTATAAACGATCTTAAACTTATCATAGCCTCAGAAATTAAAACATTCATCAATTTATATTCAGTTTGTTTTTCATCATTGGCGTATGGTACGAGCAAGACAAGGGAGAGGAAAAATTGAAAATGTTTAATGGCCGATCAAATAATTCATCAACTTTACCAGATTTTGTTGAAAACAATTTTAAACTTATCATAGCCTCAGAAATTAAAACATTCATCAATTTATATTCAGTTTGTTTTTCATCATTGGCGTGTGGTACGAGCAAAACAAGGGAGAGGAAAAATTAAACTTATCATAGCCTCAGAAATTAAAACATACATCAATTTATATTCAGTTTGTTTTTCATCATTGGCGTATTGTACGAGAAAGACAAGGGAGAGGAAAAATTGAAAATGTTTAATGGCCGATCAAATAATTCATCAACTTTACCAGATTAAGTTGAAAACAATCTTAAACTTATCATAGCCTCAGAAATTAAAACATTCATCAATTTATATTCAGTTTGTTTTTCATCATTGGCGTGTGGTACGAGAAAGACAAGGGAGAGGAAAAATTGAAAATGTTTAATGGCCGATCAAATAATTCATCAACTTTACCAGATTTAGTTGAAAACAATCTTAAACTTATCATAGCCTCAGAAATTAAAACATTCATCAATTTATATTCAGTTTTGTTTTCATCATTGGCGTGTGGTATGAGCAAGACAAGGGAGAGGAAAAATTGAAAATGTTTAATGGCCGATCAAATAATTCATCAACTTTACCAGATTTTGTTGAAAACAATCTCAAACTTATCATAGCCTCAGAAATTAAAACATTCATCAATTTATATTCAGTTTGTTTTTCATCATTGGCGTGTGGTATGAGCAAGACAAGGGAGAGGAAAAATTGAAAATGTTTAATGGCCGATCAAATAATTCATCAACTTTACCAGATTTAGTTGAAAACAATCTTAAACTTATCATAGCCTCAGAAATTAAAACATTCATCAATTTATATTCAGTTTGTTTTTCATCATTGGCGTGTGGTATGAGCAAGACAAGGGAGAGGAAAAATTGAAAATGTTTAATGGCCGATCAAATAATTCATCAACTTTACCAGATTTTGTTGAAAACGATCTTAAACTTATCATAGCCTCAGAAATTAAAACATTCATCAATTTATATTCAGTTTGTTTTTCATCATTGGCGTGTGGTATGAGCAAGACAAGGGAGAGGAAAAATTGAAAATGTTTAATGGCCGATCAAATAATTCATCAACTTTACCAGATTTTGTTGAAAACAATCTTAAACTTATCATAGCCTCAGAAATTAAAACATTCATCAATTTATATTCAGTTTCTTTTTCATCATTGGCGTTGACAAATCACATGGTGTAAACAATAACTTTCAAAGAACAGGGGGGTACATGTTCAGTGTAGTAACCCATGGGGTAATAACCTGATTTTAATAACCCGGTAATTTAAAAAAAATCTGGGACCACCACCCTTTTTTAGTACATGGTACTAGTTTTTTCTGGGATTTTTTTAGGGGACCACCCCTTTTACTACCATGTAGTAGCTATTACCACCAATTTGAATCCTTAAACCACCCTTTAGTATCTTGTAGTTTATATCACCGCCCATATAAATCCCTATACCGCCCATATAAATCCCTATACCACCCTTTTAGTAAACTGTAGTAGCTATCACCACCCATTTCAATCCTCGTACCACCCTTTTAATACCCTGTTAGTGGCTACCATCACCTATTCTTGATATGGGTAAGTCAAGATAACATCATATTTTTTGTAACGGAAGCACTCGAAAAAGCCGGATTTTGACCTCTGTGTTTCTATTTTTAGTAACAGAGAGGGGTCAAAACCTGGATTTTTTCGGGTGCTTCCGTTAGAAAAATGACTTTTGCATATCAAGAATTTTGAATCTTTACAACACCCTTTTAATACGCTGTAGGAACTAACCAAACCTGTACCATTTACCATTCTTTCTGGTCCTTTTGTAAAAGTACTGAAAAGCAATAACTAATACAGCCAGTTTGTCCAGGTTTGTCTCGCCCCTCAATACTCTCCACTTCTTTGGTTACCATTATGAAAAACAATAACAAAAATACACACGGCACCAATTTATGTAAACATTCGAAATTCGAATATTTATAACATTCGAAATTGAAATTTCTAAACATAACAAAAAGAAACAAAGTAAGTTATTTCGGTTGTAAAGAGTGCTCGATGTCAACAAAAAGTCGAAGAGCTGTATCAATATCATAATTTTATTTGTCAGTAAAAAATTACACTACTGTCAGTGACCACGCTGAACGATTGTCAACAAAAAGAAAGAAAGAGAAAAATAATCAAAGAAAGAAAGAAAGAAAGATTTTAGTTATGGCACATGCAGTACAGTGCAGTACGATAATATACAACTGCCACTTTTTCGATTTGGTTTGATCAAATCTAGCTGAATATACTACATTGTACTATCCTTTAAAATTAAAGTTTACTTTGGTACCACCCAATTTAGTACATGGTAGTAATTTTTTCTGGAATTCTTTTTAGGGGACCACCCTTTTTACTACCATGTACTAGATGGAAATAACTTCGAAAAACCACCACCCCACCGGCTATGGGTCACTACACTGAACATGTACCCCCCCCCTGCAAAGAATGCCAAAACAAAACATTGGTAAGCAAATTTGTGATATTCATGGCAGAATATTTTATTCATGATATGCACCACTACTGCAGTGACTTCACGAAATCATACAACTTTTTTGTTTGTTCCACCCAATACGTCACTTTTTCTATTGTTTAAGTGACGTATTGGGAGGAAAAATTTAAAAGTACTCAGAAGACTCTCCAGTGGTTGGTGCATATCATGAATCAATTACCTTAGCGAGTTGTTCATCAACGAAGATTGGCATTTCTTTGTTATCCTCTTCGTCGTCATCTGTGAGTTGCATAGTGTGTACTTCGTGAGCACTGCGTGGTAATTTCATCAAGATAGGATTCTCATCTGGAATGTTGATCTTTTCCTTTTTCTCTTTCTTCACCGGTACTGGTTTGCTCTCTTCTGAGGCTTCCCCTTCTTCAGATTCCTAAAGTGAAGAAGAAAAACCCTACCAGCAATGGGCCATTCCATTTTATGTCCATACAGGGGGGGGGGTGGATGAACATTTCCAGGGGGTGACTTGAGCAGACCTTCCAGGGGGTCTAAAAGAGTGTTTTTTAATTTTTCCAAGGGGGCAAAAAATTGCTTTAAAATTTCCAAGGTTAAAAGACTGATTTTAGTTCGTCCACCATCACTTTAAGGTATGAAAAGAAATTTTCCAAGGGACTTTTTGCAATTTTTCCATTTTCCAGGCGGTACCCACACAAGAAATCTTTTTTGACTTGAAAAGGTTCGTCCACCTCCCTGTATGGAAATTTAATGGAATGACCCAATGAGTTTGGACATACTCGTAGATAATCGAATGTGTGCGATGCATTGGGCTCAACTTCAGTAATTTTAAACCATTTTTAACGTATCCTGGCTACCTCGAAGTGTTCAGCCTCAATTTTACGCTAAACTACCGAAGGCACTCAAAATTTTGAACAGATATTCATCCTAGAAGAAAGAGCAAGTGTGCTAAATTTCTCCAGGCTACCCAACAGTTTGAGCCTCGTATTGGTGCAAAGGATGTCCTTAAGAATCAAAGAATAAAATATTATAAACAGACATTCACCCAAGGAACCAGTGTCGAAAATATCAGCCAAATCGTACCATTTTCGAAGTCTCCAGACTGCCCCAAAAGTTTGAGGGTTGTTGTACACCAAACTTCCGATATTCCTTGTTCTGCCAAACTCCATACCTCTAAAGTCTAAATACAAAAGAATAACAAACCTTTTTCACTCCTTCGTCACCGCTTGCTTTTTCCTCTTCATTTTCACCATGTCCATTCGTCTCTTCCTTTGTTTCTTCTTCTTCGTCTTCATCTTCAGAAAGTTCTTCTTCTTTCTCGTACAACTTCAATTTAGCGTCCAGTTTCTTCATCATGTTGACCGCGTATCCAATATCCATCTTCATGGCCATTGGTGAGCATGCAATACCTGGAGAAAAAATGGATAGGTTCCCGTTATATACCTTATCAGCCTTTTTGCACCGGCTCTTATCGGGAGAAAAATAATTGAGATTTGCCTTAATAAAGGGGCCGGTAAGGTAGATAGAAATGGTTGAAACTCTAAAGGGCTACATACACTACACAATATATTGTCGGGCAATATATTGTCGATATATTGCTGAGTGCCGGCAATATATTGAAAAGGTGTCCGCAATATATTGTCAGCTTGATTTGCAATATTCTAACAATATAGGGGGATTGTTTACCGAAAAAAAATTCCTTTTTATAATAGAGTACCAGTTGTTTACTTCGTACATTACGGTCCGCAAACCATATTGTCGAATATTGTTCGTCAATATATTGTGTAGTCTAAGTAGCCCTTAAAGAGCACAATTTGTTTTCATTTCAATACAATCAACATTTAGGTGAAATTGAACTGATAATATTTTCAATCTCTCAAATAATAGACGCCTCAGAAATTAAAACATTCATCATTTATGATCAGTTTGTTTTTCATCATTAGCTTCAACTTGAAGGACACGTTGGCAGAGGGCAATATATCAAAATTTATTTTCTTCAAAAATTAAAACATGCTACGGACTGTTTGACGCTTACGCGACCGTCAGGTAAATGGGTGGACTATACTAGACGTCACGGTTTTTTCTAAGCAGTGCATGGAATGAAAATCCCGGTTGTTGGTGAGGTGCCCACTAGTAGTAGTAAACGGTCTGAGGTAAAAATAGTTTCTTTACCGAACCCAATAATTTCTTCAGGTCATAACCACGACCCGATCGCTCATCGCTCATTAACCTTTTGTAAACAGTTTGAAATTTTCTCAGCCTCAGAAATTAAAACATTCATCAATTTGTTATCAGTTTGTTTTTCATCATTGGCATGTAGTGCAAGGAAGATTTAGTGAGAGAAAATTTTTAAATTGTTTAGTGGACGATCAAATAAATCACAGACTAAAGCACTTGAAACTTAATCATAAGCTCAGAAATTAAAACATTCATCAATTTGTTATCAGTTTGTTTTTCATCATTGGCATGTAGTGCAAGGAAGATTTAGTGAGAGAAAATTTTTAAATTGTTTAGTGGACGATCAAATAAATCACAGACTAAAGCACTTGAAACTTAATCATAAGCTCAGAAATTAAAACATTCATCAATTTGTTATCAGTTTGTTTTTCATCATTGTTATGAGTCACTTTGATGTTTCAAAGTCATTGGCATAATCTGGAATCCCAGAGTATGGTGCTCTCTTAAAATCTGCCAGTTGAATATAAAGTTTAGCTGCAGTCTCAGAAATGAAAATAACTCATATAACTTTATAATGTTTTTTTTTGTTAAAATATCAGCTAACAATCATTGTCGAAAAATATTTAAATTCCTGTGTATTTTCAGAATTCATTAAGTTCGGGCGAGAACGGCGATTTCAGCCTTTCCACTTTGTTTCATCGATTTTAGTAGTTTGTTGGATTCCAGGCTATATTCTCAGCCTCTTTGGAACATTTTGATCTTTCAGATTCCATTCGAGATCCTAAGATCCGAGGCTTTAAGTCAAATGTTGAAACTCAGAGTTAAAATTCTATAAACGCGAAGCACTTCAAATTCATTTGTAGTTTTGAAAATTTATGCAGGTGATTTCCCTTTTTTCTCAAATAATATTCATAATAATCATTCCCTAAACACTTGAAAAACCTTTTTCTTCGGATTTCTGACATCAACTAGAGATATACAAAAGCTGAAGCTAATAGCATCAAGACCACATCTTTCAGTTCAAGTTGGTGGTACAAAGAAATGACAGAATTATGCGAGCATATACTCTTAACAATTAAATTCCTCCATTTCTAGGTCCCAAGGAGATGAAAGGAAATACATACCGTTGATTGGTCGAATGCGGTTCGTGACATCACGGTTGACGGAAGGACTAAGTTCCAGTTCCCTAACGCGAATATTACTGAGGTTCCAGCACACATCTTTGATATTGGTGTCATGTCCGAAAGAAACCCAAGCACGACGACTATATCTATAATTGTTGAAGAAGAAAGAAAATTAGAAGATAGTAAAACGAGAGAAAAACTAATTAGGCTTAGGCTTACGCTAGAAGAAGCATACTCCACTTTTTGTTTACTCTTCAGATTTTATCGCAAGTTAATTCTCATTATGTCCTTATCATCAAATCAAATCATCTAGAACGGTGAAGAAAATAGTGCTCGATAACAAGTAGAGCTAAATTCAATTTAATATATTTCCCTTCAAAAATTAAAAACAATTTTTATCCACATCTGATGATCGCCTTAAGCGTGAAACACAGTGTAATGGTTGTTTTTAATTTTTGAAGAGAAATACGTACTTATCATTATAGAAGGTTGAAGGAACACAGAAGAACACATTTTAAACTAGAAGTGATGTAGAAAAGACATCAAGCAAAATGCAAAGGGAAATCTCATGAAAGATATCCGTAAACAACAGCTGACGTACCTTCTCTCTGGTGCGGCATCTGACATTGCCACTCGAAGGAATCCAGGGTAGGGTTTACAAACGTTAACAATGTCAGAGCGAAGGATGTTGGAGGGGGCGTTTCTGATGAAAATTGAGACTGGGCGTCGGGGCCAAACGCCTTCGTAAACGAACTCCTTTGGTGTCTCATCAATTTCCTCTTTCTTGGGTTCCTAAATCAGTCAATGAAATAAACATACATCCAATCTTTTAGAATATGACAATATGTTAGTTAAACAAAGTTCAACAAGGTATAATTTTTAAAAATTTAGTAGACACGAGACCGCTAAGCTCTTCAATGACGTTATTTAATCCCGGGGGGGGGGGGACACTCATATGATCTGGCCTACGTCATGTGCCGCGCTTAAGGGTAGGTTTTTAGCATCCCAAAATGTACTGTAAGGGTGTGTTTCTGTGGTATTGCACTGTAAGGGTCGAATTTACAATATTGTTAACCAGTTTTCATCCAATATTAAATGATAACACTTGCTGAACTGCAGATAAGTTAAAAATAATTTTATAATACTGTTATTTCCGTAAATTTCTTTCACAACAAGGCTTATAACTTAAATTAAATATTTACCCGTTTCATTTAGGAAAAAGTTGAGAAACATAATGCACTATAAAGGTTGGGTAAATCCTTACCAAATGTACTGAAAGGGTACCTTTTTAACCATCTCGAATTGCTGTAAGGGTGCGATTTTGAAAGGCAGATTTTGCGCGGCACATACCGTTGCTTCGAAATCGAGTGCCCCCCCCCCCGGGATTCAATCTCAACCCATCAGTTGAGAGCCCTTCGACGCTACTAGAACTAAAAACTAAACATAACCATGAAATGCCAGTTTTAATCGAGCTGCGGATGCCTTTTTATAAAAAACCCTTTTGAAAGAAAGAAACAAAATGGCATCGTGGCTTTTGCAAAGAAAGAAATGAAATGATTGTAAAAAGAGTGGACTTAGAGGGTTAAGAAAATTCAAATCCTCACCTCTTCTTTTATCTCCTTATCTAAAACAAAAGAATAGAAAAGTAATTTGTTTAAAAATTGATAACACTTTACATATAATAATATTCTTGAGCTAATTCTGCCAACCAATTTCCCCCAAATAACATTGATTCATCTGAGACAGAAAATGGATTTTAGCAATCCCGTCTGAGAAGGTTTAACATTGCAACTTAACTACCACCCCTACAGAGGCATTGAGTGAAATGATCAGACCTTTATCTTCTTCTTCATCAAGACCAGGGGGTTTGATATCATCATCATCTTCGTCCATACCAGGGGGTAAAGGCTCTTTCCCAATCCCCTCATCGTCTTCTTCTGTAACATCAGCATCATAAGTGTAATCTTTAGGCTTCTCGTCACCTGCAGGCTTTACAGTTTAAGAAATAACAGAAAAAATCAATTATTTTTGAAAGATTTTTATAATAGGTAGTTATGAGAAAAAAAATATTTTTAAACTTACAGAGTGGGCAGAAGAACTTTTAGTGACAGTATCACCCAAGCAAAACATGATTAACATAACTAAAAGCATCATTCCCAACCACAGTAATACAAAACTTAGCCCCATACCTTGGGTTCTTCTTTCTTTTCTTCAGGTTTGGCAACATTCGTAGCAGCTGCTATAGAAAATAAAATTCGATTTTTAATTCAAATGTTAAAAAGAGGGCCGGAATTGCTTGGATTTTCAAAATTTGTTTAAAACCCAGCTTTCTTGAGACTTTTAATAGATTTTAAATCTCAATTTTTCCCTAAGACAATAAGTGTAGTGATCTTAGCAAATGACATTTGCTTTAAGTACACAGAAGATGAGAAGCTAGTTAAGATTAGTATTCAAACTAACTGCTTGCATTAGGTGAACACTAATTGTATTTGACTAGTGTATCATTCATAGATATCATAAAGGGCTACTTAGACTGCACAATATATTGGAAAATTTAAAAAACATTGTTTGCTTGACAATATTATCATGTAGTGTATGTAGCATTTATTAAAGCTTTCTTATTACGTTGTGAATTGGCACCAGTGATGGACTTTGGAGCTTCTTCTAAAGCTTTTAGATCCTCTTCTGTTCCTCCTTCGAGCAAAATGACAACTGGAAATAGAAGTTAAAATAAATGAATTAATTGAAATAACTCAATATCTTTTTTTTTTTAAATTATATGATGTCGAGTCTTGGAATAGCTACATTAGAGTTCTCAGGGTTAGCATCTGAACCATGAAATGATACTGTCAGAATGGCCCAAAATTTTCCAAAACTCATAAGGAATGCCTACCTCGATCCAATAGTTTGAGTACAGCAGGACTGTAAGTGATCTGAAGGCTCAGCTCATCAATGAAGCCCTGCTCCCACAAATCAAGAAAGATACGCAATCTTCTACGGTGACCATGCCGGATGAAAGATTGACGCTTTTGGCCTTTGACTGGATGATACCTCTCTTCAAACCTACATTTTCATTATTTGTTTCAAGAAGAATAGAAAAGTTGCAATTAATAAAGATATAGTTACTAATCAAGATAATTTCCTATTCATGTAGGATTGCTAATCCAATAAAACCTTTGTAAATCAATAAACAATTTCCACAAGCTTTGTTGAAATCCATCAGGTATTTGTATCGGAAAGTAAATGAACATTGTGCACACTGTTGTCTATGTTTAAATCCATTTCATACGACACCTTTCTCTTTGTTTGTAGAAAGTAAAACTTAACCTGACTATAGTGTTTACAATGTTTTCAGAAGAACTTATCATTTAGATTTCAACACATTACCTCACCGCAACAAAAACAGAATCCATCACATCCAAGCCATTTTTGTCAAGTATGGTGAAAGTCATTAAGCCAGGCCCACTGTCCCATCATAGACCTGAGACAGCAGGCCAACACTCAAGCTGCTTAAACTATGCTTGGAATGTTACATGTGGTAAACTAATATTTTTTAATATATATTATGTGAGTATAATGCAATCTGTATATAAATAGATGCATATTGTTTGAATTTGATGAGGTTTTATAATTGATTTAGGGTCATGGATTGAGTTCTCCAGCATTTCAGGAGCATTCATAACGCTAAAATAAGTCAGAATGCAATACTGGTCAAAAATTAAATTAACAGAAGAATTTCCCTTTCTTTCTCTCATTTTCATCAGCTTAAAAAATAATGCCAATAACTAAGTAGAATTATAGTTCCACTCAAAAAACTCAAAATAACCAGCCTCACAAGTCAAAGTAGAGAGCATAGGCCTTAGCCTCACCAAAAAATTATCATGGTTTCAGCCCACTTTTCAGGTGCCCCCATTGAAGCATGGTGCCCCCATCGAGTTAGGTCCCTTTGAGAAATTGCTTTGAGTTAGGTACCCCCATTCAGCCGATAACTTTTTTGAATTGACACTTTTTGTTCTTTTGTATACCAGAAGATTGTAATCAGTTATGAGTGTGAGAGTTAAATGGTTAAACAGAGCCAAAAACACAACTAGCTATCATGTTTGCTTACTCTTATCCTGAGGTTTTTAGAAGCGCACTCGCATGAGAAAAGCTTTCTTCTTTTTATGCTATAAAGACGGCAGCTATAAATAAAAAAAATCACATTTGAAAAATATAGCAAAAGATGTTGTGATGGGAAACAAAAGAAAGAAGAGAATCGGATGGGAAAAATGGGTGCTGGGGTAAAACAAACTGAATAAATTGAAAATTTTGAAATATTCAATTTGGAAAATATACACAGCCACAAGAGCCTCCATCAAAACAGCTAGGAACCCCCGATATAGGTAACCCCAAAGAATTGCAAAATATTGGCCCCAACCCCTGGCGTAGGTGCCCTTTAGATTTCGGGGGGGGGGCTGAAACCATGTAATTATGATAAAAAATTAGAAAGGTTAAAAAATGAGTTTTGAATACTAACCATTCATCCTTTTTCTTGATGACAAAGAAGTCGTTTATTTGCGTTCTCTTGAACTCCACTTTGTACTCTTGGTATCTTTGGACAGCTTGCTCCTCATTGATGTCGTCCTCTTGTTGGGAAACAAAATCTTTGAAACTCATCAAATGGGGTGACCCAGTGTTCCTGAGATGTTAGAAATGAGACTTTTACTTTTGATTGGATTTTGCCAAGTTTTAAAATCAATTGCCTTTTCCTAATTGCCTGTATGCATTTTCATATTAATCATCTTCCTACAAGGTTCAAAAATAGAATTTTCCTTTAGAAGAACAAGGTTGAAGAGATACAACAAACTTTTGAAACTTTTTAGAAAAAAATGCCATTATTGGAATTTATTGAGATCTTTGGCTAGCCTAGTCTGTAGCAGTCAGAAAGAAAGAAACATAAGTTATATTACGGTTTCTCTGGAGGGTTCATAGCATTTGAGTCTCCTCTGTTCCATTGGTTATCATCCCTGAAAATATGAAAAAAATGATTATACAGCAAATTAGGGCTTAAAAATGGTCAAAATTTGTTTTACATTCATTTTCTGACACACTTCCGACATTTACTTTTAAAAATTTTGTTGGCAAATCAATTGTTGGTCACAAAAAAATTGTTGATTGAAATATTTTTAACCACGGTAGATGAATGTCGAATGCCTAAAGTCATTGTATTGATACGCTTGGATATTACATTTCATATTAATATCATTAAACCCAAACGTTATCTTTCTGTAAAGTAGAACTGCTAGTGAATAAACAGCAAATCAAAATTTGAGCTTAATAAAAGTATTACCCATCGTTTTTGTTTCGCTTGTAGGGTGGGCTCCCTCCTCTATTCTGAAAATTGTCTCTCCTGTCTCCACGATTGTCGCCGCGATTTCCATAATAATCTCTCTTGCGATCTTGCCACCCACCTCGATCACCTCTTCCCCTATCATTGTATCCTCTGGGTGCAGGTCTCCTGTTATCATAATCGTTTCTTTCGCCTCGGAATTTATCACGTCGACCACCACGTCTGTCTTCGTCACTGTCTCCCATTTTTGTGTTGAGCTGATTAATGTATTGTTTCTTTCAGTTTGTACTGCAAATCAAAGTCAATAGATAATTATATAATTCTGTTCAAAATTATTGAATGCAAAAGGGTAAAATCTAAATTGAAAATAAAAATTTTTTTTGATCAAGAAAAGAAATATTTTTAAAGGCTTTGCTAAGATCAGATAAAAGAAACTTTTTAAAGTTCCAAGGACACAAAAATCATATACTGTAAGTTATAACAAAGGAACAACATGGAAATAATCTAAAAAATCTTTTCTGAAACAAATCACATTATATACAAATAATAAAAGTGCATTATAGTTTCACATTTCAAACAACCAGGGTGATAGCTTGTTTATGCGAGTGTTCTTTCACAGCTTCTCTCAAGACACTCCACACATCCAAACAAGCAGCTTTGGTGGTCTCTAATAAGTTTTCTAAATGGTCTTTATGTAAACGAGAATCCATTTGAAAAAACACAACTTTTTCACTCTTAGGAAGCATCCCTAATGTAACCCTAGATACACCAGAACTCTCCTCCAGATAATTTATATCAGCTAGAAAATTTTCTCGAACATAACTTGATGAGCAAGCACAAACAAAGTCCTTCATTGGAAGTCCAGCATCAATGAGTGCAAGGGTGGCAGCGTTTATTGATGCTGCTATGTTTCCTCCATCAGATTGAATCACTTGTATATAAATATCGATTTGTGAGCGAGGATACAATTCTTTCATTATGGCAGTTTCGAACATCTTTGAAAGCATCAGTGAAATGTCCGTTGATTTTCTGTCCCCTTTATTTCGATGTTTACGCTCACTTGTGCTGAATGATGCCATTCTATACTGACAATTTATAACACATGAATCATGCAGAGCTTTTGATCGAACGGTAACTTCATGTGGCCCATATACACTTGCCACAACTTTTGTGTTACCTTGCTCAATGGAGGCAGATCCATCTGCTTGGACAAATATTCCTTTTTTGCAGATAATTTTCCTAAGCTCGTGACATTTTCTACCATCCAACCGCAAACCTTCAGGTGAAACTAAATCAATACCAGCCATTTATTTTTAAGCAACTACAAATTTATAGCACAGTTAAATTGACTGTCTTTTTTTAGGGCTTGATTTCTATATTTATTGATTTTACTTTATGTGTCCACACACTAAACTAGAAAGTACAGACACAGTCATTAGGCTTTTGACATTCTGGAACTTGGCAACCTAATGATTTCATGTGTATTTTTAGGCACGAGCTGTGCGGACTCTTTTTAAGAAACACAACAAGATTAAAATTAAACAGGTGGAAGGTGATCTACTATTAGGTTATAATGGAGTTATTTGGAATGTTTTCATGGTAAAAATTATTATCATGAGTCAAAATGGTATCGCAGCTTTAGAAAAATGTCTATTTGAAAATATTGGGGAAAATAAAGCTCTTCGTCTTTCCATTTGCCATCTTATGCAAAAAATGAAGGCCAATCAGTTATTCACACCAGCGTCCTGCCAAAATGCATATCAAAGATTAATGCTGCCAAAGCGCTTTATCATTTACTTCACTTGCAAGCAAAAGAATGCGCAGTAAAAATTTAAGATAAAATAAACCGGCGCTTTTTAATGAAATTCATATTTTCAAAAACTTTGAGAAATTACCCAAATTTTGAGCCATATATATAGATAAAAAATTTGAACCGAGCCATCCTTGAAAACTAATTTGGACAACAACTTCCCAAGAAAAAGATTTACGGGAGAAGACACCCTCCTAGATCTGCGCACTGCTGGATAAGCCAGGCCATTTTTTATGCCCTTTTAGCGTCCGATTATCAAACGCTGCCCCTCCTGTAATTGCTGAAATTTTGGTAAAAACAGCGTTTATAGTAAAAAAACACAAGAAAAAGTTATTATGACATCACACATTCTTTCCCGTGCAAGAAAATATCGAAACCACCGTTTTGATATACAAAGTCAGGTCCAACACGTTAGTAAAAACTGCTGTAAATCAGGGGGATCAGATCAATGTTTTGATTAGATCATTTGGTGGTTCTATTCCCAAGAGAATAATTTTCCGTCAGCCGAATAAGGATTATTTTTGTACCTTCGCTGGTGATTTTTCAGCTTGAGTTTATGTCTAATGTTATGGTTTTTTGAAGTGCTTGTTCTAAGAGATGAGTGAATATGATTATTTTTAGTTTTCAAGAAAAGCTAATTTAATCTTTCTTCTACAAGATTACACTACAGTATAGTAATACTTTCTTTTTGCATACATTAAAATTCCATTAATTTTTGCGCTCCTTTAATTTTTGTGCCTTTAATTTTTGCGCCTTTAATTTTCGCGCAGCTTGCAATTTCTTGGATATTTTCTGAGTGTTTTTGACAATTTAAAGTGAGTTTTACTCACTTTCAGCGTACGTATTCAAGCTAGATTTTACATCCCAGAAGCATAATTATCGTGAACAAGGTTCCATTTTATTAAAACAGCCCTAAGATAAGATTTCTAAACGTTCAGAACAATTACTAATTTGCACACCCTTTAATTTTTGCGCGATCATGTGCGCAAAAATAAGGCCTATTTCGCACGCCTTTTATTTCTTAGCGCACGTCTTCTGCGCAAAAATAAAAGGCACACAAAAATTAATGGAGGTAGGTAGGTTTTGTATATTTTCTTTCAATGCATTCTCACCACGGCAATTCGGCCACCATAATTTTTGCATACAATTCAATATGGCGAATGGAAAGGCGAAAAGGTCTACCTGAAACAATTTAGGTCAAAGTGTCTGCTCTCTTATTTAGCATATCTGAATCTCCTAATTTGGATACTACCGTGAAGTTGGGTAACTTGCATCAGTGGAGGGAAACTTGCATACCCATCAAATGACTGACCAATCAAAGCAGCAAAATTTGAAAACAAAGCAACTACACAACTCTAACTTAACTCTACCATTTTTATTTTTATTTAACTTTTATTTTTTAATTTAATGTATTTTATTTATTTGAGATCAATGCATGTTGGCCTCCACTGATGCAAGTTACCTGATCTCACGGTACTCTCCCGGTCTACTAATTAGGAGGTATAAGCTGTAGGAGAGGTATCCTAATTTGTCATAAATCCTTTGACTGGCATATGGAAAGATGACAAGGTCTATCTAGGACTTTTCCTCACTCTTGATCGTCCCTGGTTGGGAAATCTATAACACTGTAGACTATAAGTAACTGGAACTGTCTATTTATCTATCTATCTATTATGGTTGAGTTACAGGAGGCTCTGGGAGCCTTTTCTCGCAACTATAGATGCTTTGAGTAAGCATCCCGTCAGCACCTTGAACTGACTATATACCCAATTCCCCTCACATTGCATGGGTTGACCCAGGCGTAGCAACTCCAGAAGATTTTTCAAATTTTAAATTTTAAACCTATCCTATCTTGTAGAGCTTTGAAAAAGAAAGAAAATGAGGGGTCATAGGCCTCCAGAGGATAAGTGGTTGTAATGATATTCAAATTTTAGTGTCGAAAATTGGACTAAAAATGTCAAAAAAAAGGTTAGGAAAATAGCTCGGAAAAATTCGAAAAATGTGTCAAAAAAGAAAAAAGAAAATTTTTCCAGTCATGCTTCTTTAATTTAGGATATCTCTTTTTCTAGTGTAGCTAGAGACCTGAAATTTGGAGGGAGGATTCTTTGATGATATTAGACTATCATGATAAAAAATATTTGTAAGATATTTAGTATATTTATCAAAATAATGAAAGAGATATCTTTTTTTGAAAAAAGAAGACATTGCATTGTTTTATTTTTGTTTTTGAAGAAAATAGCTTGGAAAAGGTTGAAATGAGTCAAAAAAGGTGGTAGGACCCATTTTCAAGGAGCCTCTGGAAATGGAAGAACAAACCTAAATCAAAAGAAAATCCATTTCGGCAGAAATAAAAACTTTTTTTGGGACATTCCCATGCAAAAGAAGCAAAAAAGTGAAAAAAACTACATGAAAATGAAAGAACTAGAATTAACGATTGTGATTTTTGAATTCCAGCCTTCAACTATTTGTTCCTCCATTTCCAGAAACATTTGTTCATCAACAGTTGCAACTATTTTTTCTCCCACGAAATTCAAATTCTTAAATGTTGCAAAAACGTTCTGCAATTTACCAATTTCCCATCTAGCCAGTGTCCACAGTGTTATATACCGCTGGAAAGCTCAGTCAGGACCTCTTTGGTCTTTTTTAACATTAGTTTGGATAGAATAAAAACATACCTGATCAACACAACCAAACTTTCTGTCTTGCGTTTACTCTTTCCTTCCCAACAACTTTCGTTTTTGCTTAAATTGTGAAACACTTTCGATTTCAATGCCGTGAAGAGGTTACAAGATGGCGGGAGGTTTTTGCACAGAAATCTTCAAAAAATAGAACTTCAAAATGGAATATCTGGAAAACTACTAAAGCTAAACAGGCAAAATTCCAAGCAATCTGGTCACTGGCCGTTTTTTGACTTAGAAATTGAGTTTTGGCTTTCGAAAGTAACCAAAATTTATAATGAAACTCCTCAAGGCCACTTATGAAGGGTTTATTTTCAAGGATTAATTAAGCATTGCATTTGTGAAAATAGAAAGAAATGTATTGAATTGAATTTATTTTCAATCATCATAGAAAGAATACATTTTGATTTTGCTCACTATCTTCATCTTTTTGACAGTTTTGTACACAAAATACAAATTCTCTAAATACTGAGTTTTGAAACTCAATTCAAAATTGAGTATTTTGGCCGTATAACGGCCACAAAAAAGTGCTTAGAATTTTCACTGCTAAAGGTTTAAAGATGAGTGACCCCTGATTTTTTTTCTGAGGATAAGGGCTTTTCATTAAACTTGGTTTGACATTTTGCAAATGAGTCTGAAATTTCGACTGACCACCCTACCCTAACTTTTTTGACCTGCAAGTCATCGATATGACATACATTTTCAACAATCAACAAAAGAAACCAATAAAAGTTCAAAGAATAAAACCTTAAGTGGACATAAATAATTGTTCACCAATCTTGGGGATTGGATCTCTGGATAGGCTGATTGGAGAACACAAAGAAATAAAATAATTAACCCCTTCCTCCCCCCCCCTGGAAAATATTAGGAAAATATGTGAATTGTTTTATTTGTTCAATTGCAGACACTGATGGAAGAGTTATCTTATGTTATCCGACCACCGCGATATCGATTGTTTTTAAATTTAATCAAGCCAAGCCCGATCCAACATATTATAAACTTTAACCTTCTACCTTTAACCATCTTGAAAACTATGTAATAGGATTGCACGTTTTTCAAGATCCTTGTCGCCGCCATTTTCTCTTCCTTTTCACTGGGAATTCAAAATGGTAGCCGTGAACAAATGGAAATGAACACAGCTTAGACCTAGTTTAGACGGCCATAACTTTCTACCTTGGGTGAGAGACCCGAGATCCGATGGGAAGTTTTTTAATCATTTCTTGAAAAAGATTGAATTGACATGACGTCAAAAAGGCATCACATTGACTTTAGCTTTAGGCAGTGTCGACTTTCTGCCAACTTCTAATCTTTCGTCAAAAACGAGGCAAGGCAGAAAGTTGACCGTCTAAACTAGGTCTTATAGCATGGGGAACGTCGACCTGGCTCTTCAGTGTTCAGAGACGTTTCCCGTAAATAATCCACACTTACACCGTAGATGATAGGCTGCTCTGGTATCCAATTAACGGATTCATGCTCCTTATACCAAAAAAAGTTCAAAAAAAAGTTCAGACGTTTCCCGACGTCTTGAGGCCGAACAAATGTCCCAAAGTGCTTAGAGTTTTGATATTTAGAAAGTAGATATCCTAACTTAAAATTTGAGCTATCACTTTTTAAATTTGACCAACTTGTTCTCTGCTTATGAGCTTTTAAAGTCAAAATTCACTTTACGGAAAGTGTAAAAAACACGTAAAAAAGTAAAATTTGGTATTTTTAGACGTTTTTGATATACAGTTTTTGAAAAAAATCTATGAAAGCGCCAATCTTTATAAAAACTGGTCTTGTTTTAAACAAAAATGTACTTTCAAAGGTGTTTTTATTAATTATTAATGTCATAAAACTCGTTAAATAAGTCAATTTGTAAGTGACTTTCTAATTGATTGCATGAATTTAATAGTGTTTTTTACACTTTTCGAAAAGTGAATTTTGACTTTAAAAGCTCATAAGTAGAGACAGGCCAGTATCACAACCCGATTCTACAATATATGTAGTTCTGTAAATTTTAGAATCTACAAAATGTGTAGATTCTGTATTATCAGAAACTACATAATATGTAGATTTCAAAATCTACATAATATGTATATCTTAGAAGATTCTAATAGTGACGTAATGTATTAAAACAGGCCAAAATCACTCCAGAATCTACCAAATAAGTAGAAGTGTCAACGATTTTAATTATGTGCGTGCTCGAGTTAAATTCAAGCTCCAACCCTGACCTTAACTGTCTAGATAGTGCGTGCTCGAATTAGTTTCGGGCTCCAACCCTGACCCTAACTGTCTAGATAGTCATTTCCCCAGGATTACGCCATCCACAACCCCAACCAAAATGTGACTGAACCGCCCTTAGCGATTCAGTAGAGAACAAGTTGGTCAAATTTAAAAAGTGATGGCTCAAATTTTAAGCTAGAATATCTACTTTCTAAATATCAAAACTCCAAACACTTTGGGACATTTGTTCGGCCTCAAGACGTCGGGAAACGTCTGAACTTTTTCGTGGGTCACCCGGTAGATCTCCTTATATTACCTGAAGTTTTGTATAGGTCTGTGATTCAGTATACAGTTTACTATTTACAAATCCCCCAAAAACCTCCAAGTCTAATTGAAATGAGTTTCTTTCAAAATAAATCTTCTACATGATTCCCAAATGTATAACAGTAATTACTAAACTTTTAATTAATGGTTATGTTACTTCAATGGAATCGAAATAATAGGCAGATCTTTATGCTATGATTCTCTATCACTAACTCTTTTTAAAAGGCATTGATGACATTTTTAAGTTGTGTTTTTAACGACGGGAATAAAAATATCAACTTTGAACTTTATCCAAGATCTTGGATGATCATCATGGTTACTTTTCTCTGCGTTGATTGCGCGCTGAATAGAATCTCGATTGGTCGGCACAGGTCGATATGATTTTGGCCTGTTCATTTCACGGTGAGTTAAGACAAGTTCAAAACCAAATTCCCGATTTTCCCACTGCTTCCTATTGTTCCTTAACACTCGCATACTGAACCGTTCAAAAGAAGCGTATTTATTAACGAGATGGTTAGGGAAAGCAAGAATACTTTAAAAGCTAGCTTTTAAAGTATTCTTGGGGAAAGTGCTGTGTTGCAGGATATCGGCCAAAAACCCTTGGTTAAAAAAGTTATTTTTATTCTTAAAACGTGACGTTGGACGAACTAAAACCAGTCTTTTTACCCCTGGAAAAATGAAAAATCAATCATTTAGAACATATAATTTTTTCTTGATTACCCCTGGAAAAGTTCGAGCATTCCAAACGGAATGGCCCATAACGTGTCCATTTGATCAAGGATTTTGAAAATCTATTTTCAAAGTCTTTGATTTGATTGAGAAAAAAATATCATATTTGGAATGTAATGTGTATGTTTCTTTAAAAACATATAAAGGCTGTGAATAATAGTTATCTTTGTTAGGGAAAATCAATTGAAACCATCCTGTACCTTATCATATCTCGTAACGTTTGCCATGAATAATGAAATGTGCATCTTTTGACGAATTTTAATTATTGATTTCGGTTATTCAAAAAAATGCACAAGGTCTTGAATTTTTAACACTTTTACAAAATCTATCGAATTAATTCCGTACAATCTAATACCATTTTCCTTGCATTTGAAGAAAGAGTTGTGTCATTGCGAATAATTTTTTCAGTTGTGGAATATCATTGAGAAGAAATAAGAGAATTGAAGAAATCAAATCGAGAGAAAATACCAATTCCAAATTTCCGAATCGAATTTCATGCTCCTGATTTTTTATAGTAGAAGCTTATCAGTACAGACTTTGTAAAAGAACGACAACCAAAAATCAAAGTATCGAAGAAGGAAACTTGGAATTTCGAATCGAAGATGGTTTTTGGAAGTGCTGCATATCGAGATTGTCTTGGTAACGTAACGAGAGATCCAACCAGTTGCCTGGTTTTCGGAGTTATTTGTATTTGTGTTCTATCACCTGTTCTTATCCTCAGTGAAGTCATGTGTTTACCAGCTTGCTTTTGGTGTTTACCACCGTAGATCGACTGCTTTGAAAATAACATTTTTTTTCAATTTTTATAATCCTTTATAATTGTACTACATTTGTGGAAAGTTTCAAAAAATATTTACTTCCTCAGAAATTATTACAAAAAAATAATTGTTTTCTTACGTGATTATCCCCTTAAAAAGCATCTGAATTCTTAAGATCTGCTTTGAAAGCAGAAAATTTTAATTTGCTGGATTTTCTCTTTTCAAAATGAACAAGAAGCCCAGAGGGCATGAAGGCCCAGCGAATAAAAGTATGAACTGAACAAGACTTGAGTAGCAGAGGGGATTTGAACCTGGAGTCGCTAATACAAGCCATAGACGCCTTAGACCATTCGGCTATCTCTTATTTACAACAATAAGATATATTTCATAATATTTAAATCTTATATACAGAGATGTTTTTTTCCTAACACGTGAACAACTGAACTGTTCACATGATAAGAAATGTAAAAACAACTTTTTTTTAAAAGAACATCTTCCTAAAGAGAAGAAGGTTTGTTACGGTTTGTTACATTGTTTTTCTTAAAACACACTACATCTGTTATGTTCTTATAGTTTTAATAGTTAATTGTATTTTCTCCTTTTATGTTTTTAACCAATAAAGACGATTTCAATTGTTTTTTATTCTGTCAATGGGCTCTTCCAGAAAAAATCCGTTCATGGGGGGTGGAGGATATATTATTTTTTTCATGAATTACCCCTGGACATTTTGATTTTTAACCCCCTGGACACGGGTTATACCCCTGGACAAACATCAAATCAACCCTGTGGACACAAAAAATTACCCCTGGATATTGGAATTTACCCCCTGGACATTGCAATTTTTTGGTATTTTTTCAATACCCCTGGACAATTCATCCTCCACCCCCCATGAACGAATTTTTTCTGGAAGAGCCCAATCATGTTCTAACAGCCAATCAAATCCTTCACAATCTGAATTAGCCTGTGCTTGAAAACGCCATATATGAAAACGCGTATCGCCTAGTAAATTGTTACACACTGACACCGGGCAGAATGCTAATGAAAGGCCCAGTACGCTAAAGCTAGCTGGGCCAATAAACCAGCCGAGGCTGGAAGGTCAGCCAATAGAGCTTAATAAGTGGGTTAACAGATGTAAGAGATGCACTGAAACAGAGTAGACTAAATATGTTGAATAATGTACAAGATGTGAAACATTTGATAACTTGATTTAAAATTATGTAAAACAAGCCTGAGAGCTCCTCCAACCCCCCCCCACGAGAAGCTCAAAGTATACTTCTCTTTAGCATTGTCCATATAGTACGTACGCAAAGATTTTCCAAATATTTGACACCCCCTCCCCCTTGTACGCAGAGAACAATAGAAATGACTTTGTTTAAACAATAGATGTAGCTTTTGCTAAACCCCCTCTCCCCCCTTCACTGTGTACGTACTATATGGATGGCCCCTCCAGTCTGGGTAAATAAATTTTGTAGTTTAGTACCGTCAAGTTACACAACATGCACACAATCATCTTGAAGACTTTGCTGGTCGCAAATGATAATCGAAAGCAAAACTTAAAATTCATAACTATGCGGGGAAGCTCATTTTTCCCCCGTTTTGCTTTAAACTCGCTTTTGATTGGTCTATGAATTTGGGCGAATGATTTACCGCCTTGGCGGAATAAACACACAACCATAATAAATAAATTCAACAGGGCAGCGGTGTAGCAATTAATTTCAACTGGGAGTCCTCTCTTCTGTGCCAAGCACTGGCAGTGTTTTTTAAACTTTAAAACAATGTTAAATGAAGACCAGATTGATCTATTTGTTATGGCTGTGCAAGTTGTGACGAGAGTGTGCAAGTTGTGTAACTTGACGGCAGCCCGCTTTCTGCAAGTCTGATAAGAGATATCTATAAACTGTTATCGCCATTCATTCCATTGGGCTCCTCCAGAAAAAATCCGTTCATGGGGGGTGGAGGATATATTATTTTTTTCATGAATTGCCCCTGGACATTTTGATTTTTAACCCCCTGGACACGGGTTATACCCCTGGACAAACATCAGTTCAACCCCGTGGACACAGAAAATTACCCCTGGACATTGGAATTTACCCCCTGGACATTGCAATTTTTTGGTATTTTTCCAATACCCCTGGACAATTCATCCTCCACCCCCCATGAAAGGATTTTTTCTGGAAGAGCCCATTCCATCATTCAGTCAAAATGTGCGCCAAGGTTAGAAAAGGTTAGAAAAACACAATCTGCGTCCGGAACTGCGTGAAAAATAGTCTGATCAATTTCAACAAGAACTGTATATATTAATATTAATATAAATGATCAAATTCCAAAGACCATTTGTCTATGAAGACCCGCATGCTAATGGAGAGTAAACCGAAAACACCAGTTTATCCACGATTTCTCAATTTTAAAATCCGGATCAGTCCACACGAATTCCCTTTCAACAAGATGTATAGCTGCTTCTTAACAGAAAAATATTTTCGACTGACCGGCTAAACGACTCCCACTTTTTAAAGTAGAAATGACGGGAACCAAACAGTTTTTTGCGATTCGCCTTTATCACAAACACGTCCAAGTCCAAAAAAGCACGATTGCATCCAGTCTTTATATCAAATTTATACAGTAGCTGTACTTTTGTAAACTTTATCAAATTCCAATAACATTATAACACCATCAATCCCCCTAGAGGCAAACAAGAAAAAGGTTTTTATTACAAAAACTATTAAAAAGCAGCAATAAAAAGCATCAGAAAATTCAACATAAACAAAAACTTGAGCAAACGGCTTTAAACCTTCAAAGGATGTAGAAAAAGAATCCCCTTGATGAAAATCATGTGTTTGATTTGCCGAGTTAAAAAAATAAATGTTGAAGCTTGCAACAGATTTACACTGGAAATACTTTGGTACAACTCTGACTTATCACATCTGACTATCGCTTGAGCCGCCATCTTGAAACTACATTATGATCTGTAAAAACAACGCACGCTAAAAGTACCCAAAAAGTTAACCCGATCGGAAGAAAGTTTAGAAATCAAAGTGAGATCGGAAAACCGGATTTTTTTTTGCCGTCTTATGATGATGATGGAGGAACTGGAAGAAAATTTTACCTATTTGAATGCTCAGCTTAGGCTGACCAACTAAAGATGTCACATAACTAGGGCAGCAAATTAAAAAACTTTTCCCAGTATCTTCTTTACTAAGCGAACGTTCTTTTCAACGATCCCTGGATATCAGATTTGTAAACCTTTATCAAATTAAGGAATATAAATTTTCACTATTAGAATTTTTTGATTTTTTGATTGTTTGTATAAATTATTATCATTTTAGAAAATCGTAGACAAATAAAAAAGTACTTATTGTAAAAATTCTTCTACAACCAGGAACAATAACAAAAATAAGAAAATCCCAATGCTTTGCCGTTTTTTAAAACAGGCCACATACACACAGTGTAACAGCCAGGTAGAGCTGAAACCCTTTTAAGAGTGTAGAGGTTTATGAAACCCAACTTCACCATCACCTAATAAATTAGTTTTCTTCCCACGTCAAACGATTCATTTCTTCTGCTCTGCAGTTAGATAATACATCATGTCGACGTCAGCAGGGCGATCAGCTGGCTTTGTGAGTTCGGGTTGCTGAGATGGGAGAAAGGCAAGAAAATGGTGTTATTATGGTTATGGTGTTCATAAAATAATAATTATTTTTAGTTTCGTAAGTTCAAAGTATAAGTAATGTTTTTGTTTTGATCAAATTTCAATGAGTTGTTGACCACCTGAAACGACCTGAACACGGCATCTATTTATGTCTAAATAATCACAAGAATTTTATAAATGAGCTTATTTCTGCATATTTATAGATTTTTTTTCGAATATGTTCAAAGATATCGATTGATCCACTCACCCCTTCAACGGCAACATTAGCTTTATCGGAGGTGACTTTGTATGGTGAATCAGCTACAGCGACATTTTCACTAAAAAAACAACAACATAATAATAGTGTTAAACAAGTGATACTTTTATGGACCTACCTGGTTATGCATTTAACACATATATAATTGATATCTACATAAGCGTGACCATGTAACAATCATTCAGAACACAAATAGTGACGATCTATTAAAATTAGTCGTTTGTTTCTTATAAAAAAACGTTTAGAAACCAAAATTTCATGCTCTTGAAATATTCTTTCATATTCAAGACTTCGAGAGCAAAAAAACATATCTCATCAAAAAATTCAGTAATTTCAAGAACGTTGATGTATGCTTATTAATAGTGATTCTTATAGATAAAGATGCGTTTTTTGAGCTGAAAATTCTTTTTTTTACAAAAATCTGCTTGAGCCATCTTTTACCTACTTTCATGCAAAAAGTCAGAAAAAACAATGATCCAATATTTCACAAAGTCCAAAAAACCCTTTTTTTTAGCCGTTTTTTAGCTGAAATTTACCCCTAAATTTGTTTTTTCGAAAATCGGGCTCCGTCACATTCGAGGGTTTATAGTTATGGCATCGTTGCTAAAAAATCATAAAAGAATGAAACAGCCAATCTCGAGAAGAGCTATACCTAAGTAAATTGATAATGTGCTTATAAAAGAATATCGAATTTGGCCTATTTCCTATAAAAACACGCCAAGCAACAAACCAAAATTTCATGTCTAAAAACACACATTTTTGTTAAAAGTAAGCCCTCCTGAGCAAAAAAAAACATCTATCTCATAAAAAAATTGAGTAATTTGACTAAGAACATTGATGTATGCTTATTAATAGTGATTCTTATAGATAAACATGCGTTTTTTGAGCCAACAAAATTTTTTTGCAAAAATCTGCTTAAGCCATCTTTTACCTACGATGGTACCCTACTTCCATGCAAAAAATCAGAAAAAATTAACGACCTAATTTTTCACAAAGTCCAAAAAACCCGTTTTTTAGCCGTTTTTTGGCCCAAATTTGCCCAAAATTTTTTTTTTTTGAAAATCGGGCTCTGTCACATTCGAGGGTTTATAGTTATGCATCTTTGTGCAAAAAATCAGAAAAAACTAACGAGCCAATTATGAGGAACGCTAATAACAAACGAACGAACGAACGAACGGACAAAGGTTAATTTATAGGACCTCCACCGGGGTAGGTCCAACAAGGGCCCTCTCTAGCATCTTTACCAATTCCCAAGAGAGCTGATTCCAACAGTGTATTAGTAAAAATACCAAAATCCTTTAATAAGGAAAGCCCAAACAGCCCATTTTCAAAAAGAAAGATTTTAAAGCCTTCCGTTAGAAGAAAGGTAGATAGCTCACCAGGCGAGATTTTTGTTATTTTCAACATTTTTCATGATTAATTTCTTCCATTGTTCATGAAGCTCGTTTAGAACACCGACAGTGAAGGCTTTATCTTTAGCTTCCCCGTTGAAAGCAAATTCGTTGGCAGGTGAACCTGCTGGCATTTTGTAATGTCTAAACCAATCGTATGTTGCCTGAAAGAAAATAAAACGTATATACAGAAGTGTGGTAAATGTTAATTTTTCCATTTAAAAAATTAGGAATTCTTGAAAGTTTTTGAACTGAATTAGCAGATCCTTAAAACTTTGCAGAAATTTGAGAAAAAAAACTTTAACTGGCACAGTTGAAAAACGCTCAAAAAAGTTGTGATTTTTTATTATATAATTATCTGAAAAAACAACACCCCTTGTTCAAAAGGCGTACAATAAAGGGTGTACATACCTCCAAAAGCCCTGGCATGGCATTTTTGACGTCACCAATATCTGAAATGAAACAACAAAAAGAACAGTTTAGAAAGACAGTCAAAACAACTAATAAAGTTGTAACTTTATTTAAAATAATCAAAACTTAAAACACTATAACAAATTCAATCGACAGGACGAACTTAGTCACAATCTACACTATTGGCGCAAAATGGGTATTGAAATAAATCTCCCTGAAAATTTATAATATGTTTTGCTGCTTGTAAACGGTTTCTTTAGCTGTTTTCAGGCTTATTCGCGAAATTAAATCCACGCGAAACTTTTCAAAACTTTGACTCGCGAATCTAAATCCAGAAAATTTCGCGATTTTTTTCGCTCGCAAAATTCAATCCGATTAAAGTAACAACTTGAATTGTTAACTATTTCTTGTGACAAGAGAATAAAGAAGCATTCTTCTCTCCCCCTCTGGATTTTTGAAAAGGATTTTTCCCACCCCTTACCATTTTTCTTGAAAAAAATCCCCCTTTTTAAAAGGGAAAGGGAAGGACAATGAGAACAGGATAGTGTGATTGTGAAAATAACTTTGTAAGTATAATCTGAAAATACGGTTAAGATTCTTAAAGATGAATATACCGTTCAATTTTTCGGCCAAAGGATCGTTGACATCAATAGCAATGACTTTCCAATCTGTTTCTCCTTCGTCAATCAAAGCCATGACTCCAAGAACTTTTACTTGTTTGATCTCGCCACGTGTTCCTACCTACAGAAGGATGGGACCACTTTTAATATTAATACATCCAGTGGAAAATATTTCTAACAAGTGTGCCAAGGCATATTTAAATTATTTCTGACCATGCATGAAAAAAGAAAGCGTTTTTAACGTAACGCCGATTGAAAACAAAAACATAATATTCTTTCAGAAAAATAAAAAGCAAAAAAGTTTGTCACAAAAAAATACAACAAATGAATAAGGGTGGTTCTGAATTAGCAGAATGTTGAACTTGATAAAAAATTAGTTTGATCAAATAATTTTCACTGTATATACTTTAAGTTGTAATTACCTTGTATCCAATCTCACAAACATCAATTGGGTCACCGTCACCTTTTTGACCAGTGTGTTCATCAGTGATGTTTGGGTCTTCCCAGGTCTGCATGTGTAGAGAAATTCGTAGTTGATTTTCACATTGTAAAACACTTATTAGAAAATAGTTGTCAGATCATTTAACATTGCTGTAAATATATACTTAAGACAACAATTAGGTTGCTACGGGTAGGAAAATTCCAAATTCCAAGAGATTTCCAGATATTTTATTTAAAAAAGACAAATCTTTCCAGAAAGTTTGTCAAAAACACGAAAATTTTAATTACTGACAAAATATTTTTTTAATTGTGCAAGAAAAATTCAAATTTTATTTCTGACTTACGCTCAAGATACATTAAAATTAATTTACTCCAATTGTTTAAAACGGATGTTGTTGAAGTGTTGAATAACTATAATATCTTTTATGGGACATGCACATAACAAATTCAATAACTAAGCTTTCCAGACATTATCTGCAAAAATGGCAACCCTTACATAAGAGGACTGTAAAAATGGAGCACTAACATTTCGTGATGATGCATACCTGGGGAATAGCACCATAATTCCACATGTAACCTTTGTATGGGAAGCTGTTCTTGACAAACCTCATCTTTCCTTTTTTGACATCTTGCTTAATTGGATTCATAAAGTCTTTTGTAGAAATCTAAATAGTTAATCAGAGTCAGTTATTTAACTCTATGATATAATTAAATACCTTGTTTGAGAATACAATGGCTAATGCCAATACTTCATTTTACAAGTTCTTTTAGGAAAACAACTTAAAGAAACAATATATCTCTAATTTTTTTGGAAAAAGTTCCTTCTTCTAGCAGACATTCAAAGTGAAATTTCCAGAAGAGAATTATATCGGGGTGTTACAATACCAGGGTTTATTGAGATCACTTTTTGTTGATCTCAATAATTGGCTTGATTTCATGAGGTCATTTTTGTAGAAATCCAGGGAGTCATCCATTGAAAACTGGAAATTTGAAAATTAAAAAAAGCTGAAATATTGAGCAACGAGCATAAATGCCTTATAAAATGTTGAGAGATGTTCTTATTTCTCTTTTTATTCATTCAATATATGTTTTTCTATTTTAAAACAATAAAAGAAATAAGATTATACAATTGCCTTGTCATTTTTATGTTTGTGGCTGTTATAGTGTCCCAAAATGGAACAATGAGCTAAAACTTATTGTCGCACTGCCACTTTCTCACCTCCATTTTTGCATTTGTCCATTTGGGAATTTCCACAACCATATTATATACTCCATTCTATTATAAAGAAAATATTCAAGTTAATAAAACAATCAGTGCATACACAGTACCTTTAGTCTGCCTACACTAAATAAAAATTGAATTGAATTGTTTAGAAATCTTGTTTGAAAAATAAGTTGGAGATTTTTCAGAATCATATAATAAAAGGATCCTCACTACTAGGTCAACCTATTAATAAGACTTGAACATATTCCAACCAAACTTTCCTGTTTACTGTATTAGGAACCTGAACTACATTAGCCTTTGTCTGGATTCTATGGTATTTTAAAGGTAAATTCATAGTTTCTGCTACTGGTTTGAGGTATTCCCATTTCAAAGGGTTTTCTAAGAGGCTCTTGAATTTTGTAAGGGGTTCTTTGGTTTGCTATTGCCAAGAAGGAGTTAGCATTTAAAGCAGCATTTTTATGTAAGAAGATTTTCCTTCAGAATGGGGAATAATTGAAATTAAATTTCCAAATAAAATTTTGCGGAGGGGTGAATATAACAGAGTGGAAAGCTCACCTTTTCGTCAGCCATAAGAGGAATGTCGTGGAATGGAGAAATGATTCCATTTTCATTACCTACAAAACAGTTCAACAAGAATTAAGAACAAAGGACGACTTCTCTAGTCCAATAAGACACGGGATTGGAGTCATGTAAAGAAATTGGATTTGAGTCACGCGACATCTCTATTGAAAACCCGCACAAAAACAACAGAAATAGGATGTACTAATAACTACTGGAACTGAAAGTAAACCTAAGGCCAATATTTTTGGTTTTTCTGAAGGACAAGAAGTATAGGAAGGTTTACTAAAGATGGCTGAAGGCTGGGACTATTCATTAAAAGTAACAATTGGCAAAAAAAGGCACTTTTTTGGGTGATATTTAAGATTTTACTTAGAAATTTTAATTCTGTTACCCCCTTCCCACGTTGCCTTGACAAGAGCGAGGGAACTGTGTTGGCCACCTCTCTTGAAAATTTCAGCAAAACAAAAAAGGAACAAATTCCTGTAACTCGATGGAAATTGAAAAAAAAGCTGGTTTTTGACTGATTCTAAAGTGCTATTATTTGGTAAAAGCTATGCTATTCATGTAAAGATTTCTAGAAAGCTTACCCATTCATTGTTAATATATTTTTCATTTGAAAGTAATTGCTTCATGAAATAAAAAGATAGTCAAATCTTGTAGGGTCATTTTTCAAACAAATTCTGCTAAAATCGATTCTGTATTTTGTGTTCTTACCCTATGCAAACAGTGGAAAATGGCTGAAAATGGACTTTTATATAATTTTTTTGGTAAAAAAGCTAATTTGGCTATATGAAAAGCGTATTCCTGTCAAGATTATTTGAGATTAATTGCTTTACCAATCAAAAAGATATCAAAAAATCTTGACAGGTCATTTTGTCATTTGTGTCATTTTGGTCAGCTGAACGGATTGGCGCATTTCCATTGTTTTGCCTTTTGAAACACGCATGGTTGCTTTTTGTCAATGCCAGGCTATTTTTATTTTAATAGTTCACATGCAACTTCAAAGGCAGAGAAATGACGTTTAAAAATGCCTGGAAGGAAAATGAAATTGGTCTATTGCAGTGAGTCTAAGTAGTTTTCGAAACACCTATTTAGGATGTTTATTTCATGTTGCCCAACAAATGCCCAAAATAAATACTCAGTATATTCATTGAAACTAACTCAATTTTTCGAACCAAACAGTGGCAAGTACGTTGAAACTCAATTTTTCAAACCAAACAGTCATGTAGACCTAACTCTTCACACAAAAATTACGGGAAACGTATGTTTGGACTTTGTACCCTATGCTGCACTCAAGCAAAGGCGGGACAAAAATCAGTTTCTTGGCAAAAGTTATTTATTTACTATTAATGTTTCTCCTTTCTTTTTAGCTTATATTAAACATAATACTGAATCATAATATTTAATTTTAAGTAATCATATTTATATATTATATAAAAATTTAAATGTATATTTTATATCTTATTAACTTCATCAAATCACAAGTCTTTCAGGTCTACATTATCACATCTTAGCCTCTCGCTTACTACATACTATTATAAATCCTTGTGGTGGTGTCTTTCAGCTTCAGTCATATCTCGCTACTTCGCTATCTCACTACTTCTTCTTGCAGCCACTTTTAGCTTTAGTTGTTTGCCAAAATTCGCCAAATTAAATCCTTGCCAAAATTTCCAAATTCGGCAATTCACCAAATTAAATCCCCGCCAAATTTAACAAAAAAAGAATTATGTGAAAAATTAAAACTTAAATCCCCGCCAAAAATCGTGTTTTGGCAAATCGCCAAATTAAATCCACGCCAAAATTTATCCACTTAAGGTATCCATTGATGACCCGCGGCACTATCGTAAAGCTAGAATCGCTTCGCGTACTCTTCGCTAGAGAAAATGATTGACAGATTGAAGTTTTTCATCCGCGCAGGAATTCGGGGAGCGTTCTCGGCTCAATCGAGACGATCTCAATCGAACGGAATCGACACTTTACATCACTTTTGTTTTCGACCCCTTGCATTTGCCACCAATTACAAGTGAAAAATATCCTGTTCATTTGCCAGGATGTGCCTGACTGTCCGTTCGTTTGAGTCTGGTGATGAAAAAGCAAAGAACAAGAAGAAAAAGAGAGGGGATAAAAATATGAATATATAAAGAGGAATTGCTTACGAAAGAAGACACGGTAGTTGTCAGTGAATGGTGTTCCGAATTCTTGAAATTGGTAGGACATTCTTCTGCAAATGTTTCTAACTAAAGGAATGATGTTACTGGTAGGTGTGGACACGAGGTAGCACGTGGCAATCGATAGGGAAGAGAGAGGAAATAGCCTTCCCATTACCCGCTTCCCGCATCCGAGCATCTTGTTTACACTGTGTTCACCTTTACCATCCTTACGGCTTCAAAAGGTCAAAGGATAACTTTCCTTTGTAAGTGTAACCATTATTCTAGGCTGTATTTGAAAAACGATCGCGGGCTAGTTAAATAAAATAGGTTGGACTGACTTGAACAGATTCTATTCTATCCCATCTCTGATCTGGCGTAAGATCGCTTTCTGCCTGTTAAACCCAGGTCATCCAGCAGCTTTTCTTCATCTTTTTGAAGACTGGGAAAAAACTTTTGGTCCGGTCTGACTTTAAACATTCTAGTTATCGCCGTGAAAATGTTTGATCAGGGGAGTGCTGCGGTGCTGAGGTGCGGTGCTATGCTGTGACGACTGGTGGGTGAACAGTGGACAGTTAAGTTTCAAGTTTAAACCAGTGGATGGACCAACATGAAACCAATGAAATAAGCCTAGAAGTTTCAGGGAGTATTACTTTGCGTACAATATTTGTACCTTTTGGGAAGTCATGTATAATACTAGGTCACAGTTTGCTTCAGAGCAAACTGGTGCGACCGCTGTTTTAAGGACCCTGCCGACGCACCGGACTGTCCGGTGTATTTGTCTGGTGGCAAAAAGTATCCTTTCGCTACACCGGACGCAATAAGTCCGGTGTTGCATACAGGGAATTTTGAACGCCGGACATTTATGAAACAAAAAATTAAGAAACACCGGACGCACCGGACTGGTCATGTCCGGTGTTTTGATTGTCCGGTGGGAAAAAATATCCTTCTCCGACACCGGACATCCGACTTCCTTAAGTCCGGTGTAGAAATTGTCCGGTGGTAAAAAAAATTCTCATTTTACACCGGACTTTCGTGTGTCCGGTGTTCGTTAAGTCCGGTGCGTCGGCAGGGTCCTCTGTTTTACAGAGCAATTAACACTTTTTTGGCAGTCAACAGAACAACATCCATCACAAATCATGTATGATACTTCATAAAAAATGAAAAACCTCGTGAAAACCAGCACATGTAAAATGCAATATAACTAACAATGCCAAAAAGAATTGCAGAGGACCGAGAAAAGTTATAATTCAAAATAATAACTCCAAGAAGTACATCTAAAAACAAAGACTACCTCTGAAATCAAAACGCTTGCATCCTAGCTAACACGCTGAACTTTCTAAGCCACCGTACCATCCACCCATACCTCTCTGGGCCACCGTACACGAGGGATATCTCTTAGATATTTGCGTGGTTATCTCCCTAATATTCAGCCACCAAAAATGAAAATTAAAGATGGTAACTTAAGCTGCACGATTTCACTTTCGATTTCAACTTTCAACCTCCCAACTCCGTAAAACAAAAACACGACGGTAAAAAACCGCCTTCAGGCGGTCGATAAGTCTTTAGCACTTTATACAAAAATTGGGTGTACGGCGGGGGGGGGGGGGGTGGATGGATGCCGCTTGTAATCCCTTTTTAAGGCTCTGAAGCTAAGATATCTGACAGGGTCCAAAATTTACTAATTTTAAAGATGTGTATCTGACATGGTCCAATGGTCGACTTATGGTAATTTTGGACATTTTTTCAGGATGGAAATCAGAAAATCTTTCAATTTTTACATTTTAGTCAATTTTGCCACTATAATAAGTCAATGGGAAACTTAGCGGCAAAGTTTTTTGAAGTCCAATTAATGTCTTAGTGCAGTTGCCATCTGGCTATTCCATTTTTAAACCATATATACAGGGGTATTGACGAACTTTTCCAGGCGGTCTGAGCCTTGATTTTCCAAGGGGTTTTTGTTCATTTTTTAGATTTTCCAAAGGGGATATTAAAGGTTTCCTGGGGATTCTCTCCTCCTAAACTGACATCAATAGTTATTTTCCAGACCCTTTTTCACAAAATTTCACTTTCCAGGGGTGTCGACCCCTAATTTCCAGGTAGCGACTCCAGAGGATTTTTCAAATTTTAATTTTTTTTCTAAATCTATCCTATCTTGTAGAGCTTTGAAAAAGAAAGAAAATGAGGGGTCATAGGCCTCCAGAGGATAAGTGGTTGTAAAGATATATATTCAAATTTTAGTGTCGAAAATTTGACTAAAAATGTCAAAAAAAAGATTAGGAAAATAGCTTGGAAAAATTCAAAAAATGTGTCAAAAAAGAAAAAAAAGAAATTTTCCAGTCATGCTTCTTAAATTTTGCAGGGAGAATTCTTTGATGGTGTTAAAATATTATTATATAAAAATATTTGTAAAATATTTAGTATATTCATCAAAATAACGAAAGATATATCTTTTTTTGAAAAAAGAAGACATTGCATTGTTTTATTTTTGTTTTTGAAGAAAATAGCTTGGAAAAGGTTGAAATGAGTCAAAAAAGGTGGTAGGACCCATTTTCAAGGGGCCTCTGGAAATGGAGGAACAAAAACTTATGAGTGTAAAGAATAAGTTTTTCTGAAAGGAGAAACCCCAAATGAAAAGAAAATCCATTTTGGCAGAGATAAAAACTTTTTTTGGGGACATTCCCATGCAAAAGAAGCAAAAAAGTGAAAAAAACTACATGAAAATGAAAGAACTAAAATTAGTGAATGTGATTTTTGAATTCCTCACCCTTTTTCGGATAAACATACAAAGTTTCAGCCTTCAAATACATTTTCCTCCGTTTCCAGACACATTTGTTCATCGGTAGTTGCAAATTTTTTTTCTCCCATCGGCAAACAATTTTCAAAATGTTGCAAAACGTTGGGCATTTTACCAATTTGCCGTCTAGCCCGTGTCCACAGTGTTATATACCGCTGGAAAGCTAAGATCACGGGCTTTCATTTAGTAAAAACCGGAACGCTTTAATAGCATACATAGAAAAAAAGTTCGAAGGGTTCAAAGTTCACGGAAAAATGAAACATTTGGTTTGACGTCAACGTCCAACGAAAGTTGCATGACTTCTGGAGTCGCTATTCCAGGGGATAGTTTGTTATCCAAAATTTCGAGGGGGGTTAGCTTAGGCGGCAATCACAAATATATTCGTTTCGCGTCGCCTGACCGACTCTCGAAAATTGAGTAAAATTGAGTCGGTGAGTCGGTAAATTTGTCAGAATTTTTCTGTCAATGACCTTTCCTTCGTGCAAAAATTTTATTTTTGCCGATTTTTTGCGAGCGATTTCTAGCGCATTCGCAGCATTTTGACTTTGTTTATCATTACATGCACCATTTTGGGGCCGGAGGTCACAGTGTTCAAAGGTCATTTTTCTAAGACTCACTTTTTAGACCCAACGAGGACGCGAAATGAAGATATTTGTGATTGCCGCCTTAGTGAAAAAAGTTCGTCAATATCCCTGTACAATTTCTTTTTGGAAGAGCCCATTTTTACCGTCACCTCGATTTTGATGAGTGTTTGTTTTGTTCTTTCATTCCAAGCATGAAGCATGACCTTTCCGAAAAAAGATTCAAATATGCTACGTCAGCGCTAGAATGGGGGCGCTTCGCCTTAAAATAATACCCAACATTAAAAACCATCTGCATGTGTGAAGGGGATCAACAAAATTTCATGTATTTGTACAAGGAATGTTATATTCTTTAGGTGTTAAAAATGCATGCGGGCGGACGGGCGGTCGAAAAAATTCACGGGTTTTTTTCTCCCCCCTAACGGCCAAATGCTGCTAAAAAATTCGAAAATTGAAAGTTGACGGCCCCTTCTTTTGTTTAAGGGTACTGCGCATGTTTACCAAATATTCATTTCTGACAGTCATAGTGGGCAGAGGGGTATCAAGCCCCCCTCAAAAATGGCGACCCCCTCTTTTAGCTCAACCCCCTCTTAAAAATGAAAATTCCTTGACCCCCCTCTTTTTATGGAACCCCCCTCTTTTTCCCAGGTTTAAGTTCAACCCCCTCTTTTTTCGACCTTTTATGAAACCTTTTACAAAAGCAGAGGTTGAAAAAGCAACATATCCATCAAGAGTTGTAGAAACAGAGTTTTTGCTTCATTCCAGGGGGGGGGGTCAGGGTCAGGGTCCAGGATACCAACCCAGGGCCCAAAAACCCGACTTTTCGAGATTTGAAAGTAGTAGACACCACCACCCCCTAAATTGGTATCAATACCAACTTAAAAACCCCAATTTTCTAAAAAAGGGGGACCCACCCCCCTAAATTGGTATCAATACCAACAAGAAAATCCTGATTTTCTGAAAAAGAGGGGACCACCCCCCCCCTAAATTGGTATCGATACGAACTTGAAAATCCCGATTTTTCTGAAAAAGGGGGACCCACCCGCCCTAAATTGGCAATTAGTAAAAATGCAAGAAGTTATATGGATATGATACTGCATACAAGGGACGCTAAACTAAATCTGTGGATGTTTTTATTCAAAGAACATTCCTTTTATTAATCACTTATATTATGTACCACACTTTAGACTCCTGAAAATGAAAACAAGTTTTTCTCATTCTACAGTAACACAACTTATATTTCTTGAACTAAATTAGCAAAATGTATCAAATTCATAAAACTAGTTGATAAAGTAGACTAGATAAAAAACTCATTGTATTAGGCACGCCTAGAGTCTTTGTAACATAGCCTACTTTAATCGTAGAAATTTTAGCGAGACTAATTTTAGCGTATTAGCGAGTTTTCCCTATTTCCGCTAAAATAAATCTCGCCGAATCGACAGATCGCTAAAATTTATCCGCGCAAAATTTCTGGTTAAATTCCTTGATACATTTTTATCAATATGAAGGGTTTCAGTGCAAAGAAATGCTAGAAAACGAATTCAGTCAATAATGTAATACGAGTGTTTGCTAAAATTTATCCACGCAAAACTTTTTGAAATCGTGATTCGCTAAAATACATCCAAAAAAAATCAAGATTTTCCTGACTCGCTAATATACGCTAAAATTAGTTTCGCTAAAATTTCTACAATTATAAAGTATATGATGAACGTTGTGTACAGAAAAATTTTATCACAACTAAAAAAGCTCTAAGATCTGCTAAGACTTGATTCAGTTTGTTCAACTCAACTTCAATGAATTTTGGTTGATTGAAAGGATTGAGAGCAGCAAAAGTTGAATAAAAATTTTATTTCAATTATATAATGAAGAATGCTTTTATATGGAATCAGGGTATAGTGTAAACGATTCAAATAAGTTACATTGTACAACATTTGAAGTCAGATACCAATTTTAAATTCAGCAAAAATAAAAAAGGGGGATCCACCACCCCCTCATTTTGGTATCAATACCAACTTAAAGATTCCCTAATTTTCAAAAAAAGGGGGACCCACCCCCTCATTTTGGTATCGATACCAACTTGACTTTTTGAAATTTGAAAAAAAAAATTGACACCACCCCCCCCCCGGCCCTGGGTTTGGTATCTGGATCCTGACCCCCCTGTTCATTCATATGAATGGAAATATAATAATTGTTATATAAAAAATTTGAAAATGTTTTTTGATCGAACAAAAGCAGACAAAGTCACTCAAAAACTTTCAAAAAACCACAAAGAATGTACTCTTAGGAGGTTACTACAGATTTAAATGAAAAGTTGAACTCGTTATATGTTTTGATTGCAAGCTTTTGAGAATATCTACCTGGTTCTACCTTTGTTTTTGGGAACGTTTATTTTTGCAAATTGTAAAAATTCCCAAAATTTTTGCATAGATTAAATTTTGCAAAATTCGTGAAAACCGCAAAAATGAATCCACGCAAAAATTAATTCACTTAAGGTACAACCAAAAAAATCCAGAAAGTGGCAATCAATTGTAGAATTCCCAATTTTTTTGCATAGATTAAATTTTGCAAAAATGGCAAAATTTGCGAAGAACGCGAAAATAAGTACTTAGTACTCAGAAAAAATTCTTTGATTCTTGAAAATGAATTAACCACAACAATATATACACATTAAGGTCCCAAGTAATTAAAAAGAGCACTATTCAGACTTTTGTGATACACAAACAATTATTTTCTACTCGTAGAACTGGTTAGACACAGGACTTGTTTTCAGGACACTCTGTATATGATTTACTCTGATCTTTTCTCTCCAATTTTAGCTGTCATAAAAAAACAATTAAAAATGAATGTTGAACACGAAGTCAAACTCTTGGTAGAGGAAATGAAACGTCTGGGCGAGAAAAATGCCGATGGACAATATGTTGTCAACTTTGGCGTTATTTTCAACGACACAAGATGTGCAAATATCTTCGAGGCTCTTGTTGGTACCTTGAGAGCAGCTAAACGCAAGAAGATTGTCAAATTCGAAGGCGAGTTGCTCCTTCAAGGTGTTCATGATAATGTACCAATTACATTGCTTCAAGGAAATGATGACTAGAATGGGTGGGATGTTATCTACATAAATTTAGTAATTTATTTCATCATCGATAAACATTTTTTATTTAATTTATAGTGAATTCTATCGAAAACTTTTTCACTTTTCAGTTTTTTTTACATTCAATTCTTTTATTAGGGTTTTTATGTTCTGTTTGGGACTTTAATTGCCAGGGGGCAATTCAAGTAATTTGATTTGTGAGCAGTCAGCTCTTATAATAGTTTCTAATTTTTTTGCAACTTTTGAACTCCTAAATTTTTAATTGAAATGGTAAAAAAGAATTTTGTTATAATTCATAGGGCGAAAAATAAATATTTTTGTTCATAGTTTGACAACTTAACGCATTATGTATCAATTATGATAAATTTTTTTCCATTTATGGTCTCTGCTGTAATAATTTTGCTACAGTGTGGCGAACTTGAACTTTTGAAAGAATTTAGGTAACTTCGAGTTTTTAGAGAACAGTTTTATTAAATCAGCTTTTAGGTATTTTTGCCAAGCTACCACGTATCAAATTTTAATGATTTGCTACTTTGTTACTTCTACTGATCACATCTCTTAATAAATGATAAACGCTGTAACCTACGATGCCTATATAAATATCTTTATGTTGACCCCGCCCTTTTCAATATCCAGTAAAATATCATATGGTTTCTCAACTTTCGTTTAATTTTTTAAATCTTAAAGAGACAAAAAAGTGCAAAAACACCGTAGCTGTTACAAATACCGTCATGCAGGCTGGCAAAGGTGTCATTATCAAGAAAGCTAAAAACTTGAAATATGTTTATTTGGAAGATGGTAAAAAAGAGAAGATGGAGAAGTTTATGTTCCCATGCAAAGATTTGATAGGAAAACCATATGGCACTGCATTCAAAGTTATTGGGAGAGATCTGGAGGTGATCGATCCAACAGTTGTCGAAGAACACCGCACAGAATATGAAAAATTAGCTGAACTCGGTGAGTATGTATTTTAGAGACAATGGTAGATGATTATTTTTCCAAGCTATGAATTTGATCGAAATTTAGTAGAGGAACGACTTGCTTGAGATGGTATTATCCTAAACTTTTTGTTTAAAAAGGCAGTTACTTCATGCTTGTAAAACTAATATAGAAGCCCCTACGGAAGAGAATAACATCGTGACTCACTCTTTTTGTAGAAAAAAGTGAGAAGAAAGAGGTCACTCAAGATAACCGTGATATCGTAGACAGTGCTGAAACGCAAAAACTGGACAAGAAGACCATCATGGGTTTCCGTAACGAAGGAATGGAAGGTGAAAAGATAGTGGAAAAGTTGATCGAGAACAGCGCCACATTCAAAGATCGAACTGAATTCTCACAAGCCAAATATTTGAAGAAGAAAGAGAAAAAGTAGGGCGAATTGATAATATGCGAGTATCGAGTTACAACTCGCACTTTTCATGTCTTATCCAAAAGATTTCAACTCGCAATTCGCGATTTTATTTTCTTAAAAATGAAACTCGTAACTCGCAACTCGCATATCTAATAATATAACAGGGGGGGTCAGGGTCCAGGATACCAACCCAGGGCCCAAAAACCTGACTTTTCGAGATTTAAAAGTAGTAGACACCACCACCCCCTAAATTGGTATCAATACCAACTTGAAAACCCCAATTTTCTAAAAAAGGGGGGACCCACCCCCCCTAAATTGGTATCGATACTAACATGAAAATCCTGATTTTCTGAAAAAGTGGGGACCCACCCCCCTAAATTGGTATCGATACGAACTTGAAAATCCTGATTTTTCTGAAAAAGGGGGACCCCCCCCCCCTAAATTGGCAATCAGTAAAAATGCAAGAAGTTATATGCATAGGATACTGCATACAACAGATGCTAAACAAAATCTGTGGATGTTTTTATTCAAAGAACATTCCTCTTATTAATCACTTATATTATGTACCACACTTTAGACTCCTGAAAATGAAAACAATTTTTTCTCATTCTAACACAAAGTAAATTAAGTTTCTTGAACTAAATTGGCAAAATGTATCAAATTCATAAAACTAGTTGATAAACTAGACTAGATAAAAAACTCATTGTATTAGGCAGGCCTAAAGTCTTTGTAACATAATGATGATGCCTATATAATGAACGTTATGTACAGAAAAGTTTTATCACAACTAAAAAAGTTCTAAGATCTGCTAAGACTTGATTCAGTTTGTTCAACTCTAGTTTTGAATGCAAAAATTATAAAAAGGGGGACCCACCCCCTCATTTTGGTATCGATACCAATTTAAAGATTCCCTAATTTTCAAAAAAAGGGGGACCCACCTCCTTATTTTGGTATCAATACCAACTCGACTTTTTGAAATTTGAAAAAAAAAATTGACACCACCCCCCGGCCCTGGGTTTGGTATCTGGATCCTGAACCCCCCTGAATATAAACTCGTAACTTGCAAGACCAACTCGCATAATACAAATTCACGAAGTAAGTGGCTTTTGGATGATACTCTTCAGTCAACTCCTTCGTTTATATCATGGTTATGGAGTTCTTTTCTAACCTTCGCTTCCCTTTTCATGATACCAGCCCTCTCATTATTTATGTGACGCAACCAAAGAATGAATTATTTAAAGAGTTTTCGCTAGGGGGGTCTACTTGTGCCAAGGAACTTTTTTTAGACCTCAAAAATCGATGTCAAGGTAAAACCCCTTGACCACAAAATTTGACGAAATCTCAAAGTCAATAAAATCCAAAACCACTTATATTGAAAGCTCTCAACAAAACGATGTATAGATAATAAGATTATTATTGTTAATAGAAAACCCGCTCTGGAAAAACTCTTTAAATACTTTTAATTCTTTGAGATGACCAGGTTTGGTTGCGCCGCGTAAAATATGTCACGGGGCCTAAGGGTTTGTCCCCTACTATTTTTGTTCTTACTCAATTTGACTCTCAAATCATGTCTAGGTCGTACTGACGTCAGCGATGTTTTTGACTTCAAACGTTTGTTTTAATAAGGGAGTGTGAGAGACTGTTATCTTAATTTTTTTTGCTCAGAACAGAACTTTTTTTTCTTCCAAATTCCCGACCCCGTCATAGAAATTTCGAATGGTTTTAGTTTAGATTTATAGAAGTTGATTGATTTAGTTACTCGTGTTTTCACAAAATTTAATGAACAACTAAAATTAAAACAACAAACATAGTTGACGAATCGTGTTTTCTCACGAGATATTTCAAAAAAGCTTGATTTGCAAAATTCACTTCGCACAGTACCCTTAAGGGGATTAATATCCGCGAGGATTTATATTTCGCGAGTTTCTTCGAGAGTATTTTCGAAAACTCGCGAAATTTAATCCTTGCAAAAATTAATTTTTCATGCAGTTTGTCCAGGTTTGTCTCCTTAAATCTCAAAAACCCTAAGAAATTGAAATAAAATAGTAAAAAAGGCATTAGGGGCCATCCATATAGTACGTACGCAGTGAAGGGGGGGGGGAGAGGGGGTTTAGCAAAAGCGTACATCTATTGTTTAAATGACATCATTTCTATTGTTCTCTGCGTACAAGGGGGGAGGGGGTATTAAATTTTTGGAAAATCTTTACGTACGTACCATATGGACGGCCCCTTATCTCGCGAAAATAAGTCTTGCAAAATTAAATTATTTCCGAAAAAAATTGTCTCGCGAAAATTAATCCCCTTAAGGTAGTCTTATGATATTGACAATAATTTTCGAATATTTCTATTTAAGGTACTTGCAGCATTTCGTTGCTCTTCGCCCAACAGTCCGTCTCCTTGCAGAAATGTATTTCAACAAGGCCCCTGACAAGATCTTGGACATGAGGCTAGACACACTAGCTCAAATACTGACTTACTCAAACGTCCAAAGTGGATCCAAAGTTCTGCTGACGGATTCATGCAAAGGTCTCGTAATGGGCGCCGTTCTCGAGAGACTTGGGCTTGAAGGCTCTGCACTACAAATACACCAAGGCAACGAGCCTGTACGTGCCATTGTTGAGCAATTGAATTTTAGCCTGGAAGATGTCGAGAGACTAGCCTGTAGTTTCCAATTGGATAAATTGGAAGTTTTTAAAGAACTTCAAGGACGCTCTGACTGCTCAGAAGAGGAATTAATGGAAGCCATATTAGGGAAATTATATAATTTAGACTCTAATACGACAAAAAATGCGCAACAAAAGATGGAAAATGGAACAGAGGCTAAAATGGAAGGTACAGAGTTTACTGTTAAGACAGAAGCTGAAGATCCAGGCTATGAAGCGAAACCGACGAACGAAGAACTGACTGCCCCAGTAACCGAAAACAACCGTAAACGAAAATTTGATAAAAAGGAAAACAGATCAACGACAAATAACCGACAACCGAAAGCACCGCGCGTTTCGTTTCTGACACGTGAACGAAGACGTATCGAATGTGTCCGCGCGATGCAGTTAATGAAAGAAAAGAAATTTGATTCTTTAATCATCGCTTCGAAGTACCATCCGAAAGCAATCTTGTTATCTCTTCTCGAATATTTACAAGACTCTCGCCCGTTTGTGGTCTACTGCCAATACCAAGAACCACTGATGGAGTGTTATGTGACTCTAAAAGATATGAAGGTTGCCGTTAATGTCGATATTACGGAGACGTGGCACCGGAACGTCCAAGTCTTAACTGACCGCAGTCATCCGGAAATTGTTATGTCGGCAACGGGTGGCTACATTTTACGTGGAATCAAAGTTAAACCTTAACTGAGTTGAATATTTTGGTGAGAATTCTTTTTAAATGAAAACATTGTGTGAAGTATGTTTCTTCACTATTAAACGAAAGATTTCACAACTATTGGTTTCGTAAAATAATTCTAGTAGTTGTTCATTTGGCTTTCTTGGTTTCAAGCCAATTTTATATATTTATAAAATTGTGCGCTGCCTGATCTTGCAATGCAAAAACATTACAGGATATTTCTTTTTTCTATCAAACATGTAGAATGTCTTCATTGTCAATTAGAACAATCAATTGACGTAACACGCCCTATTCCGTTTTTATTCAGTTGTTATGCTGTCAATCTGCCTTTAAACTGCTTCAAATGATAGCAATGTCGATGCTTAATTTTCCTAAAAGTCACTAGAATGAAGAAATGGGGTCGGGTGTAGTAAAGATTGTCAGATTAACTCTCGAAATTTCTCCAAATCACATACTTACATAAAAAGATTTCTTTTTACAGAAATTCAGAAAATTACAAAACTCCATTTCTACCAAAATTAAAGAATTCATATTTTGGATGTTTATTTTCAATGCCTCAACTTCTGGCTTTTTGTTGACCATCTTATTGACCATATTGTCCGTGGCCGTTTCCGTTTCCACCGCCATTTCCATTGCCATTTCCATTGTTCCCGTTTCCGTTTCCACCGCCATTTCCATTGCCATTTCCATTGTTCCCGTTTCCGTTTCCACCGCCATTTCCATTGCCATTTCCATTGTTCCCTTTTCCGTTTCCACCGCCATTTCCATTTCCTTCTCCATTACCAGACTTAAAAATTAAAGATATTTTACTATAATGATGCCTATAGCTACTTCCTAAGTTAATTTTATCTCTAAAGTCTGTTCACGATAAGTGTGCACTCTTTTTTCTTTTACCTGTAACTTTTGAGGGAATTCCTCAATCTTCATAAATTTAGTATCGTTGGAGAGATATTTGTGAGTGGAACAATTGAAAATCAAAATGTCTTTTAAAAAAATTCTAAAAATGAAGATGAAAATGAAGAAGAAAAAAATGAAGATCTTGTAGAAAAGTGCTATAACTTTCATTTTCACTGGAGAGATTCCTTGATCTTAGGAGCTCATCACTGTGAAGATATTTCACTGAAATATTTATTCAATATAAAGTTATGATACAAAGTTAATAAGTGATTGACCCCAAAAAACAGCGGAAAACAGCAGAAAACAGGGTTTTTAGACGTCAATCAGCTTATAACTTTGTTTGATATCTTTTGACTGAATTATTATCTTTTAGAATTTTTTTCACAGTGATGACGTTCAATGATCAAGGATTCACTTAAGTGAAAATGATGGTTATAGCACTTTTCTACAAGATCTTCATTTTTTTCTTCATTTTCATCTTCATTTTTAGAATTTTTTTAAAGACTTTTTAATTTTAAATTGTTCCACTCACAAATATCTCTCCAACGATACTAAATTTATGAAGATTGAGGAATTCCCTCAAAAGTTACAGGTAAAAGAAAAAAGAGTGCACACTTATCGTGAATAGACTTTAAATGGACAATTACCTCTCTCTGACATAAGTGCTAAATCAACACTGAAATGCCCAATATTATTTGTTCTCATTATAAGTGAGTAACCAGCAGAAATTTTTTTCTTACCTTCTTTCGTTTTGATCCAGGACCCAGACAAATGTAGACAACTTTCAATGTTGTCCCATACGTGTTGACAATGTTACAAACAGGGTAATACTAAAAGAAATTTGTCGAAGGAAAATAATTTATCTCCAAAAAAATAAGAACAATTTAAGAACAATGCTGAGCCTGGAATGGGCTCTTCCAGGAAATGTTTGTGCATGGGGAGTGGAGGGTATCCGCAGGGGATAGTGAAAAATCTAAAAAATTTGCCTTGCTCTTTTTGGGGGTAGCTTTGCTCTGTTTGAGGGTAATTTTGAGTGTCCAGTTAATGCTTGTCCCGGGGGTCAAAAGTCACAATGTCCGGGTTTATTTCCAAAAAATGTTATATCCTCCACCCCAATTTTCAATTTTTTTCTGAAAAAGCCCAATTACTCGATTTTAAGAAATTTAGGGGTTAAAGTAATAAAAATTGCGATAAATCCTTGAGGGCTCTGACCATAGTCAGAAAATTGATTTTAGTATCTGAGCATAAAAGTTATGTTTTAGATTTTTTAACACTTTTAACAAAGAATTGCCTTTATAAATTGCTTTTTAATCAAACCCCTTAAGAGTAATTAAGAACTTAATTGCAAAAATGACGTTATGAACTTTAAAAAGACGTTAATAATATGTTGCATCACCTTCTTTTATAAAAAGTGCTAAACCTTAATGCATAATTAACCTTTTTGCTTCGAACTTTTTTCAAGCTGTCCGCAAAGAATTGAGCTATTGTAAATTTTGCGGAAAATTTTTCTAAAAAGATGTGTCAAAAGTTATGACTGTTTTATAAGCAAAATCCAGATGAAAAATTGATGAAAAACCACTATTTTGAAGATTTCGAGACAAAGAAGCATATACAAAAATTTTCCGCAAAAATTTTATAATTCGGTAAAAGATACAAAATTTGTTTTCTTCGCCGAAACTAAGCTCTTCAAAGTTGAAATACTCTTCCTCGAAAAAGTCTTCATTTTCTTCTTCATCAAATATTTCCAATGCAATTTTTGAATTTTCAGATTCAGGAGTAGTTTGTCTAACAAAAAATGTATAACATGTCATAGTTTCGTTGGTTACATCAGTCAGAAAACACATTTTTAAACACATCAATTATGAAAAATTAACTACTACTATTAACTACTACACTACAGTGAGAGCCCTTAAATGCCTCAATTTCACCTTATAGATACAGTGTCCGGGGTGGGAATTTTCCAAAACAATGAAACAAAACACTAAATGCTAGGGTGAGTATAAGAAGGTACAGTGCATACACTAGCTATATCTTCCTTCGTTTCGAGCGTAAAACTGCTTTGTTTTTGAAAAACCATTACCAAGGTGATTAAATCCCTTGATTCTTCAAATGTTACTTTAGTAAATAGAAACCTTCTTATGAACTCCTCTGTCATCAATCTATAACCATAGTAATATTTTTAAAAAGAGGTAAACGTTGCTTGTGACGTAATTTATGGAAAAGTCTTTTGATTAGGCTATATTTCTACCCATTTATTTGCATAAGCATAAGTCTAAAAAAGCTAACATCGCAAATATAAAGGGGCGGGTACAGATAGCGATTGTTACCTTTTTACTTTGTCCATTTTCCAATTCATTGGTCCATTCTCCATAACATTTATCGGTCATCTTTTGCGGAACCAGATCAGGATGTTCGCCTTCCGGAGGTTCGTTACCATTCAAATAGATGCGTTCGATTGTGATGACGTCATCAACTCCATTTCTTCGTTGGCATGCCAACAATAAATCCATGTCAATCCCTGCTTCCTCTATTGATGATAAGATATTTATCTTAGTTAAGAGGAAGAAGCTTTAGTATTTCGATTCACAGACTTCTATAGATTTGCTTCCTAGCAACACCAACTAAGGGAAGTTTCTTTCTTCAAATAAGCTTTCTTGTCCATTGAGACGCACGTAGAAAGGTTATCTGATGAAAATCTCAAATCACTGTTTATTTTGTGGGTACACAGTTAATTGTTGCAGGAAAATAGATTCTCATTTAAAACTCCAACCCAGTCCTTTATACCTTGAGTATCAGAGGTTGAGTTTTCAAAGAACATTCTTAAGGGAACTTATTTTGGCGGGAACTAATTTTGGCGAATGACGTACAACTTAAATCTGTTCTATTTTGCCTTATTTGAAGCTTTTTTTGTTAACTCAAGAACTTATTTAGGCAAAATACCATTTAATTTTGCGGGAACTAATTTTGGTAATTTTTTTCTAAATTCGCCAAATTCGTCACAATTACTTCCCGCCAAAACAAGTTCCCTTAAGGTATCAACCTCTGAGGACCAATCAAAAGAATTTTATTGCGCATGTGTCAATGTAATCACTGTAGAAAGAATCAAAGACGAAGAGCAAATATTAGCATATTAATGTCTTTCAGACTGTATCAATATACATGTTTACTATTGGCAAATTCCCCAAAAACCTCCAAGTGGCTCGGGGTACCAGATTGATCCTGACTAACCTTCTTTTTCTTCAGCAATTTTTGGCTTCTTTTCTTCTTCACCCCATTTCTCATTTCCAGTTGGTTCAGCATCATGACAATTGTATACCACACGCACGGTATCACTGTCACTCACGTTTACACGGGGCAAGTTCAACGAACATGTTGCCCCTGCAATAAAAAGGTTACAGATCATTAAAGGGAATCATTTGTCCTACCATTTGCTTACACACCATTTTAAAATTTTAAACCAAAGAAAAGAACAACTTTTCCCCCGTTTGGCTCATTTTTAATGAACATTAATTTTATGATCTATTCGTCAAAAACTAAACTCACTCTAATATCCATAAAATGCCTTTCCCTTTTTCATGACTATTCGTCTGGAGTACCAACCTCCTTGCTTGCTTGCCTAAATTTTAAATTACTCAGCTCCTTTCTTATTGGTTAAACATGACGTTACTTAGATTCCTATTGGTTAAAAATGACGTTACTTAGATTCCTATTGGTCAAAAATGACGTAACTTAGATCTACCAATAGAAATGAAAATTCACTGCACTGTAAGGGTCCGATTTTAGAAGCCAAATTTTGGGCCGAACGTATGGTCGTTTTCAGATCGAGTGCCCCCCCCCCGGGCTATTGGTAAATCAAAATTATTCACCTTGTCCACCATTGGACCCTTTGCTCTTTTTCATTTGTCGATCGCATTGGTCTTTGACTTTTTGTTGAAGTTTTTCTTCCAAAGGCTCGTTATTGACTGTGATACCACCCACCAGGACGAACCCTGGATCGTTCGGACAATGCAACGTGATTGGGAATCCAGTGCTTTCAACTAGAAAAGAAAGATTACCGTACAATCAAATCACTTTCCTGAGCAGCACGGATTGGTTAATTTGGGATGAGCTGGAGTTTTTATAAGATACTTCACTAATTGGTCGTTTGAAGTAATAGAAATGACGCGTTCTTTAAGAAAAGTAACAAAATTGTTTTTACTACAGGGTGTCTCTAATTAAAGTATCGAGTTTGAACATGCGATTGAGTAGAAAAGTTTGTGTTTGTTATCGCTAAAATACAAGAACGTTCTCCATCACACAGGCTTATTACAAAAGGTAGTTACAACGTATAAATTAATCGTAATGACAAAGAAAAAAGAGGGAGAGCTTAAAATACAATTTTGTGAACACGCACATAAAGCTTTCTATTCAATCGCATGTTCAAACTCGATACTTTAATTAGGGACACCCTGTACATGTTAACGACCAACCAAATCCAATAAGAGTTCAACCAAATCCAATAAGAGCTTGTAAAAACTCCAGCTTGTCCCGTTAATTTGGCTCAATTACAACATAATTTGTATATGTAATCACATGATAACGAGTGCAATTCGAATATAATTGCACGAGTGATTTTTTTGTTATTAACTTTCCGAGTCCGAAAGGACGAATGCAATTAAAACGTTCGATGCAAAAAAAATGTAAGAAAAAACATTAAAATCAATTTTGTACATATTGGCGCCTCATTGAAGAGTGTGATTAACGATTAATTGCTCTCTACAGGATGCAATTAACGATTAATTGCTCTCTTTGAAGGCGCGCCAAAGAAGAAAAAATAACTCATCGTGCGATTATGAGTTTTAACCAATGAGATTGATTTAATTGTTGATGTATGTGAGACGTAATCTCAAGTGCCCTGAGTGCCGTTTGACTTGTTTTCGATTTTTCCAACTTTCTCCCTATTTTCGACCGTCAAGATTTTTTTTCCCGCCATGATCGTTTCCTTTCTATCATTCCTTGGGGTATTCAGGATCACAGTTTTCAACCTCCCTGGGCATAAGTCTCCCCTATTCGTTTGTAGAAAATCAAGCTTAACACTTACCAAGTTTCCCCAGCAAGTTGAGATAGCCAGTGGTTTGATGAATAAGACACGCTAAAGCAAGTGTCATTAAAATTTGTGTCATTTTGAGACACTCTAGTTGTATGTAAAAAATTCTCTCTCTTCCAAACGTATTTTCTAGATGCAGAATCTTTGGTTTTGATAAAGTCTTCTAAACACTCCCCAGATCAGAGTTCCTTCAAGAAACCATCAAATACGCAAATGGGGTAGCAAGTCTTTCTCCAACATTTTCATGCACCAGTTCGTGACTCTAAACTCTTTCTTTGTTCTATTGTTGAGTTCTGTGTCTCATCCTCGCGTGAAAAAGAAAAGTTGCTATGCAGCAGTAGTTCTTGTTAGACAGAGGAATTTTAGGGGGTTTTTTTCTTCGAGTAAATTTCAATTATTTTTTCAATAGTATGTTAATAAACAAAATGTTTCCAATAAAATCAACATTTATATAAGGGAATTTAAATTCAAATAACATTTAAGAAATAAATACCCAAGATATATTCAATTTTATGAAAAAGAAAAAAACATTGGGAGCCATTAGCCAAACACATTTAACAGGAGATGTATCAGGACATCCCCTTCTCACAGACCCACTGGAAAATTGGCCAAAATATCGTCCACTGTGGAAAACTATACTGTAATTTTTGTCACCACTGAAAACAATCAGATAAGCAAATCCCACTGCAAAATATTGTGCTATTTTTCCATCCCCACTGAATTAAAGAAACCAGCCATAAAAACATTGGAATATCAATCCGTCCGTTATTGTTACCTCCACTGGCTGACAAAATCCAACCGCGTCTGTGAGAAGGGGTGTATCAGGTGGCCAAAAGGATACAAGGGTTTGTCAGTAAAAAGAAGTTGCATAAGTGAAACTGAATTGCACATTGGGCCGCCTAGAATCGCACTTGAAACTAATCCAGATATTTCCTATTCCATAATCTAAAACCTTTGTTAATAGCATGATGATTTTATACACCACCTAGAGACTTAGACTATAGAGACTGAATTGTTAACCGGTAGAAACCTTGTTTACAGTACCGTATCTAACTATATGTGAAATCACAATATTGTTTTTCGTGTAAATGAAAATTGTTAGAAATTACTAAAAGCCAAACCTGTCAGATATACACATCTTGAACATTTGTAAATTTGGGACCCTGCAGACCCTGTTAGATAGCTTCAGTGCCTAAAAAGGTACCTTGACCAGCGGAGTGAACCCCCTCCCCGGGTTTAATGGACTTTATTAATATACAGATGGGCGAGGAATATACACAAATCTTTAGGATTGACTAGAGTACTTTGGCTGAAAAGTGTGACGTGGTTTAGATAGGAAATCTTATCTTACCCAAGCTGCCTAGGTCATGTGACATTAAAATATAATTTCAGCATCAGTGCGCTTGACCCGACCAATCAGAAGCTTCACGGATTTTCGAAAATAATATCAATAGCCACAAACAGTCAGGGATATGTGCAAATTAGACGATAGCCGGTCAGTTGTTAAACTGGATCAGATCGATTTAGACGAGAGCCTATCGGTTAAATAACCGGTCATTGGTTGTTTAGCCTATGCAAAATGCAATGAGGAAAAACTGTAATATGAATAGTCGCGTCATTATTTCTTCTTGAACTGACCCTCCTTAAGGTAGCGAGCACCTCACTAAAAACCGGGATTTTTCATCTCGTTTCTTAGTGAGTTCCACTTTGACGATTTTCGAAAAATAGAAGCCTTTCAAGTGTTTTGACGCAAATTCGATTATTTTGCTACTGCAGGAGCTCCGAAAGTTAAAAGTGACGTCAAAAAATCGAATGTTTAGAGCCTGAAAACCCGGGCTCAAAACATTCGAAAAAGTCGCAAAGTGGAATAGACGTTAATTGCGTAAAAAAAAAACGCGAGTGACGTCTAGTATAGGCTATCCTTAAGGTAACCTGAGATCAGATTGTGGTTGTTTTCTGCCCGCCACGCTGAAGCTCTAAAGGGATGGGTGAAAACATACAATCTGACGAATATGCAATCTCGAAATCGTAAGGACCGTGTTCGTCTAAAAGGACTGGGGATGACAAAAATGTTGCGTGATCGTGTTTATGAATAGGGCACCGTATTAGTTTCAACAAGATTCTTGTTGTAAAATTTTCCGTGGGAGGACTACTTTCCTCAGATGTATAATTTTCAAGTGCCTTCAGAGGTTTACTGCGCACGTAAGAAAATTATGAACAGCTGTTATCAGGTTACCTTAAGGGCTCTGACCATAGTCAGAAAATTTGTTAGGGGTTTTGAAGATAAAACTTTTGTTTTGGGTTCCTTGACACTTTTAACAAAAATTTGCCTTTGCAAGTTGTTTGGTAATTTATTCTGTCAATAGTAATTATAATTAAGAATTAAATTACAAAATCGACGTTGTAAACTAAAAAAACGTTAATACATAATAGATTAGAATGTTAAATTACCCTCTTAAACAAAAAATGCTAAGTTTGAATGGGTAATTAACTTTTTTTCCTTCGAAATTTTTTTAAATTGTCCGCAAAGAATTGAACTATTTGAAACTTTTCGGAAAAATTTCTAAATCGATGTAATGTATCAAAAATTATAGCTGTTTTTCTTCTACGAAAAAATGGAATGAAAAATTGGTCAAAAACCGCTTTTTCCAAGATTTTGAGACCAAAGAACTTTTACAAAAATTTTCCGAAAATGTTTTTTCTTCGTCAAAAATAAAGGGTTGAAATACTGCTCTTCGCAAAAGTCTTCATTTTCTTCTTCAATAATTTGTTTCATTGTGATTCTGTGATTCTTTAATTTTCAGATTGAGGAATAGTTGGCCTAACAGCCCTAACAGAAAAATGTATAACACACCATAGTTTTCGAGTTTTGTTGGCTACATCAGGCAGAAATCTATATTTTGTACATGACAAATATCGAAATTCACTATGTATGATGGTCGTCAGGGCCCTTAGCACAAAGAGCATTTTCCATTAAAGGTTTTGTTCATTTCAACTCATTGGAAAGAAATCAAAAAAAAATCTCAATAATTCTTTCCTTTGTTTGAAATTCTGGAAGTTGTCTATGATGCGGTTTTAACTAACTTTTCCGAGATAGATATATGGTGACAATTACGCATGCACTTTAATGAACTTTTATTATCTCAGAAACCAGAGTCGGTTTTTCGTAGCCCAAAAATTAACTCGAAAAAAAGAACTTGGGTCTGGGCCTCGATTTCTGCGGGCTGAATAACTTTTTCGATTCGATGACTGTTCTTTCAGTGTGTACAGTCCTATAAATTGCGCTCTGAAGAAAAATTGTTAGATGTACTATAGCCTTTACTTTTCGATGCCGTAGAAAAGTTTGTTATTGTATTTGTCAACGTGTTGTTTAACAGACCGAACGAAAACCGAGAAATTTCTCGGTAGCGAGTTTTCTGACAGTGGTAAAGTAGCAGCTTTCAGTGAAGATGTCAGGCGGAAGCTTGCTACTTTATACCTTTACTTAGCTGATTTCGTTGTCATTGTCGTAAGGTCTCGTGTACTTTGTCTACCATCTTACTTCCTACCTAAAGTGAAACTGTTTTTTGGTGGCAAATAAACACAAAATTTCTGGAAGGATCAAAACACTAAAATAGTTTGTAAATATGAGGGGTAAAAAGGGAAAGAGTCCACCAATTCTCAGCCAAGAATTTGTTATTCAAAATCATGGAGATATTGTATCATGTATGTGTATGTTATTCATGGTTGGGCTAATGTTTCAGGTAAACTTTTCGAAGTCTATTTCACGGTTTCATTCAAACTTCTAGCCTGGGAATCCCAAGCTCATAATTTTAGAAAAAACAAAAAATACCTCACCTCACAAAGTTCTAAAATTATAGAGCTTGGTGCAGGTAGATTAGTCTGATACAGAATGTTATAAACAGTCTGTGTGTGAACCCTTGTTGACAGACTTGCTGAACTTTGGAAACCCATGTACACACACATAATCAACTTACCATAAAAACTCTTTCACAAGTTCTAAGGACTTTCAAAACTACTAAAAACCACATCAAAACATCAGCCACATGTATTTAGACATCCAGCCAACAGCCATTTTGTTTCTAAATGAATCTATGTTTTCATTTTCATTTGTTTTCCTTTTTTCTGCAGAGTCAGCTTTTTCCATAAATTATGCGCGCGCATCGAAATTATCAAAATGCGCGCAAAAATACTGCTAGATAATACGCCAAAAGCTGACCAATCAGGCCACACCTGCATTGCAGGGAAAAATCTCCCTGCAGGCGAGTTACCTGCCCAAGCGTTAAACCAGCAGCAAAAATATCATAAACTAGACTGTGAAAAAAGTTTAACGCTTGGATTCCCAGGCTATCAAACTTCCAGCATCGTCTATAAGACCAATTCACTGTGATGTCATTATGTTTTGGTTTGTCTTGTTTAGTCTAGCAAAGATGCATTGAAATACAGGATAATTGAGAGACAAATGCCCCCAATTTTGCCCCCAACTTTTGTCTCTTTTACCTTGGTTTTCAAGCTGAAAATCTTTATAAACAAAAGTGAGACCAAGTGAGATCACAAAAACAAACCAAAACAAGTAAGAAGTGGTCTATGTATGGTCTCATAATTTTGTTTACAGTCCCTTTCTAACTTTGTCATCCTTTTTTAGAGAAATAAGTAGGTTGGATGATTGAAATAATGTTTTATACCATAACTTTGTGTAACAGACTTTCTGCCTTGTTACTTGGCCATCTTGAATTTACTGTATATGCAAAAAAATGATTGCAAATTTTTTCTGTAGCAAGATTTCATAGGGAAAAAACAAAGAGCCCCTTGGTCAATTTTTTCCACCTGTGGATGCAAAACCTTTGAAAAAGATAGTGCTAGTATAAAACTTACATACATGATTAACATTTGTATCAGTTTGGATGGAAAATACATAAATGACAGGGCTGTGAAATATTCTGCAACTTCAGTGTTGTCCAAATGTCCAAAAATATATATAAGATTTGACCTTGCCTCTGAACCAAGAAAAGGGTCTAAGTAGAGAGAGGTCAGTCAAATTTTCAAACATCATAAGGAAAAAAAAACTAGCAGGCTCGTCTGATAGCCCTAGGCACAAGAAAAAAAATGAGGGGTCAGTTTTGAGAAATGGTTCAGTATTTCAAAAGGTATAAGAAAAAAAAATGGATGGTGAAAATCTTACCGTGAAGTTGCGTAACTTGCATCAGTGGAGGGAGGAAACTTGCATAGCTATCAAATGAGTGACCAATCAAATAAGCAAAATCTCAATTAACAAAATGAACTACGTGGCCTTGCGACTTGCAGCTCTACTCTACCTTTTTGTTTTGATTTAACTAACTTTGTATTTTAATGACCAGTCAGGTCTGGCCAGGTCATTCATTTGAGGGCTATGCAAGTTTCCCTCCACTGATGCAAGTTACCCGACTTTGCGGTACCTTTTTGGTAAAAACGCGTCCTTACCATCCAAAGTCAAATTGCATTTTCAGAGCGCACCAAAAAGACACAAAATGGCGCGAAAAAATAGCCTACAAAGATTATGTCATACGAGTCTGCTTGCGTGAGGTTGAAAATCTCTCAACCAGCATTTTTTGTATTTTTGCATTTTCAACATTTAGAATTTCGATCAATAGTGAAGCCTTTAAAATTGGGGACACAAACTTTATTTTTGAAAAGCTATTGCTTGAAATCATCTGAAAAATCTAGCTGGTAAATAAAAAAAAAATTCTAAACCTGTAGAAAAGCAACATTTTCACTTAAGTTTGAAATATAGTAATGATCTACGCGAGGGTCTGTGGACCAGCGGGTCTGAGCGGGTATCAAAAGAAAGCTTATTCTTTTGTGTGTTTTCTTCAAAGAAAAATCAGCCTGAAAGAACGCTTCAAGCATGATGACTGTTTGAAGACCACCCGTTGGAACTTTTTTTGGTGTCATCATCTTTTTTGTTTACATTTTTTCCTCGGTCAGAAGAAATGTGATAACTTTAGTTGTAGAAGACAGGAAGGCTAATTTGCTAAAAAACGCTGTTTTATTAAAAAAAATTTAGATTTTGCTTGATTTTGCTTGTATGTTATTTCGAGAAAATTAGCAGGTAGTTGGAAGCGTTGCTTAGAAGAGCATCGCTCCCATATCGCCGTGTCAATTCAAGACAGACTTAAGTCCATTTTTTCGAAAATTGACTTAAGACCATAACCCCCTATTTCAGCATGCACGCTTTCCAAAAACGGCCTTAAGTCCACAGAATTCTAATGGGAAAGAGGTGTATTTTGCAATTAAAAATAAATAAGAATTTACAATGTTCCATAATATTTCAACCATAAACAGCCTTAAGTCCTAAATTTTAGTGCAAATTTTCTATGAAGCAAATTTTCTATGAAGCATTGACATGAAATGTGTAGCCTTAAGTCCAACACATCTCAATCTTTAAAGTCAATTATCTCAAAATGGAAAAAATGGACTTAAGGCTGTCTTGAATTGACACGGCGATATCCAAGACAGCAATGTTCTTAGCCAAATTACTTAATTTTTTGATGAGATGGATGTTTTTTTCCTAACATAGTCCTATTTTAATATAAAAGAATATTTGTGTTTGAGCATGAAATTTTGGTTTCTAAACTTGTTTTTTATAAAAAACAAAGAACAAATTTTAGTAGATTGTTGCTATATTTGTGTTCTGAATGATTGTTGGATGGTTGCGCTCGCGTAGATATCAATTATCATTCAACCACGCCAAATACGAAAACAAAACCAAGCTCTCGAACGAATTTTTGCGGCATTTACATAACTAGACAAACCCTAAAGTTATGTGGCGATTTGTAAGAAAGTGCAAACCGTTCAACAGAAGTTAGCCTGAAATGTGATCTTTGTTTGAATGAAAAATTTGAAATCACTTTGCGTAAAGACAGTATACTGAACTCAAGATCTGAACTCATCTCAAAATGCCGGCACACCAACAAACACTTACTTGAAAACTTTGATTCTAATGATTGACGTCAATTTTTTTTAATATGAAGACCCTTTATGTATTGAATTTTTTTTAAATAAACATAGAATTTTGTTTCAATAGTTATTTCTAATCAACTGATCAATGCGTAAGCAAAAAACTTAAAGTATTGAGAATATCAATTACTTATGCGTTAAATGCATAACCAGGTAGGTCCATGAAGAAAGTACCGCTTGTTATTTTATGATTTAAATTTTTTTAATTTTCAGGCTACACAACCTCTTGCTCAAGTATTTATTGCTGCACAACACAATGTGACTAAAGAAGTCGAGGGTAAGAAAGTTTGGACTTTATACATCAAAGGATAAGTTTTTACATATTGACTTTTTTTTTTGCAATTTGAAAATCTTAATTTTTTTGTAAAAATTATGTGAAAACTTGCAAAAATTAATTCACTTATCAACTTGATTATATCTTTTTACACTGCTCAGCTTTTGAAACTCTACGAGGAACTTTGTCAAAATTAGCAAAATTTGACCAAAACTTTTAAGGTAATTATATTCAAACTTTTAGGTGAACAAACCCTAGTGAATTATACAACAGGATTGAGAGATTTATGCACCATCTTCTTCTACTCTTTGTGCTGGATTGTTGTCCATGCTGTCATCCAAGAATATATTCTCGATGTAAGTTCCCTTTTTCTCCCGTTCGTTCAATTGTTTTTAAGAGAGTGCTCCTTGACTTGAAACTCCATAACTTTAGATCTAATCTAGATTCAGAACGGCATGCTTGAGACTGATTCTTCTGGTCCTCAGGAAGGGTTTCAGCAGAGTTGCAACTTTTCCATTTGTAGGCAAAAATTTTCCAGTCGAACTCTCTAATGATGATTTCGTCTCAATAATTTAATAAGTTCAAAGAAAGAGCTTGCGTAAAGTTCAGAGTCATAAGTCAGCTGGTTTTAGAATGGATGTCGCCTGTCTATCTGTCAAACTCTCCAGAACTTGAACAATTACTATTTCTGTGATGTCCTTGGAGGGTTGATCGCAATATAGATCTCAACATTTCGCTATTTTGAAAACTTTCTGCTTGGCCTTTTAAGTAAGTTCTAGTTCTCTAGTAGCTCAAAATCTATATTTTTTTTCTTCAAATATATATTTTATTATGTTCTAATTCTTATTTGGCACATTTAGAGATTCAACAAACGATTCCACATGTCGAAAACCAAGTATGGTAAATTCAATGATTCAGGAAACATGCTACCCTTTTATGTGGCCTCTGTTGCAGTAGCTGTCGATCAAATCATGAAGGTTAGTACAAAGAGCACTGATTTTCATTTACTTGACTGGATCGGGCTTCCCATATAAAAGAACACTTGTTTCAGTTTTAGAGTTTACTAAGTAGTCCGCCATTATGTTTTCAATTCTGGTCATCAACAGTGCGATTCAAATGTTTTGAAATTCAAATGCTCGAAAACTTAAGGTAAATTCGAAAACAACATGGCAGGCTAGTCAATTTCAAAACTGGACATATTCCACTGGAAATCTCTGGGTAGTGAGCCTATTTATTGTTTAAAGGAATATGATATCTGTGATTGTTCATTTTTTCGGTTTCTGAAAATGCACCTTTCTCAGCGATATTCAGAATTTAAACATGACGAAGTGCCATTGTGAGCTCCTTTCATTAGAAGCTCTCCATAGACAACATAGTTAACACAAAAATAGAATTGTTTAGTCAACAACCCATTTGGGTTGATGTTATGCCTTTCTCTGGGAGATATTTTGGATGAAAAGAATAAAACAAAGCACTGAGTAGAGTTGTCGGTTAATTAGAAGCAATGATTTTTCACTTTCAGCTTGAGCTGTTACCAAAAGTGTCCAAATTATGGGAAAGCTATCCACAGACTGAGATGTCGTTCATGGTCAAGTTTTACTTCATTCTTCAAATCGCTTACTGGATTCATTGTTTCCCTGAGTTGTATTTCATGAAGACGAGACGTGAAGAAATCAAAGAGAAAGTCACCATGTATTCTCTCTACTTGTTGTTCATCTCATCCGCCTACGTCATGAGGTTGGTAGAGCTTACAGTTGATGCTCCCTTATTCGATTCTCAAGGGAAAATTGATTTTCATCATTATAAGTATCGTATAGTAAAGCGTCATTTGAGAGTTTCTCGTTGACGGTGACTTTCAATATTATTGAATAATGGAGCGTATCGAATAGTAGAACATCGAATTAGACATCTAGCAATTAGAATGGACAAGAAAAAGGTTGGCCGTCTAAACTATAGCATAGAGTGAGACACACTAGCCTATACTAGACGTCACCCGCGTTTTTTCTACACAATTAACGTCTATTCCACTTTGCGACTTAAGCCCTTGCAGTAGCAAAAATATCGAATTTGCGTCAAAACACTTTAAAGGCTTCTATTTTTCGAAAATCGTCAAAGTGGAACTCACTAAGAAACGAGATGAAAAATCCCGGTTTTTAGTGAGGTGCTCGCTAGAGACACACTGGTGTGGTGTTCTACGCAAAACAATAGGGCCACTTTAACACGTTACATTTTATTGGTTAGAAGTGACGTAAAAATTGAATTTAACCAATGGAATGGCTTCATTTTGTTTCAGAGCGGAACGGAACTGTTTCATGCGAATATGGTCTAAAAGGTTTAAATGTTAAATTTTCTGATTATCTTTGTATGTATCATTAAAACTTTCCCCCCTTTTTTAGTGGAACTCACATCGCAATGATTTTATTGGCCATCCATTACGTTCCTGAAGCCATCTTTGCTTTGACTCGACTCATCCACTGTGCTGGCAAAACAAACCTTTCCTCACATGGGTATGTAGCACCAGAAGATGAAATCACCAAACCATTGTTTCTTTTATCGTTTCGAACTCTTTTCACGCGTTTTTTTCTTAACGAACAGAGTGGCGCAAAACCATCGTTTGGTGGGACTCTTTTATTTATCTAGTTTTATCAATTTTAAAACGGGAATTTAATGCTAGTCTCTGATCTCTGACCTCTTATACCGACAGATCAGTATCCTGTTCAACCCTAAAAATGGAGAATTGTGAAATTATATATAATCCAGTTGAAACAATAAATATATCACCCTTTTTGATATATACTTATTTCTTTTTTTTTCTTTAGATTTTTAGCCTGGGCTGTTACCTTTTTGCTTGCACGTATTGCCACCATTAGCCTCACCATTTTAATTGTCTGGTAAGTTAACTTGTTAACTCTGCCCAACCTCGCCTCTGTCTGTTAGTATTAATGACTTTTTAGTTTTGTTATTATTACTTTTTTGTATCCATGTCTAAGATACACTTTTCTATTTAATCAGTGCTCTTCCGTTTCAACTGGACTTTCGTCTCAGCGTAGTATATAAAAATGAGCTCTACGGTCTCAAAATTCTGCATAATTCACCGAAGTTCCAAACTGAATTTATGCGTTAAAAAGTTTGATATTTGGTATATTTAGTACTTATCTAGTATTTTTGTTAATGGTACTAAATAGAACTTTTGCCCTTAATCAGGGGGGTCAAGCAGTTAGTACATGGCACCCATGACACTTGCAGTGGGAGTCCATTTTCAAAATTGGCAAAATGCATTTAGTATACGCTTGGCGATTAACAGCAAATTGTGTGTACTAACTGCCAAAAATCAAGCTTTTTTGGCAAAAAATGGGATTTTGGAACAAAAATTTTAATTTTTTACAAAATTCAAAAAAAAATTTCAATATTAAATTCAATTTTTGAATATGAAAAGAACTTCCAAAATTCTACATTTTTTTCTAGAATATTTTTAATTTCTAACATAATTTCAACATCAAAGATGTTGAAATGGCCAAAATTGCGATAATGGTTTATTTTGGGGGTGATGCATTGAAATTTGACCTCAAAATCAGTTAGTATATTTTGTACTAAGCGAAAAGGGCTGGTGGTCCTTTTTCAAAATTATCAAAATTCATTTATTACTCATAGTGTTCCGGTGTAACGCTTGACCCCCCCTACCTTGAGACACATATTTCCAGAGAGGTTTGATGGAAAATAATTGAAAAGGCTAATTCTCACGGGCTCTCTCAAGTGTTTTCGTTTAAACTGAACAGTGTGTCCATGTATCTTGACCCTTGTGCTTTTCCATATTCAGGTTTGGACTCGGAAAATCACAAATCGAACGAATTGATTGTATTAGTGGAAATTACAATACACAAACTATTCGGTAAATTTCTTATCACAAACTATTCTAAAATTCAATATCCATTGAACCAGTAACTTCTTAGTTTTTGTAAAAGATTATTTGAAGCTCGTTCCCGCCCAATTAACTTTATTTATACAATTTGGTGTTATTTAACCCCTTCCTTTCGAACGTTGAACTCATACTCTGGTAACACTTGGAACTGTCTTCAGTCATGCGTCTCTTATTCGAACCTCTATTATTCGAATTTAAATATTTGTCCCCTCAGCTAGAAACTAGTATAAAAACTCATTCTAAATATTTGAATCTTTTATAATTTGAAAATCAACGTTACTATTTAACCCCTAAATCTAAACTAACTTTTATAAAGAAGATCTTTTTTATTATGTTTAGTATCGCTTGGTTGGCCGCTGTTGTTCTCGTTCAAGCCTGGATGGCATGGAACTTCATCATGTTCCAAGTCCAACGCTACCGTGATTCAATGCCCGCACGGTCCGCACGCACGACTGAAAAGAAGAAGAAAACCAAGGATGCGAAAAACGGAAAAGCCAACAGATCATCACCTCGAGTAAAGAAGGAGAAACAAGAAAAACAAGATTAGATGATTTTTAATATCCGATTTGATCAACAAGGCTTTTTTCTTGACCTTATTCGATTTCGATCTATGAAAATATTTTTAACAAAACTTAAAACGTCTTAGACTATCAACATCTAAACCGCATTACATCATCTCTTCACAATCAGCTGATAAAAATTTAAAGTTTTCTTTTTCAGAGCTTCTAGCCTATGCGTTTTATATTACTACCTCTCCATTTGGTAAAATAATTTTAAAACTCATACAGCCCAAGTTTAAAATGACTACTTTAAACGTTTTGGAAAAGGATTTCTACCATAAAATAAACAGTCTGTTTAGTAAATACTTGTATTCATAGTGAAGAAGTTTATTTAAAATAATATTTTTAAAACGAAATAGCAATACCTAGGTTATAGGCCAATTACCTTTTAGCCAATTGGATTTTTATTTTCAGAATGAAGGAAGTTTTACCAACAGTTTTATAATTTATAATTTTTAAAAATGGTGTTTTTTTTTTGGCTATGCTAATGATGGCTTTAGTCTTTAACGGTATAGCTGAAAATTTACAATTGAGACCTTTATTCCCTAATGGAATTTATTGACTTCTCTCTCTAAAGGAAATGAAAAGACAAAATTTCAGATCAACAGCTACCTTCTGTGTTTATTGAAATAGAAAATGAATATTTCTTTTTGAAATTTTACGAAATTATTTTTTAACTGTTATGAAAATTTCAGGGGATGAAAAGTTTATACTTTTTTTCTATCAGATGTAATTTCAAGATAACATTTTGTGATACTAGTCTCCAAACCTTTTTGATTGAACTAAGAAGCCTACAATCCTTTCTATACAATCTTTTTGTCTTTTATTTTCCTTTTCATTCACTTGGACTTGGCCTTTCCAATATTACAAGTGAAAATAAAAGTTTTGAGTGCATCTGAGTTGCTGACCTTTGAAATTTTTATTTTTATTTTTAGATATTTATGATATTTAATGATCCATAACGTCATGAATAGGTCATGAACAGTTGTCCCTCTCTAATTCGATTTTCAAGAAGAAAAAGGGGGTGCGTATCGAATAGTAGAGCGTGGTTTATGAGAGTTTCTTGTTGACGGCGACTTTCGATACTATCGAATAATGGAACGTATCGAATAATAGAACGTCGGATTAGAGAGCGTCAACTGTATATATAAGCACCTCACAGTATTTCTCTATGATCTAGCAGTTTTTCTCCTCGGATTCGAATCTTGGAAGGATTTTTTGGCATACCCTTTTACTTAATCCTCTGCTGTTTTTCCATATTGTCCCAGTTTATTGTTTAATGTCTTGTTTTAATTTATCTTCGTCATAGTTTACATTTTTTTGTTCATTTGGTTCTTAATTGGTTTGTTTTAGGTTTTAATATAGATATTATGGACCTATTTAATCCAAATTTTAAAGAATTTAATTGTAGTTTTTATTTTATGTTTACAGGGTTTTTTTTTTCTAGTGGAAACGTAGTGTGGTTTCAAAAATAATGCATTATTGTGCAAACGTATACATTGGTGTTGAACAAGAAATAGATAAATTTTTACATTGAACAGAATACCAGGTGTTCTTCTTTTTTTTGCATTTTTATCTTCATTTTTTAGTCCAATTAAACTTCTAACCTTTGATCTTATTTTGATGTACCGGGTGTCCCAAAAAGAAGTTCTCTTATTTAAAGTGTATTTTCTCGCGTTCTATGAACTGTTAAAGAATCATCTATTTAGGAATGATAAACTTAAATTTCGAGGGGTCATTTGTTAAATTTGGTCCACTAGATCAAAAGCTATGGCCTAAATGCTAAAACATTGCTTTTCAAAAAAAAAGTTTAAAAAGGCGAAAAATGAGGGGTTATTAAATCTTATTAAATCATCATAAAGAAACTCTTCTTTTATCAATACATTAACGATCAAAGTCTCTTCGTGGTCTGCCCGGGGGGGGGGAGTACTTAGGCAAATGGAGGGTACGATATGTGCCGCCCTTAACCCTTTGAGTGCCAGGGTCCTTTTTTCTAAGTTTTTTTTAAAAAATCGCTAGTTCAAACTTTAAGGGCTTATATCTCCTGATCTAGAAGGAATTAGAAGCTCGTATATAGCTCGTTGGATAGCTTAGAGTCTCTTCTTTCTTTTGGGCGCCTTCGGCGCCGCCCGATTTAGGAAGGGCGTGGTGGGCGGCGGCCAAGGGGGGGGGGGGTAGGTTAGGGAATTAAAGCAGTCAGGCCCGCTGCGCGGACCTGACTGAACTGATGAAAAGGTGCCCAGTGGTAAAATTTCAAATCAATTCACTAGAAGACAGAATAAAGTAAAACAGGGCCAAATTTGGAGGTTCTTGGATCACTCGTTGACCAAAAATAGTCAAAAAACGGTCAGAATCTCAAAAAAGTGAATTTTTGTCAATTTTTTGCATTTTTTTGACTTTTTTGCTTAAAATTTCGCTGGAAAGACTCACTTTTGAATTTTTTTTTGCTTGACCATAAAGGACAATCTAATTCCTACGAGTTCGACCAAAAATAACGATTTCTAACTCAAACTGGGCATTACAGGAGGGCTTCGCCCTCCTATATAGCCCATGTCGTATATATACGACATCGGCACTTAAAGGGTTAAGGGTACCTTTTTTGGACTTCCAAAGTCCCGCTAAGGGTCGGAAAAATCAGAAAATCAAATTTCAGTCCCAGTAAGGGTCGGAAAAATAGGAAAATTTCAACTTTTTACCCCCTGAAAGATCGAAATTTGGTCAAATTAGTCCCGCTAAGGGTCGTAAAATTCCCAAAATTTACCTTTGTTTTCTCCTTTTTAGTCCCGGTAAGGGTCCAAAGTTCGAAAGTCGGGCGGCACCCCCCCCCCGTCAGCTCGCAAACCCTAGTACCCCCCCCCCCGGGTGGTCTGTTTCCAAGGAAGGTGGTCAACAATGGAGGAGTGTGTGTGATTTCTTTTTGTGGGGTTTACATGAAACAAGAAATCTGGGAGCAACTCACAAATTTGCGCAGATCCTTGATCAATTTAAAGCTTCAGTCAGAAATGTTGCAGCTAATCTTGACCCCCAAATGATTCGAAACGCCTTTGCAGGAATGATTAATTGTGTAAGTAAGTGCTTTGGTGAAAATTGAAATACATTTCCAGATGATGAAAAAAAAAAACAATAGTGTCTTGTCATACAATAAATTTAATACCCTCATTTTTCTCCTTTTTCGACTTTTTTGAAAAGTTTTGTTTTCGCATTTAGACTATAACTTTTGATCTAGGTGATCAAATTTGACAAACGACCCCTCAAAATTTGAGTTTATCCTTCCTCTTTTACCAATGCAAAAGAATTGATTCTTTAACAATTCATAGAACTCAAGAATATACACTTCAAAAAGGGGGACTTTTTATTGGAACACCCAGTATTTTGGCCATTAGTATAAAAGATAATTCAACACTAGCCTTACATAAACGTCACACAAGCCATAATCAACTCTAACGTGAGTGTTCTCGACAGTACAGGGTGTCCCTAATAAAAGTATCGAGTTTGAACATGCGATTGAGTAAAAAAGTTTGTGTGTGTTATCGCTAAAATATAAGAACGTTCTCCATCACATAGGCTCATTACAAAAGGTAGTTACAACGTATAAATTAATCAATAAAAAGAGGGAGAGCTTAAAATACAATCTTGTGAATACAATACTTAAAACTTTCTACTCAATCGCATGTTCAAACTCGATACTTTTATTAGGGACACCCTGTATAACGAGTTTAGCAGATGTATTCTAAATTTCTAGGAAAAATGGAGATGAAGGTCTTGCTTATGAATTAATAATTTCGGATTAATGTGAGAGAAAGTTAGCTACCAGGTTCTTGGCACACAGATACATAGAAATACCTTAGTATTAAGATGATAGCAGAGGAGGTAATATATAATCGTATTAAAGTAAAAATGCTTAATTCTCACAGAAGTATATTTTTCATTTAATCAAGTTCAGCACCTACCAGGTAAGCTGACCGTAGTAAAAAAAATCTTTTATTGAAACTGATAATTCACAAAATAGAGGTTTGCAGGACTATATTTTTAATAATAATTCTTTCTATTACCACGATAGGAACTGTTACGCAGTGATTCACAGCTTAAAATTAACATGATACATTTTTTGCTTGAAGTTTATTGTACATTTTTTGATCGCTTTTATTTCCTATATTTTTTTCTTACTTTTTAGTTTTTGAGTAAGGATGTAGGCTGGTTAGCGATACATTTTCAGTGAGCGGAGGTGACGATATGAGCGGATTTTTCTTTCGTTTATTTCCTTGTGTTGCGTCATGATTACTTAATAAAAAAGTTACAAATTTTGCTGGAAGGCACCTACATGGAATGTATTTGTGTTCCTCCATTAGTGATGGTATTTGAATATTTCTATAGGGAACTTCTTATACGCGAAGTAGCATATTATTTCTTGTCATAGCTTGCGATCTTATGTTGATAGTCAGTAAGTAAAATTCAAGCTTCAGTTGGAATGTTCGTTTTTTAGCAAGCCATCGATCAAGAAGGATTAGTTTAGTAAGATATGAAAGAGCACCGTGAGCAACTGGGAGTTCAACAGGAACTATGAATGGCTATATATATATGTAGCTTCTCGACTCGCTTTTAGACTATTTCCATTCTACATAGAGTGGCTAGTTAAGAGGTTAGAGTTAGAGCTAGAGTTAGAGTTAGAGCTAGTTAAGGAAGGGTAGCAGTGAGTTGACGATGAAATTTTTCACCCCTGACTCCTCAAATTGTTGGGGCTATGGTTTTTACTATGAATTACCACTCAGTAACTAAAGTAGTGTAACTAAAGAAAAAATATGACACCGTTGAGAATCTCAATTATTTTGGATTTATTTTTTGAAAAGTTAGTTTGGTCATGCTGGTCAGGCATCCCTTATAAACAAGGGTTTTTTGTGTGTAACTAACCAAAGTTATGGCGTATACTGTGTGGTAAAATTATGCGATAACAACTTCATTGTATGATGAAATAGAAACAAAAGTCAGAAAAACAAATATAAATATATGAACTATCAGCACGTTATGTAGCCTGTTATTATGTACCAGATTATAACTTGTGCTGACAACAAACTTAATAAATACTTAAGTCAACCTGTCTTAGCTTTTTATATGAAACATATCTCTATTCTTTGTATAATTTACACTGTGTACAGTTTACTGTGATGGTTTTGAAGTAAATGCTCTGGCCATGGATTTTAGAGGTCCAGCTGAATATGGTAAGGTAGTAATGACCCCGATCTCAAAGCTCTATAAATACTTTAGTCAGTTGAAACACCCCTCAGTAACCCGGTAGGAATGATTTTGCCAGGGCTCACTCGTTATTTCACTGGGACTCAAGATTAGGTCATTTTTGGCAATTCTTTCACCAGGTTATCCACAGCGGTGGATCTGACCGGATCACTGATACAGAGGTGTGTTAAAGACTGTATAATGGCTTTATTAAACCTTTGCTTTGCCAATAATGATGAGAAGGGTCACTTTATGTTTGTATTTATTCTGTGCCATATATTTGTGCATTTTTTCTTGGGTGACCAAATGGCACTGATTGAAACCGTATCTTCTAAAGATCTCCTATTTCTTCTTCTATCTTAGATTCATTACTAAAAAAAATCAAAGTGTTTTGTTTTGTTTTGAAATGGGTTCAACATTTACCAAAAAAAATCCACAAGTTAAGCCATCACTGAAATCAAAAACTCAAGCTGTTGCTGCATTTCAAAGTAAAATTCAACGCGTGGACAATCAAGAGAAAAGTTCATCCGAAGAAAAGCAACCGAACAAATGGAAAAGGGTCAATGAAGTTCAAAGTCACAATACTGATTCCACCGACAATGATGATCGTAGAAATAGCACACCGAGGCTTATGATGAAAGAAACGTTCGGTCTTGCCGACGAAAGCGATAACCACAACGGAGATAATACCGACAAGAGCGACGATAACGATCCGACAACCGACGACAAAACTACCGACGAGGAGGCTGTTAAGCAACGTTCAGCACGAATCATTCAAAGATCGTTCCGAAAACATTCATCCCTAACGAACCAGCATCCTATTTTTGTAAGCCCGAAAAAAGAAAATAATCGGTCGTTTAACGACAATGAAAGCAGTAACGAAAATTCATACGAGCAAAGTTTTGAAAATTTTCAACTTGAAATCGAGGAAACAAAATGGCTAGCGGAAAAACAGATAGAAACCGCTCTAATGAATAACGGTGAATTTGAACCAAAAACTCTTGTCATGGTTTCTTCCAACGTTTGTGAACCAGAAAAACTAAAAAACATATCCCAAAAGAACGTCGATGTTGTTGTATTTGATTTCGCAAAAAGTACCCTCAATGACCTTTTGAACTCCATTGCACTTTATCTCGACGAACCCGTAGAAGGAACTAAACTGAAGTCAATTGCTTTCGTCTTGCAAGGAGGTCCCGGTTATTTTTACTTATGTAAACAAACTGCTGTCACCATTCCCAAAATCACAAAGAATGTCGAACTTCGTGTATTTTTCGAGTCCTTAGGAGATATGTTAAGTAAGCTCGACCCAGATTCTTGCACTATCGACTTTATAGTTCGGGATGTGACTCGGGAGCATTCAGATTATAATCTTATCCGATCTATACGGAAACTGCTCGTTCCGAATAAAGTGAGTGTCCGGACTATTCCTGACATTTCATCTGCAAGTTTGGAAATAGTTGAAAAATACTTTGACAATAACGCTTACAAATTATGGACGCAACAAAAGTATATCAAGACCAGGAAATGAATTGAATATATTCTACAAAAGTATGGTAAGAAGGAGAATTCACAGGTTGCAAAATGAAAGTCTGAAGACAAATCACGCTTTTACTCAAAATTTCTATGCGTTTGTTACATGACATTTATTTCTGATTGGTTCGAATTTATTGACACTAATAAAGTTATCAGCTGTAAGTTGCAAAACATGGGAATAAAATCACATGAATTTTTTCGAGTAATCACATGTTTTGACTGCATTGATATAATTTTGCAGCCCGTGTATTGATGATTTAAGTTGACGCAAGCCGAGTTGGAGTCAACAAACAACAATTCTCTACAGTACGCAAGTTTCGTTGCTTATCGACTCTGCGAATATTGTACGAAAAAAAGTTTTGAAAAACCGAATAAACTTATCTCTTTATTTAGACGAAAGCCAGTTTCCAATGCTAATTTAAGCTGGCATTGTGTATGTGAGAAGCACATGAAAAGCAAGGAATAGGCAAGATAGTGGATAACGCTTGTTCATTCTTTCAAGCAACCTTATCTCACCTTACCAATACAAAACTGAGAGTTGTTGGGATGCCGACACGTTGTGAGGACGCTTTATATTTATTTGTCAATTTTAGAGAATAAAAAAGTTTGTTAATCTTGAAATCCATTGTTGCATGTTTATAATTTAATGTTTGACCGTCAAACCTATCAATTTACTTTAAGACTTCGGAAGTGTTTTTATTCGTCATAACTTGATGACGTCATTTTGTATATTAACCTTGGCGGGGAACACACAAGGTGAGTGACCCACTATATATAAGACCCTTACGGTAGTTTTTTTAGGCATTTGAGAGTGCATTATAAGCACCCAGAATTTGACAAAATATGCGTTGATGGTTCCAATTTTGTCTAATTTTTTTAAAGACTATCCAAAGGCTTCAAACATTTTGAAGTTCTTATAAATAATAATGTGTATGCCATAGTACATTCCTCCAAATATGACTGAGATAATCCACCGGGTACGTTCGTGACGGTGTATATGCTGTTCACTCAATTTTCCATTTCATTCAACTTTAATCCGGCTTAATTGACAATTAATGAAACTTTCCGTTACAGGGAACAAATATTTACAGGATTTCGGTCAATTTATTTCCAATTGCAGTAATTTCAATCATAATTGATTTGAATTTATAAGATCCGTTCATTATTGATGTTAATGATGCATAATGAGGCTAGGAGAAATTGCTACAATCTGTTAATCGGACACAAGACACCTGCTCAGTTTTCGGGCTGTCTCATTAAACCGCAAAGTATACGGTGGACCCTCGCTAATTCGAACTTCTATTAATCGAATCTTTCTATAATATAATTCAAACTAATTGTTTTGTCCTGTCTGAAATCCTCATAAAGTACTTTCTAATTGGAATCTTTCTGTAATTCGAAAAAATGAGGCTTCCCGTTGGACTTCGAATTAGCGAGAGTTATTTGTAGTACTAAGAGCCTAAAAGCTGTTTTTATGGATTCTTGCAGGAGACAGTACTGGCAGGAGATAAGGAGTCTTAAGATAAAGTGACGTTTTGCTTCATTCCTTAGTTTTGGGACCCTTTTTGCCTTCTAACAAAAGATTGAGAAAAATAGCACTGTTCATTTCTTCGTACCACCATGAAATTTTTCAGTCTTTTCCTCCAGTAAATGTTTGTGGTTATACCTATAGCTTAAATACTCATCCAGATACTTGAAAGGAAAATGTACAATTTTTGCGGCAAGTGTATAAGGCTTTTTACCTTGATGGCAGAAAAAGTTACGTTTAAAATCTTGGGGTAGCTGAAAGTCCACAAACAAACAAACAAATTCATAGATAATAATTTCCTTTTCCATTCTTAACCACCAATCGTGATAAATGAAACTAAAAAGTTTAAGTTTGCGGTAACACGTGGTCTTTCCGCCGATATCTTATCATGTTGATTGTGTGATGATTGGGTTGTTGATTGTTTCCCGGTTATGACACTTAATCTCGGGATGTTTAAACATCGATTACTACTTATGAAAAACACTAACTGCTACAAAATGTTGATTGGTTTCTAGTAAAGAGTACACGCAACAGAAAAGGACAGATTTTGAATTTGAAATCTAAGATTCCAATTCCATGACCCGTATTAAACTTGGTTACTCTTATTTTACCCTTTGAAATGATTCGAATGAAGATTTAAGCAGAACGCACCACACACAAACAGATTTTAATATCAAAATATTTTCCCTGTGAGACAGGGATATTAGAAATCTTGATACCTTTTTAGGAGCACCCCTGTTTCACATTTTAGATGATCCTACATCCCCGCTGAAACCTTTTCCATAGTAGGGCTGAAACTTTGTATCAAATCCCAATGGGGATAAAAATGCGGTTGTCCCCAGCTCAAAGCTCCCGGTAGGTTTATGGTTTACAAGTGCAATTTTTCCACTGAATTTAAAATAGGGGAAAATCAAAGTCAATTACCCAGTGGGGCTGAAATTGTAGGGTATTTTTCCCACCAGGATAAAATTTTGGGTAAATTTTCCATTTGGGTGGGGCTCCCAACAGATTTGCAGCGCAAGTTTCATAGAAAATATCATATAAATATTTTTCGGAAGGCCTTTTTAGGTAAGCGGTAAGACTTTGTCAAAAAGAATCCGAGCGAGCCCCAGATAAAAGTATTGTTGATGTTTTCTAATTCGACTTTCCAGGGGATTTTCATCGAATAAGGGAGTGTATCAAATAGTAAAGCGCTGTTTACGAGAGTTTCATATTCACGGATGCTTTCAAAGGTTTTATTTTTACATAAGTGTTCCCATTTCATATCAGACACATATTTCATATTAGGACAGTGTCTACCTTTTCTTACATTATGCTGATATGAGAAAATAATGTTTTTCTTTTCCCCTTTCTGGCCAATCTTGCTCCACAACCATGTCAATCCAATGTGAAAAAGCTTGTGAATTAAGATTGATGAGTAAGCAAACGACATCACACTAAAAAAACCCTTCAACATTATCGAATAATGGAGAGTATCGAATGGTAGTACATCGAATGAGAGGGAGTCAAATGTGACTGTGAGAGTTAGTATGATATGTATATTGGTATGCGCAGTTTTGTAATTTTTGCGCAGTTTTGTAATTTCTTTGCGCACTTTTGTAATTTCTGCGCAGTTTTGTAATCTCGAGCAACGCAGTTAAAACTGACAAGAGATGACTGAGATGACGAGAATGGGTGAAAATAAGTCAGCATTTAAAAAATGACCATGTAATGAATCAGCGGATCAAATTACAATTTAGACATTCCTGATGATGTGATAAAGGACAAATTTGTCTGCTTTTTGTAACATGACCTTTGTTAATGACTTTTTGAAAGAGGGTTGACTCTTTGACGTCATTGTCAGTTTTCATTGAACCTAACCAAAAATATGGCGTATCCTTATCCCTAGTTCGTCTTGTCGCTGCCATTCTGTAAGCGGGTAACCCTAAATATCCTTAATCTTTTATCCCCTAAACTCAAGATTTGTGTAAACAGGAAGCTTTAAAATTAGAAACTTTTAGTTCCTTGATTCAGTAAGTTTAACATGACCCAAACATCCGGATATTAGTTGATAAGGCTCTATCTTTCACTGGATCTAGATAAAGCAGATTTGCTGTTGTTTCGACTGACAGAAAAAAGTTAACGAGAAAAACACTCTGATTTAGAGAATTTTTTAGCTTTTGAATGTAAGAGATTTGCATTAGTTTCAATGCTTCATATACAAGATTAGGAATTCTTTAATCAGATGATCAATATTTTTAACACCGTGGGAAAATTCCTGCTCATTTTAACAATATTTTACGGTATAACAAGCGATTAGATCGATAAACAACACTTTGTTCGAGGAGGTGCTTTTCACCTGTTTGGGGAGCATGGAAACTTTTTTTAACGATATAGAGTAAATGATGAGATGATGAGAGTCTTAGCGACCAAATGTTTTCTTAGACGATCTTAGACTTATCTGGTACCAGATGTGGAAATATGCTACCACACGCTTTGCTCTGAAGGTCGTTGGGTAAATTGGTTCGCTCCTTTAGAGCTTTAGCGTGGGCGGCAGCCAATACGCCATCAGAATATAAGATAAGTCTTAGATATTGATAGTTCTTCAGGCAACGAGGATCCCATGGATAGATAGATAGCAATCTTGTTTTCTTTGAAGATCGAAAAAGTCTATATATTTGGACGGTGGAATGAAATTTCAGGGTATTTTATCGCGAGCGGACCATTATAAAGCGAATTTCAAACTGCATCTTGAGGTTGTTTTCTTAGCAAAGTTGTCATGAAAGATCTATTACATTGTATGGACGCATGGAAATCACATATAAAATCGCTTGAAATTCTACGCGAGCAAAAAATTACATAAAAATTCATTACGAGGATTAACTAGACTTAAAAATCGATTAGATCCTATCTAATAGCAGTCTGAATGTCACGAATTTTTCAAAGCTCCTCCTATGCAATCAATTAAGTCGAGTATCAATTTTAATTTTTTAAAGAGGGTAAGTGCTTGGGATCGGGCTTAAAAATAGAATGGTCGGTTGATTTAGCTTTCTAAGAGGGGTAGCGTGGAGCTATTGATAAATAACCAATTATCAGAACCGATAAGGATAAATACTCGTCGTATATTTCTAAAAATAATTTACACTGTAAAAATCTCATGAGAAATTTCTAATCTGAAGCATTTAGTTGAATTTTGAATTAATGGATGAATGAATGGATGAATGTTTTTCTTTGGGGTGAGGCTTGATTACTTGGCAAATTTTACAGGTTTGTTACAATTTTTAAGAAGTTTTTGTCTGATTCTGAGTTTTACTAAAGAATCAAAATGGCTTTAACTAGTGCAATCTTGAAGGAATCAATATCTGGTATTTTTTTGTATTCATGAAATCAGAGATTTGGGAAAAAAGGATAAGAAATGCGCTATTCATCTATTTGAAGCTAGGCTGTAGAATCTTTTGTTTCTATTGAAATGTCTGCGGCCGATCTATTGTTTTCGTTCTGAACCAATCAGAGCGCTTGATTCGTTATGCGCACAAGACTAGAAGTACAAACAAAAAATGGTAGCCGTGATTGATATCGAAAGTGAAATTTTTTTTTTTTCTGAAATCGAGAATTTTGTTATTTTTTATAAGCACTTTTCTACTTTGGACAAGGGATGCAGTGGGTTGCGAGCCTAAAACGAAGCTGGTAAAACTAGTTTATCATTATTCTTGGGCTAAAGTTTCTAAGAAACAATACCATAAAGGCCTCTTCAGTAGGGATAGCGAGGTTGAAAATAAAACCTTGGAGGACAAAAAAACAACAACAAATGTCAAGGAAAGAAAAGGAAAAAAGAAACGATGTTCATTCATGATATCAATGCCAGGAGGTCATAAATACCATGAAGGCTTTCTTGTAAGAGCTTTATGAGTTCTAGACAACAAAACATAAAATTATCTTACAATACCATTGAAAAAATACAAAAATTATACCGAAGACATCACCAGGGGATTTCCCCAGATATGTTAGAAAAAATATTGTACATACAAAAACATCGTAAAAATGAGGTTAAAAAAAAAAAAACTATGCATTTCCATCCAACCCAACAAATAATAGTGTATAAAAATTAAATATTCTTCCACAGTGTATATGTATATTTGAATTACAGATTGTCATTGTTAGTTTGTATTTTTTTCAGTGCATAATATGACTTCACTATTTCTCTGAATATAAATCACAGGTGACTCTTCTTTGCAACTGCTGCAAAAGATTAAGAACAAAAAGTTCTTTTCAGTATAATTCAACTTCCTTATACACCTCAAATCAATGTGTATTGCAGAGCATGAAGAAAAATCAATCACCATTTACTTTACTTGAAGTAAAAAATTGGATATACAATAAAAATGACCAAAGCCTTTCCAACTGTGTTCTTGAGTAGTACATTTCATACAGATTTTAAGACTTCAAAGCTGATTAAAAATTGTATTATTGCTCCACACTAAATGCAAAAGGTGTATGACTCAATGCTAAAAAAATTTAAATCTAAATTTGAAAAATATAGTTTAAAAATAATATCAGACTGAAAATATGTGATTGTCAAAATAGTCCACTGCACAATTTAAATTTAAATTATAGAAGCATTTCTGGCTCTTCCTGGTTTGTTTACATTTGGTAATTTTGGCCTACATGTTCCCTGATTTGATGAATTGTTTTGACGTGCTTCCCAAATTAAGGGGTAGCTCCAGGGCAAAAGCCCCCAAATCAAAATATAGACAAATCAAGTAGACTTATCATCACAGCATGTATCCATTTCATCTATACCATGCAATATGTATTTATGCCTCAAAATTCAGTTTCCAAGGACAACGTGGATAAAAAACAAACATCGAAATAAAGATTCCAAAAAGAAGTTGCATCAAAATCCACTTCGCCAGAGAACGTTTACATAATAATGTGTATATCGAACAAATCCCCAATTTATCGACATCCATTTTTCAAAGGGCATACAGGTCCAACCGCTCAAATCCACTTTTTCCATAAATATAACATCAACACCATAGAATTATTATTCCATTCTGTTCCTGTTGAGTCAAATATATAATACACGTAAAGTTTTCATCAGTTCCCACTCATCTTTTAGCAGACCTTTTCTGCTGGAACTATAGAGAACAAACATGACAGTTAACATGCAAAAATTGTCTGATAATCTTGAGTCAATCGTTGTTGCATCGGCAACCTGTACTTGGATGGCGAATACTTCTATGGGACGGTGTTGTTAACAGCCTTTTACAAAGAATATGATAACTAGCGACTAGCCTGAAAATATATAAAATGGAAATCTGTATATGAAATTACCCTAATCCGTTAAATACAAACAACAAAATGTAAATTCCACGGACTAAATAATATTTTGAATGTAAAAGTACCAAAGCCTGAGTCAATCCATTGACTGGTCAAAATCATGGCCCTTCAGGTAGTCACAATTTACAAATATCACCTGTCAAAGTTATTTTTTCTGAGATGTTTTTGTTGTTGCAACTTGAAATTTCCAACCCAAAAGTCAATGGTTTCCCTAGATAAAGCTAAAAGTACCACAGAGGAAATCAAGTATACTTACTGAATCTCAATTCCATTACCATGGAGGAAGATTTTCTAAGATTACACTATTTTTTTCATCTAAAAGTTGAAAAAAACAACAAAATTATCAATCGATTTTGCCCTTCTAAAATCAAAATGCCGAGAAGTTCTAGAGAGTGCCATGGAAAACTAAGGTATAGGTGGTCACAATCAACCTTCCTACTACCCATAAAAATTATGTCTGCAACACAAAAAATTCATTCAGTGCAATACAAGCCAGAGAGAAATGAGTCCCAATTTTTCAAAATTTCAAGCATGCCTCATGTCCGCCATCTTTACTCCCAGAATATAGAATGAATTTCCTCGATTTTCTCAGGGGAAACCCCCAAAAGATCAAAGTTTCACTCCCCAGTCTCTTTTTCACAGAGAACCCACTGGAAAGCTTTATTCAAGGACTTCTTTCTTGAACATTGGTTAACCTGTACGTAACGCCATTTTGTTTCGGCCTTCCTTCTTGCTCAACTATTCTACAGCCTTGCTTCTTCAAAGAGTGCCGAATTCAAAGGGAAAGAATAGGAAAACAGCGAGCGGCAGCGGCGTTTCTTATCCTCTTTTCCCAAATCTCTGATGAAATTGAAAAGGCTTAAATATTGGTGATGAAGGTTGTTGGAACGGCTGGGTGTTGAACATTGAAATAGGAAGAAAGATTTCCAAGAATAAATATTGAGGGTAATGATTTATGGATAATTTTTAGATTTCAATTCGAAAATTTTAGCATTAAATATTAATTCTTTCTTACAGATTTTTGCTTGCAAATGTTTGATTTCTCGTCTGTTAAAAATAAAAATTGAAAGCTTGAAAGGTTGCGCTTTGTGAAGATTGGTATCCTCAATCCCCTATAACTTCTTTTTTGAAAAATCTGTCTTAAAAATAAAATGAAGCAAGATATGAATATATTCAGGTTATTAGTTTGTTTACTTTTATTTGCTTCAACGCAATGCTATGTTATTTGAAGACACATCTGCTTCCAAGGGATACACGTTTAATTCAACACACCATTTTGGATTCATGCATTGTAGATGCCCGGGGGGGGGGTATTTAGGCAAAAATTGGAGCTGGTATGTGCGTGCCTTAAGAGTCGGTTTTTTCACCTTTCAATGTCTCTTTAAGGGTCGGAAAATTTTTTAAAATCAATCTCTCCAAGGGTCGGAAACGCACATACCCAACATCCCTCAACTCTAGTACCCCCCCCCCCCCGGGTGCAGATGCTGGTCTTTACAAACGAATAACTATGAATTTTTGTATTATACAGGGATATCAGTTGTAGATAAATAAGATGCGCAACTTCAGTGTCTTCTTTCACCACTTGAGCTTTTCATATCAAAACTAGCAATTGTGTAGGCTTCTAGTAAAAGTGCAAAAGCTTTATTACCATACAGATATCAATATATACTCTTTTTATAAAAACATCCAAAATTTTTGAAGGCTTTGGATGTACTTTTTTAAGTTTTAGGTTCTTAATATTCTTTTATTTTCTCCATTTAGTTAGTATTTTTGTCCACTTTTATCCAATTCCTAAAAAATCGGCAGTTTTAGAGTCTGAAAAGCCTTGAAGTGTTCTAAACTTTTCCCAAATCTCTGGGTCAACGAAGCTTTGTGTTCTTATAGAGTTTGTTCGTACGAAAAATATGCAAAGAGAAAGAATTAGAACAGCGATTATCTGATAACTAACTATTCAAGAAGATATTCAACTTTTCTACGATCATGGACAAAATGTTTGAGACAGAGGGGATTTCCGTGCGAAATTTTAAACACCAAAAATGATTTTTAAGCACGTTAAACTACAGTTGGAAAGTAGGGTTTTCACTCTGAGTTTTAATATGAGACTTAGGAACTTAGGATCTCAAGATTTAAAAGCTCAAATTTGTTCCAATAAGGCTTGGAATATAGCCTAGAAGCCACCGAACCCCTCAAAAATCGAAATATTCGATGACGAGGGGTAAATTACTCGAAAAAATCTCGTACACTTCTTAGAAAAATCACAAAAAAATCACAAAAAAAATCAAAAATCACAAAAAAATCACAAAAAAATAAAAAAGCACAAAAAAATCACAAAAATCACAAAAAAAAAACAATCAAAAAAAACAGAAAAACAAAAAAAATCACAAAAAAATCAAAAAAAACATCACAAAAAAAAAAAAAAAGCACAAAAAAATCAAAAAAAAAAAAAACAAAAAAAAAATCAAAAAAAATCAAAAAATCAAAAAAATCAAAAAAACAAAAAAAAAAAAAAATCAAAAAATAAAAAAAACAAACAAAAAAAAATAAAAAACAAAAAAGCAATAAAAAAACAAAAAAAGCAAAAAAGCAAAAAAAAAAACAAAAAAAAAAAAAGCCACAAAAAAAGCACAAAAAAAAAAAGAAAAAAAAAAAACAAAAAAAAGCACAAAAAGCAAAAAATCAAAAAAAAGCACCAAAAAAAAGCAAAAAACACAAAAAAAACACAAAAAAAAAAACAAAAATCACAAAAAAAAAACAAACAAAACACACAAAAAAAAAACAACAAAAAACCAAAAAGCACAAAAAAATCAAAAAAAAAAGCAAAAAAACAAAAATCAAAAATCACAAAAAATCACAAAAAAAATCAAAAATCAAAAAAAAAAAAATCAAAAAAATCACAAAAAAACAAAAAAAAACTCAAAAAAATCAAAAGAAAATACAACAAAAAAAATCAAAAAAAATCAAAAAATCACAAAAACAATCACAAAAATCAAAAAAATCAAAATCACAAAAAAAAAATCACAAAAAATCAAAACAAAACAATCAAAAAAAAAAAAATCACAAAAAAATCAAGAAAATCAAAAAATCAAAAAAAAACACAAAAAATCAAAAAATCACAAAGATATCACAAAAAAATCAAATAATCACAAAAAAATCACAAAAAAATCAAAAAATCACAGAAAAAATCAAAAAATCACAAAAAAATCAAAAATCAAAAATCATTTCGTACGCTTTTTTCGAAGTGATTTACCCCTCGTTCGATGAAAGAAAGTGGAAGTGTTAAAAAAACAATTCTCGCCCGAACTTTAAATTCTGAAAAATGTTAAAATACACTAAAATGTCAATATATTTCGACCATGATTGTAGCATTAGCGCGTCTTTAAAGTTAAAAAGATATTAATACAACTCAAGAAACATGTTTGTTTTGATTCATTCTTATTTCTTATCAAATATAAATTCGTTAAAAAGATTCTAATTTACAAGCAAAATATGCTATTAACTTACATATTCATATTCAAAAAGTGTAAATAAAATACAATTTAATACAAAAAGATAAAACAAAAAATTTACAAGCCACTAAATATTCTTTAAAAATTACAATTTCTATCACATTAGAATCGCATCTTACCAAATTCTATCGGCAAAAATGATCATTAACAGAATCAAAGCCACAAGAACAATAAGCACGATTAGAATCACGGTAGTACTGTTTGTAGCGACACCCTCCATTTGCCCATTCCCATTTTGGTAGGAAGTACATAAAGTTTTGTATTGCGCACAATATTGTATTTTGCGCGTAGCTGACGTTGTTTCAACGCATATTCTATAGTTCGTACAATGTGAGAAACCGACCATGTAGATTGAACAATTTTGATTGGTTGATGTGTTTTTACAGGATCCTTTGTTTGGGCATGCGCATTCAAGATTTGTATTTTGAATCCCGTTAATGAATAGGCTAGTCCGATTTGGATTAGTGGTATTAAGTCTTGTCCATTGAACGAGAATCCGATTTTTTGGACTCTGAGTGGTTGAATTATCTTGAACGGGTAAAATGTTCAATTCCGATTTCTTGTCAGCCGGATCCAAACAACTATATGATGTTATTTTGAAAGGATACCTCATACGCGAAAGTGTACCATTTCTCACTTCCTTCATTGTTATTCGATGTATGCTTGTAAGTTTGTAGTTTCTTTTAGGGATTTTACACGATACGATATGGCCGTTACTTGATTTTCCTTCTGAAATGCATCTTCCATATTCTCGCCAAAGGATATCAGCATGTCTTACTTGGATGGTTGTGTTAGGGTTCGTCAAATTTGTGAAGATATCATTCTCAAATGTTGCGTAGATGGTAAAATGTTCGCCTTGTTGAGGGTAACATAAACGCCCAATCGGATGTTTACGCCCTGATGAATTTTTACGCCATGATTGTTTGTTTAGATTTCTCGAAGATGCCAAGCAAATAGCAAAGCAGAGTAAGATAGCGAGTTGAGATAGATTTGCCATTGTTGATGTCTTGGTTTGTAGTGTAGTAAAAATTCACGATTGTTGTTTTCTTCTAGAGTTTTTTCGTTTAAATGTTTTGCTTCTAGCCGCGCCTCTATTTATGCAGGTCTTTTAAGAACAGGTTTTTCCTAAAGTTACCTTATGGCCTATAACTTTTAAATGTCCTATTAATAAGGGATTTACGAAATGTACAAAAATAATAGCTTTATAAACAATAGCTTTAATGTTTTTGGGAAAATTAAAAACGACTTTTTGTTTTCTTTTACTTAGAATTTTTGTTGTGAGGAGTTTAAAAGTTCACGAGTTCAAATTAAAATTCACCTTCAAGAGCATGTAATGTTTTGATTTCTTTTAACTTTAAATCCAAACCTTTATTCCAAAAATGCGTGCCTTAAGTTACATAAATTGAAAAAAAATAATAAGTTGTATAACTTAACGAATTCCATTAATAGGTATTTAAGGGCCATGTCGTTTACCATGACCTTTAAAGCAATTTGATACCATAATGCTTCTAAATTACATAAATTGGATACAAATTTAAATTACATAAATTTAGATTTAAATTACATAAATTTAGATTCTTAGATAATGGTATAATGGTATAATGGTCTTATAGGTCCCTACAGTGGGGACCGTACAAGAGTTCAGTACTGCGTAAATTGACCGTTTTTACGGATTCCTGGTTTGGTATATCAAAAAGCTCATTTTTTCTTCAAAGTTTAGGTAATGGGGAGATTGCATTCTTTAAATTCATTTTTCTACAAAATGGCTCATTCAAAAACGAAGAAAAAAAAACAAAATTGAAACCAAAATAATTTTACTCTGATTTTTGGAAATCCTGACATAATTCTTCGATATTTCGATCCCTCGTACACCCTACAGATTACACGTTTACACGCTTTTTTTTTTATAAGAATGGTGTTTTTTCATTTCATCATGATCATCCAAAAATATTCTTACGGTATTCTTAGGTTAAGATCGAAATTGGCGATCTACAGGTTAAAATGCATTAAAAATGGCATTCTTAGGTTCAGTTGCTAAATTCCATGATGGTGATATTCTTACCATAATCTTAATTTTTCGGCCATTTTCATCATGGACATTCTTATAAAGTATATTCTTATAAAAAAACGTGTACTTATTCATAGTACAACCCTGTACCATGTTTTTCCAAGCTTTGCAATTGATGGTGTTAAATCACTTATAATCAGTGATTGCCCTTGCTTTTTCGGAAGAAATCATTAAATTTTTAGTGCAACACGATGAGTGACTGGGTATTTTACCACGTAGTTTTCTCGATTTTAGCTAATTCCTCTACTCTCGATCCCCCAGTTAATTGACATACTAATTTGGATGTTATCATAAAAGGAATACATACGAGGTTGAAATGTTCCGTTAAACAAGAGATTTACTAATAAACTCCAGAACTTCTTTCAACACACAATGTTTACCAACTAGCTCTGAAATGAATTGAGTTTCGTGGAATTTAATTAAAAAATCATTCCCTTCTTATCACATGTCTTATAAGATGAATATTTACATGCCGTATGTTCACCGATTTTTTCCCTTATACTTATACACATGTGAAAATATATCATTGATTAAGATGATGATTAATTTGCTATTCATTACAAAAAGTAGTTTTTTGGTAATTACTAATATCCCTAATGAACATTTTTTATAGAAATCCCCAGTTCCAAGGTTAGCAGAAAGGACAATTTCACCAGTGACCGACTTGTTTAATTTTTGATATCAAAATTTGAAAAGCAAGTATTTGTCGTATCAATACGTCTAATGTCTATTTACCCAACTGAATTTGTCCTCCTCTCTTCAGCCAGGACTCCAACCCAAATAAGCAGTCCATGTTCAACCTCGTCCCCGTGTATCGCTGGCTTTATTTAAGTTACAGATGGACGCCAGAAAATACCCTGGTGTTGGCTAATAATACGCAGGTTGAACAAGTCCAGCGCTATTTAGTAAGCACCAAAGAGCTGATAATAGGCGGGTAATGAAGTTACCATGACTCCTAATAAACCTGAAGTTTTTTCAACCCTCATATATTCTTCCGTGCTTACTCATTTAGCGAAATGAAGCTCTCAAATCAAAATTTATTATTCTTAGATTCTTTTTACCTCGGCTTTTTAAGATCTTGCAGCCCTGTTCTTTTAGCGCTTTGATCTTTTACTTTTGTCAGGAAAATGCAACAGAACGTACCGTTAAAATCCAAATGTCATGGTGGTTTCCTTTGCAAGACATGGCATCTTTCAAGGCTAATTTCTAATATAGTCGAGTGCTTTTTGATAGCGGTATTTTTTATGAAATGTCACTAACTTTTCCTTTGCAAGTAGGTTTTGTTTGTTTATGTTTGCTACACTTGAATTAAGCATTTACGAAAGAAAATAAATTCCAGAAATAAGCATTTTGAGATTTGTTCTGAAAAGCTTTTCTTTGCATTCCCTGTCTGAAATCTAAGGCTAAATCGCACATCTCTAAGAATAACAGAGAAGCAAAAAGCAAAAATAGTTAGACGATTTCTTTGTATTTCTGTGAAGAATATATGCCACATAGACCTCGACAGAAATCAGCGTGCAGATCATTCCTGATAAGAAAAATTCACTAATTTGTATTCAGTCCTATACAAGTGGAATGATAGAAAGGTGCCTGAATGCTTGAATGCCTGAATGATAAAAAGGTGCCAAGTAGTAAAACTTCAAATCAATTTGCTAGAGGACAGAAACAAGTAAAGCACGGCCAATTTTGGGGGTTCTTGAATCACTTGTTGATTCAAAAAGCGGTCAAAATCTTAAAAAAGTGAATTTTTTGTCAGACTTTTTGCTTGAACATGAAACCCAATTCAATTCATACCAGTTAGACCAAAATGACGATTTCTCACTCAAACTGGGCATTACATGAGGGCATCGTCCTCCTATATAACCCATGTCTAGTATACTCGTCATTGGTACTTAAAGGGTTAAAAGTAGAAATACTTTTAATTACAGTTCGTATTTATTCACCCCAAAGGCGCAATCTTTCCCAAGATGTTTTGGCTCGTTATCGTTATCTCCCGGGAGGGGCACAAAGGGAGGTTTGTGCTAACGGGTACGTGCTGCCCGACTCTCGACCATGAGACCCTTAGTAGGAACGATATTTAATTTTCTGATTTTTCTGACCTTTACAGGGACTTCAAGGTTTCCAAAAGGCATTCTTAAGGGTGGTACATACCCGTACTCTCCACTTGCTTAGGTACCCTCTCCGAAGAGTTCTTTTCAGATGGGATAGGTGCCCGGGGGGGGGGGGGGCAGTGGGTTTACCAACTGACGGTATGTGCGGCGAAAAAATTGGCTTTTAGAATCGCACCCTTACAGTGCAGAAAAAAATTGGTGAAATTCATACCCTTACAGTGCATTTTTTCAAATTTTAAACTCTTTTAGAGCATGTTTAGAGCAAAAAAAATCAACATTTTCGAGCAAATATTTGCAATTTTTCCCAGATTTGCTGAAATTTCCATCCTTACAGTGCATTTATCAAAAGTCCACCCTTACAGTGCATTTCTGATATTTTGAAAAAGATACCCTTAACCGCCGCACATACCCGTCGGTCAATTTGCCTGACTGCCCCCCCCCCCGGGGATAGGTGAAGTATTCAAACTGCATCAGTGTTTTGGGACCCTCTTTAAAACAACCCCTCTGTTTCATGACGTAACCTTCTTTGGTTCTTTCAGAATAATAATGCGGTCAAAAAAGTTCTTGTATTAGAGAGTACCGCCACTTCAAAACTCGACACATTTTTTTCTTATATGTTACCATTGTACCATACATATACTTGCCTTCTTGATGAAGTGCATATTTATCTCTTCATCAAACACTAAAGACGTAATTTTTGATGTTGTGTGTTTGGACTTTAACAGTTAATGTGTGGCATAATTTTTCTATAGCCATGTTGACTTTGAAACATATCTCAGAGAGAACCGCTGCAGACTCAATGCTGGCTTAGTAAATATTAGGTATGGTTTGTCATTTAGAATGCAAACAGTAATGTAACGCGTTGAGGTTGGACGCTTAGCCTTTCTATTTTATACTTGTCAAACATCAAAAGTAAATTCAAGATTTTGATTTTGATTTATAGAAGACCATTCTTTGAAGGACAAATATAATCTGATGCTACTTATAGCTTTTTGATAGACTGGATGGCGCTGATAAGTGGCCTGGTGTTATTTGGCAGCTTTGCTTGAGGTGGTAGCACATACATGCCACTAGATCCAGTCCCTTTTTGGAGAAAAACAAATAGAAAACTATGACCAAGCAGTTCAAAGTTTGGAGGTATAATTGGAGATTTTATTTTATCGTCTCGTAAACTTTGATTGAACTTTAGAATATATTTCATTGTTTTTTTGTTTTCATATAATTTTTGAAAATGAAAGTGAAAAAATTGAAGATGGCGATATCCTCTAGTCTATTTCACTGAACTTAATGCCATCAAAATCATCAGAAAGCAAACTTCAGTCAGAAGTAGACTCTAGTCTAAAGCAAAGGTTGAATTTATATGGAGTGTTTCGATCGATTAGAAAAGTATCTTAATGCTATTTATTTGAATCTACTCATAGAAGTATAAGATAGACATTAACATACTAAGAGTGGCTGTCAATCAGAATTAATCGTCATGGGAAAACCTAATCGCCAACACAGGACATTAATTAATGAAACACCAGGGCGCCCAAATAGAATTTGTCAGGGTAATTCTAATAATATGTTTTCGGCGAGAACTAGGTTATAAATGTACATTCACATTACTTCAAGATACTTTGAAGTCTTATTACACATCCTCTTCATTTTTTTTATTTTTATTGCTACTTTCAGGCCTTACAGTGTTCTCACGGCACCGAATTAATTAGCAAAAAAATACGTGTCCACGAATATTTGGCCTTCAGGACACCTCTCTCTGGTAAATGGCCTTTTAGCCCTAAAAATCTACACTTGGAGGTTTCTGAGGAATTCGTCAATAGTAAACATATATATTGATACAGTCTGCTAGACATTTATATGGTAATATTTGCTCTTCATCTTTGATTCCTTCTAAAGTGATTAGATTGACACATGCGCGATAAAATTTCTATACTTGGTCCTCAGAGGTTGATATGTTCTTTGAAAACTTTGGTGTTAATTCGTCGTTTAATTTAGGATCAAATCTAATGATATCCTCTAATGTAATGTAATTCCGTTTTGCTGATCTTCACAAAAGTATAGAGAAGAGTTTGAGCCAGCCTACTACTTCTGATTAATAGGTTTATGTCAAGAAGGTAAGCATACGTAATATGTTAGTTAACTACTGCGAGTTCAACGCGTTTTTTTATAAGAGCATCCATGTTTTTCTGAAGCCATTAGATGTTCTTAACTTTCTTAACTTTAAGCCTACTTCAAAAATGCTCTTAATAAAAAAAATTTGGGTGTTCTAGCATCGATAAAGTCTTAAAATGTTCTTAATATTTCTTCAATCGAAGCCTCATGTTCTAATACAATTTGTTCTTATGAAAATGTGTACGTTTCAAAAGCGAATTACTGTGAGTTCAACACGCCTCCAAGTATGAAAGTTTTGTTTATATGAAATGCTGCGATGAACAGTGCTTCCTTTATTGGCAAGATGCTTGTTCGATTAATTAAACTTTAAAGTAAAAAAATTGGTATTAACAAAATTGGTATTAAGTTTGCGAAGGTATGCTACTTTGTTTACCATTGGTATTACCAGGTCTATCTTTCAATTCTTAGTTCTAAAGTCTAGAATTTTCTTTTGGAATTCTGATGTGTATGACCAGGTAAGGACTTATTCGCATTGCAATAGTAAAAAAGCATAAAATGTCCCTGTCTCAAAGCCCCGGTAGAACCTTTACCCATAGCGAGGATAAAGTTAGAGTTTCTATCGAAATTCCATTGGGGATAGAATATACGGATGCAAAATTATATCAATGCAGTCAAAACATGCAATTGCTCGAAAAAGCTCACGTGATATTATTCCCATGTTACTTGCTCTGCTTGCTTTACAACTTACAGCTGATAACTTTATTAGTGTCAATAAATTCGAACCAATCAGAAATAAATGTCATGTAACAAACGCATAGAAATTTCGAGTAAAGGTGTGATTTGTCTTCAGACTTTTTACTTTGCAACCTCCAAGTTCAAAACTCGGGTGGGAGTCCCAGCATCGGGTCTGTGACACAGGGGTGTCAGGGTTCTCAAACCTTATATAAACGCAACGGTATATTTTCTTTCCATTAAGTATCGTAATTGGTCCCAAAATAATAAATTCCAACCTTTTGATTAAAGACCAATTATTTTCGTTACATCTTTTTTTCTTTCTTCCTCCTCACTTGGTGATAATATTGGACTGAAATTTCAGTAATTTAAGGGTTCAAACGTTTACCACATGATATTATGAATATTCGTCTTGTTTACGTTATATCCCTTAAGTTGATAGAGAAATACAAAATCGGGCCAGAATGGTTATGATTTAACTGCCAAAACTTCACAATCCTAGGTTAGTGTATGAAACACAATCAAAATCCCATGAAATACTAGTTCAAATTGCTGCTTCATATCCTTTGTTTTTCGAAGAAATCTTAACAAAGGACCAGATCGATTCTTCTATTTTTAAACGAGACTAAGTGAAGAGAAAGCGGCTGCTTACAATTTACTAAGTGGGAAAGTTGGATATTCAATTGCAAAGCTTTAGGTTTAAAAACATTTTGCAATGTGAGAAACGTCTTGGTCTGGCTAAGCAATGTAAGAGACATTGAAATATATTAATATGTCTATCATTTGCGATACTCATTTGATTGTTTACAAATTAAAATCCCATTTTTGCGGATATGATGATGAAATAATCGTGATGTATCCAGGAGAAATTTTTTCTCATTCCAACAATCTTTGGAATGTTCGGCTAATACGTTTTGGTGTGTTTATGTCTGTGTGGTATTTGGATGAATTTTCTAATCGGTAACTTGGTCATGTATGCTAGACGATTTGTTGAGGAAACCTTCTGTGTATGATATGCAAGCTAATATCATCTCGAAATAGTTACTGCTCTATTACACGATTTTTGTAAGGACAAATTTTATAAGAACATAAGGCTTCGAAGGTCGAATTGTTAAGAACAAGTTAAGAACATTTTAAGCTTTGTAGAACCTGAAACACCCAATTTCTTGGGAAAATGGACAGAAATACTCAAAAATTGGTGAAAATAAGTCGTGATTTTAAGCAATTTTTCTGTTATATCAAATACATACAGTTACCGTACAGTTGACTGGCGCTAACTCGAACTCGAATTTATAACTTGTTCGAATTACGGAGAAATTACAGTTGGTTTTTTACGAAGGATCTTCCGTGACGGGGTACTGAGGATCAGTTCGAATTATAGAAAGCTTCAAATGATAAAATCCCGAACTAACGAGAGTCTACTGTAATAGGGGCGATTTTAAGATCTAAGATTTAACTTGAATCAAATCTTGAGTTTGCTAAAAACCCTGGCAAACTATATCATTACGAATTCGACATTTTGATGGCTGACGCAATTAAACCAGACGACAAATGTCTTGTTCGTCATCAAAGTCCTCACTTCAATTGGCTCCACATGACTCAAACCTAATGGAAAATCAATCATGAAATATTTCTATGGTAGATTGTTTATATATTTACCATATATGTTTGTCAATAAAGATTATATTTTTTTGATGATGATGAAAATGATGATATTACACGGATCAAGTAACAAAAACTTCAGATTAGTCAAATTGTATGTCGATTATAAGTATGGTAAGTATAACATTTTATTCTTAAAGTTTTAAAATTTTTATTCTCAAGTGTTAAATGGCCTTAAATGATTAAGGGATATATTATACAATCTGAAAATTCATTAGTTTTTCAATTAAATACATTGTCAATTTTTCGTAGTTTGTCTGCATATTTTTACGATTTTCAGATTTTTCCATTTTATCGGTGGTACTTTAAGTATAGGAATATAAATTCATGAGTCATTTGAGTTGAAAATTCGTGATTTTAGAATTAAGTTTTAAAAGAATTTAGCACCTTCTTGAATATATTTTTCACGACGGTATCACTCAGAAAACTGTTTTGAAAAAGTTTGACATATTATGACACACTGTTAAAATGTTAAATCTTTAAAGAGCTTTTTTAAACTCTGCAATGACCAATATGTAATAGTTGTCGTACGGTACCGAGTACAATATGGGAAGAATTTTTCGAGTTCAGATTTCTCGTCATATTTTCCAAGTGTTTATAGACGAGGGAAAATATAGAAACTCTGAACGAGAAAAATATATCCCGCAACATTGTACGGGGAAAAGTGTTATACTAGCCGTATTGTATAAGGGTTGCGAAGCGATCCAGACTCCACCTCAATTCGCAAGTTGCTAGCAAAATAATAGACACTCTGATAAAACCCCAAAGGAGACAGTGTCTTAATAAGCCTTATAATACCCCAAACACACCACACAAACCTCGGCGGCACAACTCTCGCCACCCCGCGCAACGATCTTTCTTTCATTCTAGTTCTTCTAATGTAAATGGTGCCTTAAAAAATTGAACGATATTCGTCGAACGTTCGAACGTCTGTCGAAATCATTTCTGTCATCTTTCAAACTATTTTTTTTCCATTTAACAGCAAAATAAACATTTAAAACCGAAGAACCACTGTTTAGATGCGTGCGCCCGCGCGGCAATTTGATCAACTTCAGATTTTAAGTCCGTGTTTCGGCTTCCGTAATTCTTTTGCTGTTCACTGCTAGGGTACACCATTTTAAAACGGTATTTTTCGCAGTCCTGGCTACCAAACCGAGAAAACTTTCGTGGCTTTAACCCAAAGCCTTCAAGGTCATTTTGACAAAATCATCGGTTTGAAGATGTGATTTATATAGCAAATTTTATAGCAAATTTTCGCTTGGGATAGAAGTTAGAGGTACGTGCACGCAATGTAGCAAAACTGCTTCGCTCATAAATTCGCTTCGCAAAAAGCTAAATAGGGTGAATTGTCGTTGCTTGCTGCTCTTGCATGTCACTTAGATAAGTAGAGGCACGCGTCTTCTGTCCTTTCATTTCCTTTTTCAGACCTTGAACATTAAAGGATATCAGTATAAGTCAATTTCTCGGTTTTTTTCGGAATTTTGACTAAAATTTTGATTTTCAAATATCGGGCGGCACGTACCTCAAACAGTACCGACTATCTAAAGCAAAACCTTTAATGCATATGCATGCTCAAATGAAAACGTTTTTATATCTTCTGATCTATGTATGGAATATTCCGTCAAGTTGTTTGTGATTCAATCAATTCCATTCTTAAGTGATCTACCACCACCAATAAATTTTAATTATTAATTTGGTTAGAAAATTGTTTACATTCCATTTACATGAAATTGATTGTTTTGACGAAGTCAATATCAATTTATGATATTACGAGCATAGGAGGACGGATTAATTTGGCTTCATTCCAAAGCAATAAATATCTTGGCAAAGTTAGATTTTTGGTAATTTAATTAGGCTACTAAGGTGGAAAATTCCAATCCACCGCCCAAGTTTTCTTCTGAGTCAAATACCTCTGAAAAGTCTTGTTGCAAGAGCCCTCTGGTAAACATTTTATACACGTTCTTTTTTTTATAAGAACAAACTATATAAGAACATAAGGCTTCGAGGCCCAAAAATTTAAGAACATTCTAAGAACATACTAACGCTTTGGAGACTTAAAAACATTCAATTTCTTAAGAAATTACATCAAAATGCTCATAAAATGCTGAAATTAAGAACATTTTAAGAACATTTTTAGGCTTCAAATCCAAAAAACTAAGAACATCCGAAGGCTTCCAAAATTTTGATGTTCTTATAAAAAAAAAACGTGTATTTTTTTTGTGACTCGAGCAATTGAGCAATCGTTTTAAATGCAAGACTTTGAAACCTGGATAGTTGCTTTTCAATAAAACAAATTGTTAACAGCAGCAGTCAGTAAATAACTCATCATCTCGCTACTTGACAAGATATCTAATTTAATTTCACTCCTCAAACCGTTGAAAGTTCTGGTGTTTTAAGATCTTTCGCACCGCGTGTCAATTTGAGTCACGTGACTATCAAAAAAAATCGACAGTATCTTTATAATCTAAAAGCATTTTAAATAGAGGCATTAGATAAACAAGAATAATACAAAGAAGGACATATTTTTTTGTTTCTTTTGATGGGGGGACGTCTTATTTTCAGGCGTTTTCAGATTGATTTCACCGCCACTTTTGGTTGGAATTTTTGATACAGGGCTGTACGAAATCGTACGAGAATGTACGAACTACGTAAATTTGATAACACCCGAGTTATAACGGTATCATAAAATACGTAATAGTTTTAATAGCGGGCGTTGACGTACGCTAATAAAGTCACACCGGATTAGAGAGCATACTTATGTGGGAGGGTATATCTTTATAAGTGCATTTCAATTTATCATCATTTTGCTATCATGAAAAATTGTTATTCTTTTATTTTTTGATTGATTCTTAATCGCTAGTTAAGTTTTGAAAAAAAATTAAAGACGTTCTAATGCTTTTAAATCGCTTTTGAGAAGTGATACACGAATACGTCTCCTATGTATGACAATTGAAAGGATATAGCATGGCACGAGGTGTTTTTTCGATGGCATTGATGTTATGTTTGGTAGCCCTGTATTGCGATGGTAAAAGTTTTTAGCAAATTCTAGCAAAGCTAGCCAGGATAGGATCTGGAGGACCTAAGAAGAAAGCTTCGTTTTGCAGAGAAACTGAATGCAATTACTTTTCGAAATTGAATGAAGAAAACTAAAGTGCTTTTTAAAGCCTTATAGGTATTATAAAAGTCCGTGGAATCGAGCAAATCGTTCTTCTTTAGTTTTATCTTTGAAACTGATATTCAAAGTAAAAAACACCATCGATGTGGTGTCAACAACGCCCATTAAACTTTATTTGTTTAACGTTGAGAAACAGAAACGAAGCACGCTAGGGTTAAAACTTGTAATCAAAAGAAATTCTCGTCAGTAGATTTTTACAAGAAGCGATTCAAAAAATCTGTTACATCGATACTATCGATAAGTTTTGTTGATGTCATTTTGAGCAGTTGAACGTTATCATACATCGTCAAGAGATTATGGTTGTGTCAAAAGTCTCTTAAATCTTAATCATTCTTGAGAAATTTCCTTAAGGCGCAAACACATCTTTTGTGAGAGCTTTGGATTAAAAATCGATTTTGTTGGTTTTCGCTTAAGATTTCTCTATTTCTCACGAGTTTTGTTACTTATGTATTTTGGTTTACAGTATTTGGAGTTGTATGAGCTCTTGGGTTCATTTTCTGCTGTGGCAGTTGCAGTACGATTTATTGGTTAAATTTTACAAATATTATTGGCAATTTTTCAAAAAATTGAGAAAGTCGTGAAACTTTAGCCTGGGTATTGGTTGTAATCGTCATAGCACAAAGATGATATGAAATTGCGGTTTAAGTATCACCTCGGAATCGAAATGCACGCTTTTTTTTTATAAGAATACACTTTATAAGAATGTCCATGATGAAAATGGCCAAAAAATTAAGAATATGGTAAGAATATCACCATCATGGAATTTATCAACTGAACCTAAGAATGCCATTTTTAATGCATTTTAACCTGTAGATTGCCAATTTCGATCTTAACGTAAGAATACCGTAAGAATATTTTTGGATGATTTTCGCCAAAAAGTTAAGAATATCCATGATGAAATGAAAAAACACCATTCTTATAAAAAAAAAACGTGTATGTAAGTGTTGTTGTGAAGGGGGCTTTGTGACATCTTCTGATTCATTTTAAATCTTGGGTTTTTTGATGGAGACGCGGTGTGGCCAAGCGGTACCACAAAAAGTTCGGCTATCAATTCAAACAATTACAGCACAATTAATTTTGCTAATAGCTTTTCAAAATAAACAATAAAACATCAGTAGCGTCGAGACCCGGGGGGGGTACTAGGGTTGGTGAATGAGGGGTATGTGCGGACGGGACCTCCGAAAACCGACCCTTAGAGAGACCAAATTTTAGTGAAAAAGTGACCCTTAGAGAGACTTTTTCGAAAATTTTTCTCTGATTTTCAAAAATTTCCTACCCTTAGTGAGACTTTTTTGTAATTTTTTCTCTCAAAATCAAAATTTTTTTCAAAAAATCGTGATTTTCCCCACCCTTAGAGAGACTACTTTGAAATTTCCTGATTTTTGTAACCCTTAGAGAGACTTTGAAAGGTGAAAAACCCGACCCTTACCGTCCGCACATACCCAGCACCTATTTTTGCCTAAGTACCCCCCCCCCCCCGGCGTCGAGAAAGGCAGGAGACAGGGGAACAGATATTATAATTTCTTTTTGGTTTTCGCGAATGCTCAATTAATGTGTTTTTAAGTGATTGATGAGTAATTAGTATTTGTTTTGCTGTCAGTTTCCCGGACTATTGTCTGCGCTGGAAATTATAATTAAACAGAGCTATCAAGTAAAAAGGAAAAGTTTGTTATTATTTCTAATTTATAGGAAATTGATTATTTTTCTCTAACTGATTTTTGAATTATAATAATGACAAATAGAGACAAATTGAAACAATCAATCGAAAAAAGAAACTCATCGGTAAAAACTTTTAATGAATTTCACAGTTTTTATTGATCATAGCAAAGATCTAGGGGATAACTCTTTTGATATGTCATTGGTCATTGATCGATATGTTACTAACAAAACAAATCCAGAGCTAAAATTAAATGACAAATGGAAATTGCTTTCACAGACCGATGTTGTCTCTGTCTATTCTCTTTAAATATTTTTGTTTTTAATTAGAATCTTGATCATAAATTTATCGTAAAAATGACAAATTATATTTAGGGTAAAGAGGTGACAAGATTGACCTTTTCAGACAAAACACATTCTCGACATATCAATTTTATTACGTGCTCTGTTTTCTTTCAATTTTCCAAGTCTAACGAAAAGATTCATGTTAGAAAAGCTTCATCGGAAATTAAAGGTAAAGTCGTCAAAGTTTTTAATGATTCAAAAAGACGAGAGTTTTTAGGTGGGAATGTGCGTTCCTTTTAAATTTCAAGCTTTCCTCCAAGGTTGAGAAATTCGGTAATATAAATGGATCAATCATAACATTGTGGCGATAAGTAGCGGCGCCTGCTTTGTTATCCAAAGTTTCTTTATTTGCATTTCAAATAGGGAAACCACATGGCCTGCGTAAAGCAAATTCGCAGGTCTGCAAAATACACAAACGTATCAATTTGATGACGCTTAAATCCAGGTAAACACAGGAAACAAACAAAGATGATTAAGTTTGCCGGTGTGTGAGAGGTTCAGACGACACGTGTCTACCCAGTGAAAAGAAATAAACCAAATATTTTTTTCGAGCATCAAAGACATCAAAAATATTAACAGTGAAAGATTTTTTAAGTAAGAGTAACAAGAAAATACGCTCTTGAATATGGGTTTTATGGGTAGAATTAATGGCAGTGAAGTGTTCTAAAAGTAGGGTTAATTAGTCGCGTGTTTATACAGTAGTGATTTAGGTATGATTCAGAGTTTTCATTTGAAGGTTTAAAATCTGAAAGCTTAGAAATTGAATTTTTTTCTCTTAAGATTTTTTGAATTAAGATTTAAAATACTTGTCACATTTTTGAGGTTTTCTTTCTTCTTGCCGGCAAAATCTAATTATGTATTTTGATCGAGCGATTCTTCTATCAATCTAGATTTTCACCAGTGTGAAGGGTCAGTACGGGGTCACGAAGAATGATTTTGCCCAGAATTTTGAATATTTTAAGAGGCAAAAGTCGGCAAAAAAAAACGAACCAGAGAAAGTTCTTTGTTACAAAACTTTGTTAAAACTTCCCGAAAGCGTATAAGAGGGATTTTTGAATGCGTTTTTAGATCTTATAGCAGATCAATATTCTGTAATGTCAAAAGAGAAAGAATTTCGTGTTTTTAAGATTTACTTCATACATAGTAATAGATTGTTTATGTATTTAGGTCAACATCCCTTCTTTGTATGAGCCCGCGATACACGTTTAAATCTTTGAAGCCTTCGAATGTTCTTAACCATTTGAGTTTTAGGCTTTAAGCCTAAAAATGTTCTTAAAGTGTTCTTATATTTTAATTATTTTCCTGAGAAATCGGGTGTTTGACCAGTCCGCAATAGCTTTAAATATTTAACTTGTTCTTTAATATTTCGGCCCTCAAAGCCCTCAAAGTTCTTATAAAGTTTGTTCTAACAAAAACGTATAATAACATCTTTGAAAGTCTCTATTCGTTGCAGCGAGAGAAAGTGTGATGACTTATGACTTTGAGAATCTGTTGATTGATGTTGGTGCCGTTCACAACTACTTTTATTTGAGTAAAAAATTGTTGTAAATGAGAGAGATGAGGAGGGAATGAAATGCAATACCTTGTTGTCTGATGTTACAAATTAATGCATGTTTCATTTTCAAATTTTAACAGAATATCAAATAAACACGTGTTGATTTATGATTTCGATTTTGTTTTGTCTAGATTTCCATTCCTCCATCAGGCAGAAATGTTGGAAAAATTGATCGGAGATAGACACTAGGAAAGATGATAAAGGTAAAGAAGTGGGCAGGCATGGTTCCTTATTTTTCTTCACAAGTACCATACGGCTCTTTTAACACCGGCCCTTATTTGACCTGCGCCCGAATTTTAATTTTTCACTGAGATTTCTTTTACTTTTTTGAAGCCTGTTAGGGAAGTTTTGGTGATATTTCCAGCCCTTATTGGCCTAAGGTCGAAATTGGGGAGCGACGGATTAAGGTCCGGTGTTAAAAAGACATATACCCGGGGGGGGGTGGTACTAGGGCGGCAAAATGGGTTACGGGGATGCGCCGCTGGTCAGGGTACCTTTTTTAACCTCCTGAGTCCCAGGTAGGGTCGCAAAAACACTAAAATAAAAAAATCAGTCCCTTGTAGGGTGCCTTTTTTGGAAAATCTTTGGGAAATAAAAGTAGAAAATTTGAGAAAATCTTGGAATTTCAGTCCCATTCAGGGCCACTTTTTTCCTAAATTTCGGCAAAATTTTTGAAAAAACGAGTCCCATGTAGAGTCATACTTTTCGAACCTCATCGGAGCATCCCCGCCGGGGACCTATATTATATTCGGTTTCATTAAGTCATTTCTCTATTCCATTACTGTAAATATTACAGACGAGGTGATACTGTTTCATCCTTTGGTTACATACACGCGTATAGCGTTTTTGCTTTTTTGAACAACTTTTTTGAACTCTGCGTAGAATCTATATCAATGTTCTGGAGACAGACTCCCATTTAATGAATATCATTTTTCTAAATGAGATCCCGCCTTCTTGTTCAATTTCTATTTCGTTTGACCCTGCCCACTCTTGTGTATTTAAATGTAGTGTTTACTTAAGGACAGACGGTATTTTTTGTAAATAACATAATGGACTTGTTCCTCACTCAAACGGTAACACGAGCGACTGCGTCGTAGCTCGTGTAGACGACTTTGCGTAAAAACTCGTCACCGTTTCATAAAAACATGGTAGCACTTTGAATGAGTAAAAATAGGGCAGGAATGTTTCTTTTTCAGAATGCAATAGATCTCCCGCCCCTTACTTAATCATTCTATAATTCTGCCTATAACAAGAAGATTAATATTTTTCATCCAAAACTTCTCATTCTCCTCCTCTTCTTAATCTGCAATTCATTTACCACACACTTGACGCTTTGTGTAAACTAATCACCACATTCAGTACTTTTGTTTCCATACTAATCCAATGCGATTTGTGAGATCACAGCGGGATTCCAACGCATATTATGTTTAAAAAGGTGTCCATGCCTACTCCCTTCTTTAAAACTTGTTTTGATCGGGGATTATAAATCGCCTTATTTTTCTTCATTGGCTTCATTAGTTGATCATTTGCTGTTGCTTACTTGCAAAGAAACATGTTAAATTTTCTGAGGTATTGCATGTATTTACGTCTTTTGGTTTTTCAGGTTTTTAGAGTAACAGTGAAGGAATTCTCGACAAATTGGTGTCAATTGGTGTTACAAGTTCACGTCTGTCTCGCTGACCTAAGAAGGATTGAGATAGGATGAAGATGCCTGAGTTCCAAATGCAAATGCAAGGCAATGTTGTCCTTTATAACAGGATTTTGAATTTCATCATTTCATTGATTGACAAAATCCTAGGAAGGTGGCTCAGAATTATGATTTTAAATTTTTCCGCAATGAGATCAAAGCATGTCGGTATATTTTTTGATGGACCCAATGAATGGGAAACAATAGCTAGGTTACTCTTCCAGCGGGTAGTAAAGTTAAACTTTTTCTTGCGCTTTGCTTTTTCGAACCATCTTTGTTTAGCCTAATTGTTTTGCAACAAAAGAGCCTTGCATTTTCACGAAATTACTCAAATTACTTTTTTGCTAATGAGTTAAATTGGGCTACCAGCTGCCCTATTTAGAAGCTATTTCTTTTGGTTACCACACAATGTCCAATAATCTTGCTTACCTAGCTCAATCGGAAAGGGTTTAGCACTGGAAAGTTTGGTTTCATCGAGTCAAACGTAATTGGGGCAAGTTTGGGCAAATTGTCTAAACGTTTCAATATGGGGCAATTATTTAGGATTTATAGCCTAATCAGTACTACTTAATTACACATACGATTTTTCATTAATGAGCAAAACGTTTAAAAATACATTGACGACAAAAATGAGAATGTGGAAGAAAATCGGATTCTGCTTACAGTTGATTGATGAGATTTTTTATTATTAAGCAAAGTACACGTTTTTTTTAATAAGAACAAACTATATAAGAACATAAGGCTTCGATGGCCAAAATGCTAAGAATAAGTTAAGAATATTTAAAGGCTTTGGGGACTCTAAAACACCCGATTTCTTAGGAAAATGGACAAAATTACTCATAAAATAGCGAAAATAAGAACATGTTAAGAACATTTTTAGGCTTAAAACTCAAAAAGTTAAGAACAACCCAAGGCTTCAAAAGTTTAGAATGGTCTTATTAAAAAAAAGTGTATCAAGCAAAGTAATGTTTATTGGTCTACAAGGTAGCAGATATTTAAGAATGTGACTTTTGGTTTTGGTTGCTGATGCCCAATGATTAATGACCGTGATAGAAAAAGTTGAATAGACATCGGGCCAGACACTCGCATCTTTTTACGACCGGTATTATTCTATTTTTTGTTTATTTTTTCTTATAAAAGGAGTCACCATAATAAGTGTCTTCCGATACGGTCTGACAGAAGACAGTTGACAGGTCGCCATTTTACAATTAAGATTTTGTCATTTTGAAGTCGTTATGTTTTCCCAACTTTTAAAACAGAAACATACAGACATTGTATTTCTAGCTCGATACAAACAAACAGAACAAAGCTGTCTTGGGATCCTTTGAGTATTTTCTAGGGTTAAACACGTTTTTTTATTAGAACATCTAAATCTGTTGAAGCCTTCGGATGTTCTGAAATTTTTGAGTTTTAAGCCTAAAATGTTCTTAACATGTTCTTACTTTCACTATTTTTCGAGCATTTTTGTCCATTACGTTGCGTCGGCTTTAGAAACAAAGTTCTTCCAGATGCTGGAAAAGTTAGTCTCAGCACTTTCGATAGCTTACTTCTTGAGATTCACTGCGTAACAGAGTAACCGCTACAAATGTACAGGAACCCGTACGGTTATTGCAAGTTGACGTCACCTAAGTTGTTTGTCGGATTAGAGGAACTTAATTCAATTATATCAGCTGTTCAGTTTGTTGTATTACTTTTTTTGTTTATATTTATCATACTACCTTAGTCTTTATCTTGTTTCTACAAAAACACCCCCTTCTCCTTCTTTCAGACATGGTAGGAAAATTCAGTGGGGATTGGAAAAATACAGTAGCATAATATTTTGCAGTGAGGACTGGTTTATTTGATTTTTCAGTGGGGACAAAAATTGAAGGAAAATTTTCCACCGGGGACGATATTTTGGCCAATTTTTCCAGTGGGAAGGGTTTACAGTGGGTCTGTGATAAGGGGTTGTACAAAGTGCTTCTATAAATTGACGTTTTCTACTTGGTGCTGTATCCTGGGGAAAAGAACTCGCTTACGACTCCGCTTTGCTTCGTTGAATATCACTCACATCGGGCTAATAAATCGCAATATTTTCATGAAGGCCATGCATTATCTGCTTATCATCCTGTTGGAACATTCCAAAGCAATACACGTTTTTTACATACAAGAAAAAACTATATAAGAACATAAAGCTTTGGTTGCGAAAATATCAAGAACAAGTTAAGAACATTTTCAAGATTTGCAGACTTTCAAACACCCAATTTCTTAAGAAAATGGACAAAAGCACCCACAAAATGGTGAAAATAAGATCATGTTAAGAACATCCGAAGGCTTTAAAAATTTTAATGTTCTTATAAAAAACGTATATACCACCTTATTGAGACAGGGGTGATTTTATGCAATACAAGTAACGCTGCAATATTTCGGGCGGAGTTATATAGCAAATTATTGAACTTAATTTTCAGTTGCGGATTCTAGACAAACGTGAAGATATTTGAAATATTTTTTTCAACAACGCACACCAGAAGAACACAAGAAATGATAGAAGGAAGAACAGAAACAATGCACACCAGCATGAAAAACATATTACGAATAATTTCCTTTTACCTTTCATGGAAAATTTCGTTCTTTCATCAGCGATGTACAGTACACGTTTTTTATAAGAATATCCAAAAAATTTGAAGCCTTAGGATGCTCTTAACTTTTTAAGTTTTGAGCCTAAAAATGTTCTCAACATGTTCTTATTTTCACCATTTTGTAAACATTTTCTTTAGAACTTGGCCATTTTAGAGTCTGCAAAGCATTAAAATGTTCTTAACTTGTTCTTAACATTTTGGCCATCGAAGCCTTATGTTATTATATAAAAAAACGTGTATATAAAATATAAATTGTAGAATTCTTTGCTCGTTATTGAGCAAGCCAGGGATGATCGATTTTGAATCTTCAATGCCGTTTCGACTCCATAAACTCCTACCTAAGTCGCCAAAAACCGAACGCAGGCTAAATACTTACTAATTTTGCTCTTACAAAAAAAATTTCTTATATTAAAATAACGGAAAAAACACCGTGCCGTATGAAAGACATGAGCGGTAGCCAAAGTAGACAGGAATCTCTAAAAATTGTTTTCATTCATCTTTCAAGAAAGAGAAACAATTTGATTAATTGCTTGATTTGCCGGTCGCTATTGAAGTAATTAAATCATTCTTTTCGAACACCAATTAAAAAGGTATGGATGAATTGATAGAAGGTATCAATTAAGATCTAGTATTAGCAACTAGAGATTCGATTTGTTCAGTGACTGGTGTCAGTTGCCATTTACATCTGCTGTTAGGTGGTCGTGTTTTCGGAGCAGATATTTTGAGAATTCAATTTTCAAGTTAAAAAATCTGAGATTGAAAATGAAATTAGAGTAAATGCTATGTTCATAGAACATTTGATATTATATATTTTTCAAAATGAATTTCACTTTAGGTTTTTATCTCATGGTATTGACAAATATCTTGGGAACTTCTTCACTCGGTTAAGGGTTTGTGAGGGTTTTAATTGCTTTAAGTCAGTTGGTGGCATTTTCTTCATGTTTGGCTAACTGTTATAACCTCTTCCTTTTGACAATTGAGTGTTAAGTCTTAAATTGGACCTAACGGACCAAGATAGGAAACTTCTGTTTACAAGTACTGGCAATTAAATGCTTATTTGAAAAAATACGTCATGAATTTTTCCTTCGATATTCTAACTAATCGACATCATAATCAAACAAACTTTCTTATTCATACCAGAATGATCCTAGATGGAGTGCGTTATTTTACATTTTAGGGATTTCGTAAGTTCTGAACGCTCCACCGCTTTGATCTCGAGAAATATATTTGGGAGACAGGACAAATAGTAAGTCTCAGCATGGTTCGGAGTCTTCTGAGTCTTCTTACTCCATTATCTTTTGTCACCTAGTGCGATTCTTTCTATAAATATTTCATCAATATCGTTTCTGATTGGTCCATTATGATAACAACTATAAGCTCAGCCAATCACAGGCAGTCTTTATAGGTTTTCTCTTTGGAAGGAGGGATAACTGATAAAGGTTTCATTGTCTTCTGCTCTTTTTCATTGTTTTTCATATCTCTTACAAACTTGGAGTTTTCCTTTATTCTTTGATTGTCGTTTATACGAAAATACGACATAAAAGGGACCCCCAATAAGATTTTCTCTTAATATTTGACAAAGACTTCCTATGTGAAATATTAGTTTTTAGCGAAGAAAATGATAAAATTCATATTAATCTTCTAGGTTCTTTTTCATTCAAATTCCCACAAAAGTTTCTTATATTCAAAGCTTATTTATTTTCAATTCTTCATTCTTTGTTGTTCAGATATTAGAAAAAAAGAAAGAAGAGGAAAAAAGAGCCCGGCATAACGTAAATCCATTGGAAGCAAACACTTGTCGGAAATAAACAAACTTGGTCTGGAAAAGTGGAAAAATCATTGAATACAACTTTGCAGAAATTTTGAGCAGTGCAAAGACCCATATTTGAGTGCACTTTGATTTTCAGTTTATCTGAAATTATAACTCTGAGAAGAGGGGAAATGAAGATGAGGAGCATTTTGCTTTTCGCATTATTTTTTATATGCAATTTATTTGGTACAATGTACGCATGTCCAACACAATGTTATTGTTCCGATACTACAATGACTTGTGAGAACGTGGATATGACCGAATCAGATCTTTCATCGCTGGAGATCCCAGATGGTATCACCGAATTAGTTTTGAAATCAAACAATTTAGAAAGCATTAGCGAAAGTTCAATGTTTCATTTACGCCGTTTGAAAACATTGGAAATCTCCAAGAACAAATTGAAGAAAATCCCAATCTACGTTTTTCGGGGATTTAGTAATCTTCGGAAACTAGTATTAAATGAAAATGAAATCATCGAGATAGATGAGGGATCTTTTATTGGGTTGAACAACTTGGTTTACTTGGAAATGCAGTTCAACAAAATCGCACATTTACAAGAAGGTGTTTTCGATGAATTGAGATCCATATATTCCATCCTCCTTCAAGATAATAAACTCTTAACAGTTGGCAATAACGTTTTCAACACTTTACCAAAACTGAAACATCTAGCGTTGACCAGGAATGAGATTGTCACCATCCAATCACATGCTTTCAAAGGAATGCGGTTGAAAATGCTTGGTCTTGCATCCAACAAGATCAGAGTCATTCCAGAGAATGCATTCGAGGACTTCGACATCACCAGAAAGATCAACATGCTTGATAACCCGTTAGATTGTTCTTGCCGTAACGCCATGAACTATAAAGTCAATTTCAAGCTTAAGTACAAATTCTGGGCTTATTGCGCTACACCGTATCATGTAGATGCCCATATTATGGATGCGCATGAAGAGCTTGATGACTGTTCCCTATGTGATTTAGATCCATGCAAGAATGAAGGAAAATGTGTTGGTAACAAGGAAACATTCACATGCGAATGCCAAGAAAGGTTCAAAGGTAAATACTGTCAAACGAATGTTTGTGAAGGATACACTTACGGTACCGAAAAACCAGTTGTCGAGGTTAACAAACCTCCGCCACAACCACTCAGTCCAAACATGGTTGCACTTAAGAGACAAAACAACCGCACGGAATATATCATAGTTAAAGAACACATCCCTAATGAGGATGATGCTAAAAAACTGAAGATTCTATACGCAATGTGTGCGTTCGAATTTATTGTTATCATTTGTTTTGTTGTTTATTTCATGTGGAAGAGATATGAGGAATATAAGCTACAAAAACGCTATGAAAACGATAAAAATCGTGCCATTTTATTAAGACTTGGTGATGGTACAAACGAACAGAAATCGCAAATTGCGAAAGTACTTGTAGAAGAAAATGAAGATTTTCCACCAGACTTAAAACATATGATATTGACCGGTTCGGTACCGGTATAGTTTATGTAATATTTTCGTGACCGTAAGGAATGCAGAGTTGGTTCTAAATTCTAAGTAGAGGATAAACTCGTTAAAATTTTAATAAATGATGCATTTTTTACGTTTATTTGTGTTGTTTATATGTGATTAGTATTTTTTTCGCCTTTACGGAAAAATTTGATATTATAAATTCTATTTAAAAAACTAGACTTTTTTACACTAAGCCGAGAAAGTTAAATTAGGGGTGCGACATGGTCTTCATGTTTCAGTGTTAGCAGGATCTAAAGAAAAAATCTGCCTTGGATGATGACACGTCAAAATCTGGAAGGGTTTCTTCAAATTCTATTTTGAGAGTGTCTCGTTTCTCTCTGTTAAGCTTCTAAGCTACCCACTCCCACAAAAGTCTTAAAAAGTCAATCTCAAATTTCAAAATGAGCTTTTCGTTTTTTAAAAATTTTTTGAAAAAAGGAAGATGGGTTTTGCTTCGTGAAATTTAACTTTTGAGCTGTATTTCAAATCTTCACAATCTTATCAGCTTTCTTGTTTTAAAAGAAACCTGTCCCCTATAAATAAGAATGTCCAAGAAAAATAGATGTCAAAAATAAATAGGCTTTGTTTAAATTATTTTGATGAATTTTAGATTTATGGCGACTGTACATATTTATGATATTTTTTAAAAGAAAAACTGCTGTCATTTTTATACATAATTTTTCTCGTTTCATTTTCCTTTTAAACCTAGTTTTTCCATCCAACCCAGGAACAATTCAGGATAACTTAACCTATGGGACACCATTTCTACTGGAAAAGTAGGTCAAGAATAAAAATCAATTAGTATGCTGGTTAGAAATTTTCTTTTCTCAAATAGGTAATAGTTTCACCAGATATCGAAGGAGAGGAAACAGGGGTGTATGCTGTGGACTCCGGGGGGGGGGGTACTTAGGCAAAATGGGTGCCGGGTATGTGCGAGTCATAAGGGTATCTTTTCTCATTCCTCAAAAGTCTCTCAAAGGGGTACAAATTCAAAAGTTAGTCTCTGAAAGGGTCCCAAAATCACGAAAATCAAAAAATTCTCTCTCAAAGGGTCACGATTTCCAAAAATTTTGACCAAAATTTGGTGAAAATCAAACCATAATTTGGAAAAAATGGACCAAAATTTAGGAAAAGTCTCTCAAAGGGTCCCAAAATCACCAAAATTTTGTCTCTCAAAGGGTCGATTTTCGATTCTCGGCTCGGACATACCTGTCACCTCGCAAACCTAGTACCCCCGGTCTGTGGACGGATCTTTAACTGAATACCTTCATGTACAGGAACTCAAAGTCCTAACTTCACAAATTCAAGGTACGACTTCAGATCCAAAAATTAAGTTTTCTATTCCGACCAAACCTGGTCGTCTGCTGTTTTATTTCAATATCTTGTTTGTTTCTATTTGCCAGAAATTTGTTGGTCAAAGTTGAATAAGCTATGAAAATATTTTTAAAGAAAACCTGAAGGTCATGCATGATTCTAACTGGTAGAACTAGTTTTTATTAAGAAATCCAAAAAGAAAATTTATACTTAGACGTTTAAACCTAGACATGAAAATATTTTCTTAAGTTTGAATGAAAAAATCGTGATCATTGATACTGAGGATACCAAGAAATCAAGATTATTGAAAAAACTGAACGAATTGCTCCACTAAAGACAATGTTTTCCTAATTTGCATTAAATTTTAACGTCTATGTTTTAACTAAATTACTAAATTTGTTGATGGGGTAGATTGTCAAATAAAACTAGATGAAGCTACATACTTCCGTTGGAGCAATACAGTAGGCGAACCCAATTAAAAATGGTTTAGCATAAAACCGAACAGCCATTTGAATTAATGACAATAAATTCATAATAGTTGATATGGACAAATTACTGATATTGAGTTTTTTGCAGCAGCAATCACAGGTTCTAATTAATGCTGATTTTCTCTTCTGAAAACTCCTATTGTTTTTGTTTCGAAAGGCTAATTGATAAAGAATCCAGAGAAGAGATCCACCTGGACATCAATTCATTATACAGTGGAGTTTCCATATCTATACCCCTGAGTCACAGACCCACCGGGACCCCAGCCCCACTGAAAAGTTTGGCAGAAATCTTGTTCCCGGTAGGAAAGTATCCGGGAATTTCAGCCCCACTGGGAAATTGACTTTGATTTCATCCCCATCTGAAAATCAATGTTTAAAAACTGCACTCCAAAACCATCCAACTGGATTTTTTAGCCTTGGAACAATAGAATTTATATCCCCATTTGAATTTTGTTTGGAATTTTTATCCCCACTGAGGAGAAAAGCTCCACTGGGGCTGTGAGACAGGGGTGTATATCTCAAACCCAAACACACAGTGAACAGGGAGTGAACACAAATTTGTTCAAATTAAGGAAATTTCGAGTTATGGAGTAAAGGTTTATAAGGACTTTTTGTTCGAGTTAAGAAAATCTGTAAAAAATCTTGTTCTGTGCCTGAGATCACATTGGTACTTTTTTAATCTTAATAGAATAGAGATTTGATATCTTTCAAATACTTTGGTTCATAATAAGTACTTACGTACTTACGTACTTACGTGTACGCAGACGATTTGATCGTCAACAGTTCTGGTCGATTTATGATCATTCAGCATCAATGAAAAAATGACTATTCTGCAGAAAATTAAACATGCCAGACATGTCACCAAGAGTGAGAAATTATGCATCCGACTGTTTGCAAAAAAGCGTGCTTCCCCTACTTAAAGACTAGAAGATCCGACCTAAGAAATATATTTCACTTTGTCCGGTATACTTCCTATTTTTCCAAAAATACACTGTCAACAATATCAGAAGACCTTCTTAGACAATGTTTTTTCTGAAAAAGTAACATATATACAGCGGAGGCTCCATAACTCGAACATGCATGGGGGATACATTCGTTCAAGTAAAGAAGATTTCGAATTATGGAGGAAGGTTTATAAGGCATTGTTAACTGAAAGACCATAAAGCTTGTCCGAGGAAAGGAAACATTCGAGTTATAGAGGTTCGAGTTAAAAAGACTTAACTGTAGATTGAGAATCAGATCTTCAACAACGATGATTCTTATTTCTTATTGGGTCGGAAAATTCACGATTTCTAGAAAGAACTTTTGATTTAGAGTGGAAAAATTCAAAAAACTCTCTCTAATAAGGGTAGGGAATTTTTCAAAAAGCGAAAAAAATATTTCAAAAAAGTCTCTCTAAGGGTCGGTTTTTGCTCGGGTTTTTGGAGGTCCCAACCGCAAATACGAGGCCAAAAATCAGCCAACCCAATACCCCCTCCCCGGGAGGGTGTTATTTTGCTATAATCCCTAATATTTACTTGATTTGTAAAAATTAGAATGTTAGGAAACAGGTAGCGCATTTCTGTTGGATCATTTCTGGTTTCGTCTCCTAGCAGTAGCGGCCTGGCTTAATTTTCTTGGTGGTGCAAGCTATGAAATTGGCGCCCCTGGTATTTTTGTCCTTATTTGCGCCCTATACCATTAAGTGAAACTACTGTAAGAGCAGTGCCTGGTTGAAAGTAACGCCCTGAATCTTTGAGTTAACAAACTTTTATTTATCATTAAAGATCCATGGCTGAAAGAGGCCCCAAAAATTCGAAATTTGGCAAGAATAAGGGTTCTTTAAGCCGGCGCCGCAGGCAAAAAAATTTTGTTTTAGAAAGGTCAAACAGCTTATACGATATTCTAAAAGGGAGAAAGTTAATCCACACAAGACCACAAAAACCACAGCGAACAGTTTCGATCAATCTCTCATTTTGGAGGTGAGCATCTTCTTTAACCCCTGGTGGATACACAACAGACACTTGTCTTGCTTTGACTTTTCAAAATTAAATGTTGATAGTAGTTTTGAAAAAATTCGTAAAATAAAACTAAGCGCCGCAGGTGAAAGAATTTACATTGCACTTATATAGAAGGCGCTAAAAACGTGTCAAATGGCGCAAAATCGCCCAACCAAACATCAAAAAGAATTTTGGCGCCCCCTTGAAAAGCTTTTTTGGCGCCCCTCTCAGGTCTTTCTGGGTGGTGCACTCCACACCCTGCACCCCCTGCCAGGCCGCCACTGCTCCTAGGAGGGGGTCACTATATGTAATGAATGAAGTTTATTTCCCTTATGCACCATTAAAATTATAGTTTACAGGATATAAAAGTCTATCACTACCTCTTTTTTGATTTCCTTATTTTTTTCCGAATCCTAGACTAATGATGTCGCCTTTATCTCTCAAAATAAATTTTATTACTTAGTAACGAGACTCGGCAAAAGATCTTCAGAAAAGCACCCCAATGAACGGTATTCTAATATAATGTCTTCTGCGGAAATACCCCAGCTTTTGCCAGCAGTTACAAATTTAATCTGGTCAAAAAGTGTTCAAAACTACACCCCTGTGTCACAGACCCGGGTGGACCCCCCCCGGTGGAAAAATAGGCCAAAAAATCGTCCCCGTTGGAAAAAAATCCTACAATTTCAACCCCACTGCGAAATTGTTCTATGATTTTATCCCCATTGAAAACTGAATGTAAAAAATTGCACTCCAAAACCATCCCCACTTGAATTTTCGAGCTGCAAACAATAGATTTTCTATCCCCATTGGCATTTTGATAGAAATTTTCATACTCACTGAGGGAAAAAACCGGGGCACTGAGACAGGGGTGTAAAACTATTTGCATCACCTTTTTAATCTTCCTGATGAACGTGATACAAACTGTTCGTGAGCGCTATCAGAATCATCAAAAAGCGAGCTAAGGGACTGGGTTCGAATTTGAATAAGGTGCCATTTGTAAGTATGAATTCTCAAGTTACATATGTGTCTCTGTGGCTGGAGAATGTCGAGAGTGAGTTGAAGGCAAAGAGAAAGATAATCAAGTCTGTTTTCTTATTTTGGTTTAGAAAAAAGAGGAACTCGGCTTTGTGATGAAAATTGTCCCTACTCGGGTCCCACCGCGTCAGTGACACAGGGAGTATTACAAGTTTATCGTTCAAATGTTGGAAACCTTTGGAGCATCTTTATAGGTCTTTCTTGATCGGCTTAAAGAAAGAAAGGCAAAAAAAGTAAACAGCTTCTTCTTCCTCTTTTCAATTTTTGACTGACAGTTTTTGTTTCACTTTGTTTATTCATGATATTCAAGATATTGTTTTCTACGGAAATACCCCGGTTTTAGCCAGTAGTGGTAAGTTTTGAATGACTTTTCTCTAGCTAAAATTTGCCACTACTGGCAAAAACTGGGGTCTTTCCGTAGAAAACATTACGTCATGAATATCATGAATTAAAACGGAGCAGTGTGGCCATACATTCGAACATGAACATATTACTGAGGTTAAGCATACCAGGATAATTACGACGACGAACGAAAAATGTAATAGGCTAGTGGAAATACGAAATTTGATTGGTTGAAACTCACTAGCCTGTTAAATTTTCGTTCGTCGTCGTGATTTTACCGATTTACTTAACCTCACTATTTTCATGACACAAGGCACAAAAACCGAATTATTATAAATCAGAAAATAAATTACACAAATGCATTTCCTATGCGTCACCAATAAAAAAATGTCTGCTTGCAGGTTTTTCTTTTCAATTTTTGCGGGTTGACGGTGATTATGATAGGACGCCAGAAAAAAGATCGGAAAACGACCTCCCAACCACAACACGTCTTTGTAATCAATCTTGTAAATTTCGAATGGAAATTCTTCTAGTTTGTTTTTGACAGGCCATTACAACGAACAATTTCAGGTAGAGGTTTTGGCGTCTACTTCAATGAACAAAAATTTGAATTTGTGCTTCCGATAATGCGCTTTTCCAGAAAAAGATCTGTGGCTGGAAATACAGTAACTCCCTGTAATTCATGCAGTTCATTCATAATGCAGTTTCTATGGTACCACAAAGGAAGTTCAAACTTAAAATATACACCTTTCTTATAAAAACAAAATATATAAGAACACAAGGCTTCGATGGCCAAAATATTAAGAACAATTAGGAAAATGGACATAAATACTTACAGAATGCTGAAAATAAGAAAAATGTTAACGACATTTTTAGGCTTAAATCACTAAAACTCAGAAAGTTAAGAACATCCGGCTTCAAAAATTTTGGATGTTCTTTTAGAAAAACGTGCAAGAGCTTAAATAGTGATAAAGTTACTTTTAGTTAAAAAACCTGAAAATTGTGAGTCTTTGATCAAGAAAATTTATCTTTCTCTCTAAATCTAAAAACATCTTTAAAAATAATATAAAACCGTTCCAAAGTATTGTAAAAAATAATAAATATAACAATGTGTTTTAAATTTTTCATTTTACAAAATTAAAGTCATAAATACTCAGAAAGTATATTCAACTTAAAACTTGAAATGTTGAATGAAACCATTTTCCCTAGAATAAAAAATCTTAAAGTCTGAAAATATCGATGTCTCTTTAAAAGTTCGAAATTTATACAATGGCATTAGTAAAAGTTTTTATTATTTTCCTCGTTACGAGCTTTTTTTATAAGAACAATTTCACAAGAAAACGAGGCTTAATTTTGATCAACAGGTAAGAACAAATTAAGAACAATTCCAGGCCTCAGTAAGAATATCATGACATATAAAAACATTTGAGTCTAAAGACCACGAAATTTGAGAGCCTCAGCCGAATTTTACTGGTTTTCATAAAAAAAGCAAAACGTATCCTTTAAAACTTTAACTATTTTCTTTGAAAGTTAAAACTTTTTTCAATAAATTAGTGACTTCAAGATCTGACCAAATGATCTTTTTGAAACTTTTTAGTTATATTTTTAGTTCCTTGTTGTTCGATTGTTAAATCCGTTCAAGGCTCTCTTGGTTTTTCTCCTGGAGATGAAATAGCGGATAACTTGGCTGGTTCAGATGATATCATTCCAATAAGACCAAGCTTGTTAGATGATCTGCTTGAGTTATCAATGATTTGGGCAGCACCTCTGCATTGAAGAAAACTGGAAATCTCATGCACAGATTTCACTTTGATGTTGCTAAAAGAAAAAGAGAGAAAGATCTTTCAAATAACAAGTATGTTTAATAATATCCAGTATCCAGTATCTAGTATCAAACTTGATTATTGAAATGAATTTGCCTGTTTTTCCTCCCCCTCTTAAATGTTTGATTGATATCCCTTAGTATAACAACCAAAATCGTTTCAAGTTTGTTAGTCCGCTGTGTACGATTCTGATAGTGCTAACAAAAATCCAAAACTTGTACCCAATTCCTAAGCTTGGTATTTCACAATTCTGATAGTGCTCAGGAAATGTATCGCATGCATCAGTGAAATCAGAAAGTGCAAGGTTCATATTTCTCTGGGTACGAGATTGAAAAACGATTTAAAAGTTGTGTATATACTTACACGTCATCGTAAAGGTAGAATTTCCCTTCAGCGATGAAATAAGTTGTTGATTTATCCGGTGAACTGTAAGCAGCATCAACTGTCCCTGGTAAACCACCCCAGTATTGTTTAATGTTTTTCGGGTATCCGGCATCAAATTCACGTCGTTTGTTATTGTAACGCCAGTATTCAGTGCCAGCAAAGAAATAAGTTCGTCCATTGAATACGGCGTTAAAAACGGCGTCGACGTGTTTGACGTATCTCGGGAAACGTAAACGTAAAGGCCCTTGGCCATCGTGGATGGAAAATCCTTGCTTGGCATTACCGCTTCCGTAACTAAATCCATAATATTGCCAATATCTGTGAAGTAAAGAACGACATGGTGAAAATTGGATCTAGTCAAAGATAGGTTTGCCTAATTCCTTTACTTAGGATGCTAAACTTTCTTTCATGACATATATTTAAGTTTGAATTACATTTTGAAAAGAATTGTTGTCCAAGGCGGCACGAAATTGTCAGAATGAAAAATTAACGTCTTGTTGTCTTCTGATAATCCTCAAGTGTAAACTATTCAACTGTTAATTTTCTAGATAAAACTTATTTTATAGCAATATATTTCGCAGGTCTAATGACCTCTATGAACCTCTTGTCCTGTGTAGATCAAATGTGCTGCAAAAGGGTGCCAGTTAGATAATAGTCTTCAGTATAAAGTTTTCATATAAATATGAGGATTTAAGGGGAACTCAACAAATTTTTCATCTTTATTTTTTTCCTGATTTTTAGTAATATTAAGTATAAAAATGAGAAAGAAAGTATATAGGTTCGATCTCTCAAATAAAAATCATGAAAAATCTCTCTTAACTTCAGTTAAAAATATGTTAAAAAAATCACCCCCTTTCTTTTTAAAAAAGATCGACTTCTCTTTGGATTATGACGTCAAAGTATTCAGAAAACAGAACAAATTCAGTTATGACTACAGTATGTTTTCAGAGTTCTGTTTTAAATAAAAAATAAATACATAGAAAAGTATTCCTGGTAAATTGTGGGTGATTTAGCTGAATAACAATAAAAAATCCAACAAGAAACGCAAAAATTTAGTCGCAAACCCTCTACTGAAGGGCCTGTCTTCACTGATTTTTAGCCTGAGAAGATAAGCATCTTCCTCTTTCTGAATGCAGCTACGTCATAAAACAGCTGAAAGTGCGTCTTTTTTATTTGATAAACAATTTCATTTTAGTAGAGGGGAGCCTCTTTTTAAAAGCTCATTAAACAAATTTTTAGAGTGAAAGGAGAGTTGCAACCTTGAAATTTTGAAATTTATAGTTGAAACAAACCATTTCAGGATAGAAACAAAAAAATCCGAAATTTGTTGAGTTCCCCTTTAAATAACCTACCTTCCTTGGTCATTGAAAATGAATTGATATTTGTCTTTAGTGTATCCAAAATTTTGGAATCCTTCTAATGTAAACACAGCTTCAATGGTGCCAGGAACAATGACCTTTGGATAATAATTGAATCGATTGACGACAGGAATTCTGGTTTTATATCCAAGGAAATAGATATGGTTAGTGGTAGTAAATGCGAACTCTTGTTTGTATAAATCGCTGTAATAAACTGCTGTGATTTTTCCTTGTTGTGGACAATTTCCTTTGGTTGGTGGTGGAAGTGTAGGATCAACTTTTGCTAGAGGATGTGTTGGTGCTTTTTTGCTTCTTGAGCCTAAATGATGTGGAGAAAAGAATTTCTAATACTCAAGAAATTAACGTGTAAAATTTTTAAAGATGGTTTCCAAAGATTCATTTGGATTGGTCAAGAGAATTAACCAAGAGCCTAATAAGCTGGCCAGTTAATAAACTGGAGAATTCTTTGTACTTTGATCTGATCTCGAGCCTTAAAGCTAAAGGTGTGGACGAATCTTTTGCTAATCACGAGACTTGCGTTTAAACATTATAAGAATGGTTTGAAGAATGTTGATAAATGGTAACAATTTTGCTCTTTGATCTCTGACGTACCCAGGTTTTTGTTACACTATTCCTGGATGAATTATGAATTCTACAATTTCAAACCTACCATAAAGTGTTTGGATTCCGAGGATATCATCGTCCAATAATTTCATGTCAGGATTGTAAGCTGTGTACCATGGGTACATCACTGCATTGCGGTTGCTTGAGTGAGCCAATCCTGCAAAGAAAAGAGTAGTTTGTGTAATGAGGAATCGAACCATTGATAATGTATTAAAAACGCGATGTTTACAGAATGACGCTCTCTGCTTCGACTTTCAAGGGAAATAGGGTTTTCATCGAAGCGTATAGAAAAGTAAAATGTCGTTTATGAGAGTTTCTTGTTGACGGTGACTTTCAATATTATCATATGATGGAGGCAAGTAGTTGAATGTCTAATAAGAGAGCGTCAACCATGGATACGTTTAGTTGCGAATTTCAAGTAAAGAAAACTATCAAAATGGAGAAAATAGTTTCCTGAGCCTATTTTAAACCACTTTCCAGCTAGGGAGCCAATATTTTCGCAAATATTTTAGTTCGAGTTACAGGAAGATTCGAATAATAGAGATTCGAACTAGAGAGAGAGTTGACTGTACACAAGAAATAGGCTTACCTAAAGAGTGTCCGATTTCGTGAGTGGCCACCCACAACAAGTTTTTCCCTATGGCTGATTTGTAAGTATATTCCTCATCATCATCGAAATGAACGTCACCAGAAAGACCTGCAATATGGAAACCAGGACGTCAGATTTGAGCAGTCAGTACAATAAATTACAAGACCTGGTTTTTATCTAACCATTTTGTTCTTCATACTATATTGAAGTTTCTCTCCGCAAAATCAAGTGTAATTTATTTTTAGTTTAAACTAAGAATAAATCTTTTCCAAGTCTCCGCTAGTCTCTCCGTTTAATGACCAATCCCAAGAAAGATCATGTTAAAACCGAATTAATGCCACTAACACCTTACCTTTGTTAGACAATGGATAGAAAGCATGAGCGAGTGTACGGCCCGGGCCGTCGAAATAGTAAGGGTCGCCATGGCCTCCACTTTCGAAAGAGCAAAGGATTTCAATATTTTCCTTCTCGTTGCCGAGGGTTCCGACTTTGTCTTTTGAGACTTCAACAAAATCGATATCAGTTTTTTCGTTCCAAAAGAAGAAAGCTATCCTCATTGCTTCTAAGGCTTGTGCGTATGTCACTGTTTTTCCACTATCCGTATTCAATAATGTCCAACGAAGCGTCATCTAGAAGAATTAAAAAAAAGAAGATAAAATTAATTATTAACGTGAAATTAATTGTATGATTTCGTATTTCCTGCCATTAGGTATTAAGCCTAAATTAAGTCCATTTTAATCGAAAATAAGAACAGGATAATAACGACCTGAGAATGAAAATGCAGAGAAGATAAGATTACCCGAGGCTCAGCAAAAAAATTATTACGCTTAAAAAAAGGAATGTACCTCGCCCTTCTTATTAAACAGTGGCTTCCAGTTTGTCCCTTGGTGAACATATCTTCGGACACGTTTATTTACTTCCAAATTGAAATCGGCCATTCCACATCGTTCATCATTCATTTTCTTCAGAGTGGCATCGTCAAGCTGACCTGAAAAACGATAGCAAGATAGCTGAAAGAAAGTTTCAACCGCAGTCGAGGGCAATCCGAAGCTTTAGATGCCCACCTGCCGCCCTTGATTTCTCAACTTATCCTTGATACCTTTCCGTTTGGTTGCTAAGCATCAAGCTTGACTCGTTAACCCAATTTTGTCCCTCGCGGTTAAAAACGCCTTTTACATAAACCATTATCAATATTTTGAAGTTTTAGTTTCAAATTTTGGATTAGTGGTAGGAGTATCAAATCAAGGTCAAAAGATAAAAAGTTTTGATTTTTACACCTTTTTATTTGATATTTGAACCTTGGAAATTATAATAACAAACTATTGTGGGTGCAAATCATATCGCATTCCACTTGTCACTTTATTAGCTCTTACGTCAGAGAATTGCAGTCAACTGCTAGGCTAAAAGTGTCATACCCAGCATGTTATCACAGCGTGTGTGAAAAATTTTGTCCAATACAGGGTGTCCCTAATTAAAGTATCGAGTTTGAACATGCGATTGAGTAGAAAAGTTTGTGTGTGTTATCGCTAAAATATAAGAACGTTCTCCATCACACAGGCTTATTACAAAAGGTAGTTACAACGTATAAATTAATCGTAATGACAAAGAAAAAAGAGGGAGAGCTTAAAATACAATTTTGTGAACACGCACATAAAACTTTCTACTCATAGTTGTGTTTCGACTCGATACTTTAATTAGGGACACCCTGTATATTGACTAATGAAACCTTATTGCTTCTCCTCTTAGAGCATTGGTTTTTAAGAAGTAATTAGCAACCGACTGATATTACAAATGATAGGAAAAACTTATTAAACAGAGTTGAAAGAAAATGGAACCCTCTTCAACATTGAGACAAGGTGTAAACAGAGATTGGGAAAAAGAGGATAGGAATCGGTGCTGTCGCTCGCTGTTTTCTCATTTTTTCCCTTTGGTTTCCAAATTCCTGGTGCAAATTATTACCTGTGATTGCGATATTTGCATATTGTTGAAACTTTTTCAATTCTTCGCTGGCAACTGAGGATCCAACATTGAAGCCATGTGAATATCCATACTTCTCCATATAGGCCTGAAAGAGAAAGATAGTCTTGATTAAATTTCAAACTCCTTGAGCGAGGAAAGAATAAGCGGAAATAAACTGGGAGAGATCAAACTTTATATAAAGGGCAACCCCGGCTGGGTCGACACTCTCTAACTTGACTAACGAACCGTAGAACGTCATTCAGAAGAGTTTTTTTAGGGTGGCTTTTAATATATATCGAATGATGAATAGTTAAACCTCGAATAAGATTGCGTCAAAAGGCATAGAAGAATTGAGTTCTGCTTTCACATTATTCAAAAAGGAATTTTAAAACACCTATTCAGCACTTTGCGGTTGTTTTATTGGTATTTCTTACATTTTATCTATTGCTTGAGACTTTAATTAGTTATTATAGTGTTTTAAAGTCAATCCAATTTTTCAAAATCAATCTTGTTCAAAGGTATTAAATTTCAGTACGCTGAAAGTTTCCACATGGTCAAATAAAATATCAATTGATTATACCTTTACATCGGCAGCAACTTTAGGGGTCAGTTTACCGGTATCAACTTTTTGTGCATGAACATGGTGATAAACTGTCAGCAGCAGTATTACTCCAACAAGCAAATGTGTAATTCGTCCCATTCTTTGCTCGTTTGTTATTTTCCCCAATTCTTTTCTTTATACTAGTTTCTTGTATATTTGGTCTTCTCTCTGAGACCTGTTTTTGATTTCTGATTTTAACCTGTCAGATTGTCAGTCCTTTTATAAGGGTCAAGTTCAGCTATGTGTCATATCATCCTACACATAAGGCAAAACAAAATATCGTCTTTCTATTGCGTATGAAAACATAAGACGTAATGTTTTCTTTTCGCACTACGTTCTAGTTTTGTGTGCTAGATTTTATAAGAACTACATTCGGAAAAAGTAAAAAAGACAGTTAGACAGCTTTCGTAATTTCTGATAACACCGATGGCTTTACAACTCTAAGAATTGATATTCATTTTTGATTGTCTTTTGAACTTAGATACTAAAGTTAAATTATGAATAGAACCTTAGCCCCTTGAAGTTCTTAGATAGATATGAGCACTCCGAATACGTTCGGAATGAGTCCTACACACGAAGGAGTAGGAATCATAGCGCTGACAGACACTGTGACTTGACAGACGGGAGCTGCAAAGCCATGGCGTATACCATGACACTCGAACGACACTGGAAGAGTGATGCTCACGAGAGGTCAATTCTTATGGGTGCCACGGCACGTCACAATGTCTGTCTCATTTACCCACAATCTTGTATCAGAGCAGTGGTACCCAATTCCCCTCACATGGTATGGGTTGACCTGGGCGAAGGTATATTTACTTGCCAAGTGAATCGTAGAGACACGGGGGGTATCGAACTCGGGCCTCCCAGGCGTATGTCAAGTATGATAACCAGTATACCACTTCGTCGAAGTGAAAGAACGATGTTCTTAGTTGTAAGTTCTTATAATATTCGAATATTCTTTCAACTGAGAACATTATTCATTCACTTCGAAAGTCGCAACACACAAAGCTGACCAAAATGACATAAATAATAATTTTCTGGTCTGGTGTTATATGTTATTTTTACACTTTTTTGCACTTCTCTCCAATATATATTTGTTTGACGTCAATCATTTGAAACGATTATGTTGTTTTATACTCTACATTTTCCCCGCAAAGGTTCGAAAAATGGACCCTACGTGGGACTCGTTTTTTCGAAAAAGGTGACCACTTTTTTCCCAAATTTCCCAAAATTCCCCAAAAACGTACCCTACGAGAGACTAACTTTTCTATTTTGGTGTTTTTGGGACTCCTACCTGGTGCTCATTCAGGTGAAAAAAGGTAACCTAACCAGCGGCACATTCCCACACCTCTTTTTCCCAAGTCTGCCCTCCCCCTCCCTTGGCTACTTTCTTGTCTCGATTTTCCTCTTTGGATGGACCCGGTAAAATTGAATTTGATAGTTAAGTGGGGTTAAGCATTTTAATAGATAGAAATCTTATCCTATAAAAAGTTTCTTAATCCGTAGCGACCAGGCAATTTTTCCTTAACTCCTTATTCTGATCTCTGACCCGGTCAGACTCCCCCACTGGAAAACCCGGTGAAAAGATTACCAGGAATGGCTTAATTTTAATTCCCAGTAGGATAACGAGTAAGCCAGTCAAAACAAACTAGAATTCTCAAGCCCAGCAAAACGATTTATTCTATCAACCCGATTGAAGAATGCATTTATTAGGGCAAGCAAGCTGCAAAATTCTGTGCCTACCATTTATAAATTCGCCACCAAAAGAATTTCCGCCTTGCCACCCCCTTAACGCCATATTCTCTTACGTGAATGTTCAGTCAGTGATTTAACATATAACGTTAAACGGGTTTAGTGCACTTTAACGTAATATGTAAATTTGTCGGAAAGGTGACAATTTACATAATATGTTAATTCTACGGAGATTCTAAGTTGCAAAATTAAGAAAGTATTCAAATTAATGAATTATGGTAAAACCAGACTTGTCCATACTATAATATAAGAAAAACCTGACGAGATTTATTGTTTTCCACCCGGTCACTGAGACAAGGGTGTATAAGATTTTGAAATTTTGAATACAATTCTCCAATCCTGAACCCTTGAAAAGGTAATTCCTGTCTCACAGCCCCAGTGGAACTTTTTTCCTCAGTGGGGATAAAAACTCCTTTTGAAATCCCAACGGGAATATGAATTCTGTTGACCCAAGGTTAAAAAATCCAGTGGGGATGGGATTGGAGTGCAATTTTTAAATATTAAATATCGAATGGGGATGAAATCAAAGTCGATTTTTCAATAGGGCTGAAACTTGAGGGAATTTTCCCACGGGGGACGAAATTCTTTCCAAATTTTCCAGTGGGGAGTGTGTATAGGTCTATTAGAAAATATCAATGCTAAGAAAATATCTTTGGAAATTTGACAAAAAATCAAAATTTTGATTTGGTCAGCAAAAAAGATTTTGCTTGGAGAAGAGGCGTTTAAAGAGTCCTAAATCAACAGACATTAAAACGTCATTGCGTGAACTATCTAATGTTTATTAAAACTTTTTACATCACGTTTCTCATACACGTTTTTTTATAAGAACATAAGGCTTCGATGGCCAAAATGTTAAGAAGAAGTTAAGAAAATTTAAAAAAACACCCTTTTTCTTTGGAAAATGAGCAAAAATGCTCGAAAAATGATGAAAATCAAAACATGTTAAGAACATTTTTAGGCTGAAAACTCAAAAAGTTAAAACATCTAAAGGCTTCAAAATTTTTGGATGTTCTTACAAAAAAAACGTGTAATTCTTTTTGCTTCCTCTAAGTTTATTTTATTGTTTCAATGTTTTAATTTTCTTGAGGCTTAAGTCTTACTTCTTAAGCTTGAGAAAACTGTCTGGTTTAAGTTCCCAGAAATTTTATTCGCAAACGCAGCGTAACTGCTACTAAGCTTATTGAGCTGTAAAACTTTTTGAATAATGAATGAACGATGGAATGATGTCATAACACTCTCTCTTGGCTAAATATCACAAGGATTTTTAACTCTGTCACTTAGTTTGTGACGAATTGTAATCTGAAATCCTCTCGCTTCTTAAGTGCTTCTTTTTTTTTTGCTGCTACAACAGAAATTTGTTCGAGAGAAGGATATTTCGAATTACGGGGAAAAGTTTATAAGGCATTGTTAACTGAAGGGACGAGAAAACTTTGTTCGGATTGAGAATACATTCGACTTTTGGAGCTTCGAGTTAAAGAGACCCTCATATTTGGAAATTTTTTAATGATAGTGAAACATAATACACATTTTAATCCGAATTTTTTCCTAGTAATTTAGAACTTTTAGACAATCCTTCGATTGTTTTCACAGGGTCAACGGCCAGTCTAACTGAACAGGACAGAGGAAGGATTGGCAAGCTACATTTGAACACATTGGAAAGACTGCAACTCTTGAATGGATGCTCAATCATTTTTCTTTTATTGCCAATTTAGAGGTTCATACAGATCGTTATCTTCTGAAATCCGTTTTTCTGAGCTAAAAGTATAAGTACCCAAAATCTATCTAGATCCACTTCCGCGTTATTATTTTACATTCTGATTTCTATTTTGGTGCATACATCATTTGCATCTAATACTGTGGTTAACCGGGTTAAATCTCAAAAAGTTAAGAATTTCTGAAGCAATTTCGGATGTCATAGCTTTTTCAGGGCAAAGATACAGTTTGCGCTCCTCATCAATTTGACACCCCCTTCTCAATTTTTTAATGATAGTGAAACATAATACACATTTTAATCCGAATTTTTTCCTAGTAATTTAGAACTTTTAGACAATCCTTCGATTGTTTTCACAGGGTCAACGGCCAGTCTAACTGAACAGGACAGAGGAAGGATTGGCAAGCTACATTTGAACACATTGGAAAGACTGCAACTCTTGAATGGATGCTCAATCATTTTTCTTTTATTGCCAATTTAGAGGTTCATACAGATCGTTATCTTCTGAAATCCGTTTTTCTGAGCTAAAAGTATAAGTACCCAAAATCTATCTAGATCCACTTCCGCGTTATTATTTTACATTCTGATTTCTATTTTGGTGCATACATCATTTGCATCTAATACTGTGGTTAACCGGGTTAAATCTCAAAAAGTTAAGAATTTCTGAAGCAATTTCGGATGTCATAGCTTTTTCAGGGCAAAGATACAGTTTGCGCTCCTCATCAATTTGACACCCCCTTCTCACTGGACCGGAAGGATTTTTTCAATCACGTCGGGGTAAAAATAGCGGACCAAAACTCAATGGGAATCGATATTCTTATGTTATTTATTGTTGGGGATTTGAATTTCATTGATTTCGAGCCTTAATATTCAGTGGGTATATTTCTCTTGCTAGCTTTAAACCATTCTGACTGTTTTAGAGCAAATGAGCATTTTTAGAGCAAAAATTTGAAATGAAATTTTTTTTCTTAATATTTACAAATTTTCATGGTGTTGGCTGATGTGAACATATTTTATTTTGGATTAGAAATTTCATCAAAAAAGGAATCATCTCATTGATTAAAATTGGTTAAAAGTAAAAGACTTTTGATGGGCATGACGTTTTAAAGACGTGACGAAAAACTTTGTCTTTCATCGCGGAAAACTGGAAGTTGTTTGTCCACTTGGTTTATATAAGGATTTGAGATAAGCTGTCATCATTTATATGGAAAGTTAATCTAAACGTCTTAAGCATTTAGTTCCTTGTTTATATTACACTTTTTATAAACTTTTTTTCGAAGCTATCTCTTTTAGTGTAAAAATCTTTACACTACTATCTTATTTCTCCCAATTTGCCTAAAGGTGAAAATCTTTTACCATCCAAGTGAGTAATTCTTGATATGCGTAAGTCAAGATTACGTCATTTTCCCTATCAGAAACACCCGATAACACTGGAATTTGACCCCTGTGTTGCTATGCATATCAAGAATACTAACATCAACTGCAACAATCTTTAGCATATATGAACGTGTCGCAATGCAAATCAACATTGGGTTGATCTAAAAAGCAGGGTAGCCAATTGGCTACCCCAATCGGGCTGGGTTGTGGGGTACCCCTTTTCTGCCCAAATTTTTGAAGTCTAGTGCTTTAATTTGTGAGAATTCAATACTAGAACCTTTTAACAGTCATTTTAAAGAAAAAAGGTTCAAATTTGATCCGTAATTTTAGTTATTGTAGTAATTTTTATTAAAGTACTAAAATCTACTTCTGTTTACTGAGTGCGGTCGCCATCTTGTCTTTTTTCCTCTCACACTCTGAAAAATTACAGACCAGACCATTTTTATGGCGAAAAGTAGAGAATATTTTCAGATCCCCAACATTCTAACAAAGACTCAGAATGAAAACCAAAACAATCTGGAACAATGGGCAATCTTAACATCAAACAAGAAGCCTGTTGGCTTGAAGGCCCAGCGAAAAGTAACGTGTTGAAAACGAGCGTGCAAAACAGCAAATGTATGACCCTGTTGACATGGATCAAAGTGAAGACAGGGAAAATTTTTCCAAAATCACCGCTGTACTTCTCATTGATTAGACGCTTGAAATTTTATTGAATGGTCTCCTACCAACCGGCGCAGGTTCACCCGGTTGAATACTCTCAGGTACCGTGAGATTGGGTAACTTGCATCAGTGGAGGGTAACTTGCATCAGTGGAGGGTAACTTGCATCAGTGGAGGGTAACTTGCATCAGTGGAGGGTAACTTGCATCAGTGGAGGCTAACATAACATGCATAACATGCATAGCCCTCAAATGAAAGACCTGGCTGGTCATTAAAATACAACTACGCAGCTCCGCTCGCAGCTCTACTCTTTTGTTTTGATTTAATTTTGTATTTTAATGACCAGCCAGGTCTTTCATTTGAGGGCTATGCATGTTAGCCTCCACTGATGCAAGTTACCCAATCTCACGGTACCTAATAGTTGGGGGGTTTGGAATAAGCGGGGTGAGGTTGGAAAAAATCTCAAAACTTAATAAGCGGAGGGTGAGTTGGAATAAAAATGTCCTAGGTGGAAAATTTCCATAAATTATGCGCGCCCATAGAAAAATATTTTTAAAAACCCGCGAATAAATAGTGAGTGGGCGCTTTTTAACCAATTAGGTGCACTCACATATTCAGGGAGAAATATCCCTGCAGGCATGTTAGTTGGACCAGACCGTAAACCAGAAAAATAATCTTTAAAAAACTAGACGATAAAATAGTTTATGGTCTGCATATCAAGGCTAATTGCCACCGGAGGAAGCCTAAAGCTTCTGAGGATGGCATTCATAGCTTCACGCATAAGGAAGTTGGGCAAACATCTCATAATTTTGCGCGCGTTTTTCAGTATTTTAGTTCCGCTTAACGGTAGCATTCTTATCTTACGGTCTCTATTGTTTTATCATCATCAAAAAGACTTTTCCGGAGTTATTTTGATCTGATTACTCATTTTGAAATGTCAGTTTGTCTTTTTCTTATCCCTGGAGAGTTAAATGAATCTAAGGAAATTCCCTTTTCTGGGAAATTCCCTTTTTATACCACAAGTAGTTATTAAGCGCTCTTCATAGGTTAAAAATATTACTCTACTAAAAGTTTTCGAACAGTTATGTTGCTAAACGTGTACATTAGTAAAATAACATATGAAGAGCAGTATCTTCAGATATATACGCTTTTTATAGGAAAAACCAGTAGGCATATGATTTTGGCTGGGCTGCTCTTAAATTTATATGATTTTTCAGCCTTAAATGTCAATATTAGTTAAAATGGAAACATGTACTTCTCAGTAATTTCTGAAATCTGAGGTTCAGATTCTTCTTAATTTGTTCTTAGGTTTTGGCCAAATTTAAGCCTCGTATTCTTATGAAATTGTTCTTATAAAAAACGTGTAAGACAAGGCACGGATGTCACTCTAAGTAGACTGTAAATCACTCCCTTGACACATTTGTTAGCATTTGGAAGAATTTTGTCTCAGATGAGAGGTCACTCTTAACAAAAAATACTGTAGGGCTAAGATCATTCCTTTTGAACGCAAATTCAACTCTATGTGTTCGTTTTGCTGCGGTGGCACCTTAATGAAAGTTATGGCTAGTATAATTCATGAGATTTAATGTGAGTTAACAGTTATGTGACAGATCCAGAAATGACCATTTTCACTGTTCGTGCATTGTAACCATGAAAAATGTTTCAATCTAGTTCAAATTTACCCATGAGCTGCATTTTAGTGTCAATTAACAGATTCCAGAATCAGTTTATACTTTAAATAATCATGTGAGTCGAGTTTGAAAAATCAAGCCACCGATCGTTTAATGCGACAGATCCAAAAATACCCATTTTATTTAATATACGTGTAGAATCATGAAAAAAGTCCTAATCTTGTTCAAATTTACACATGAGCTGCATTTTAGTCTCCATTAACATGATTCCATAATCAGCTTATTTGAAATAATTCTGTGTCGAGTTTGACAAATCAAGCCACCAATCGTCAAATGAGACAGATCCAGAAATAACCATTTTCACGCGTAGCATCATGGAAAAAGTTTCAATCTTGTTCCAATTTACACATGGGCTCCATATTAGTGTCCATTACCAAATTCCAGAATCAGTTTACTTGAAATAATTATGTGTTGAGTTTGAAAATCATACCACGTCCCACCACTACTGACCACCGTTGTCTTGTTAACAGCCTCAACAGAGACAGATCCAGAAGTGACTGTTTTCTTATGTAGCATCAAGAAAAAAGTTCCAATCTTATTCAATTTTACACATCAGATGCATTTCAGTTTATTTATTTCTATATCAGAAGCCATTATTTCCTAAAAATTTATAAAGTCTTTTTGACCATGAAAACAAGAAACTAAAAATGAAAGTGATTTAAGGTAGAATTTTCACTCATAAAACTTTATGAAAACTTGAGCTAAGACTATAAGATATGGCAGAATGTTGAAAAAGGTTTATAAAGAAAAATAATTACCAAATTTCTTTGGTTTGAAAGTCTCTTGACCACTAAAGCAAAGAAAATGTTCAAGAAAGTATGAATCAGCCTCCTCGCTTCGACCGCCATATTGTTTTGTTTTGAAAATTGTTTTGAAGGAGCGCGGAATCAGAAAATATATCTTTTATAGCCAGTATCCGACTTTAGCTAAGCTTTTCCTTCTCCAGACGGCAAAATTAAAAAGTGTGTTACTGGTTTTAAGCGCCGTTTCTACCAAAACGGACAGACAGATACACGGACGGACGGAAAAGTGCTAATGAAAGGCCCTATTGCTAGCGCTGGGCCAAAAATGATTTACTTTTAAGGTAAATTAGTTATACCTGATTATATCTAAAGTAACTCAGGCATTCAGAGGATTATCAGCCGCTAAAAAGTTTTTATTTTTTACTCTGGTCTATGAAATACACGGCTATCCCACAACCTAGCCAAATTGGCTACCCCAATTGGCTACCCTGCTTTTTACATATCAGCATCTTAGTAAAAACTAAATCCTATGGACTTAAAGATGAAAATGGAAAAAATCAATACTCACAGGACCTAAAAGCGTCTAAACGAGACTACTGTCATTGATATGACATAAATATCTGACTATAGTAGTTATTCTAAGGTTTTGAAAGAATCTATGGTCGTTATTTCTTATAAGCACATATCCACTTTTCTTTTTATCGGCTCAACCAGTCCAATATGACGGAAACATCAAATTTCCGATATTTTTAGACCGTCAAAATTCCACTTAAAGGGTTCCTGATGATGAAATTCCAGCCATTTGGTTCCAAAATTTGATTATTGGACTTTTAAAACTTGACCAAATCTTTTATAAAACAAGAGCCGCAAAGATGCGGATAAATATTTCCTTTACGAATGATAAAATAATTATTGATGTCCTCAAAAGATTTCAAAGTGCTTTATCTCAGATAACATCAAGCAACACAAGTCCCCAAGAATTTCAAAATTCGTTTATGCAATTGCTAGTATTTGCAGGATTATTCCTAAGATGACGAAGGTTCAAACCTACGGATTACGGAGTATATCCAAGCTGAACTCGACTGAGAATAACAATGCAGTAACCAAATTGGCTAGACAACCTTTAATTTTTGTTACTCTCGGGTACCTAATAGCCGCCCCCTCCCCCGCTAATTTATTTTTCGAAGATTTCCACCCAGGACATTCTTATTCCACCCCCCCCCGCTTATTAATTTTTGGTCCCTTTTTTCAAAGAGGACGTGCTGTTGAATAATTTTGTATTCCAGCCATAAAAACAATGATAGAGTCATGCATAATTACTGTATCATGTATATTGTATACATTATGCATGGTTTTATCATTGTTTTTCTGCTGGACTACATAATTATTCAACAGGGTGGCCTCTTTGAAAAAAGGTCTATTAGCCTCCTTTTAAAAAATTTGCCACCCAGGACATTTTTATTCCAATTCTTATTAAGTTTTGAGATTTTTTCGAACCCCCCCCCCCCGCTTAAATTCCAATCCCCCCGGCTATTAGGTACCCAAGAGTAGGTGGACTTTAGTTAGATTTTAGTATATACTAGCCGTCACCCGGCGTCGCACCTGCTGAGTAGAGTGTTGTGTTATTGAACACATCAAAAGGCCTTGGGATAGTGCATAATTATATTATTTTATTTTAAGCGCTTATTGCCAGAAATATTAGCCAAAAAGGGGAAATATCTGAAATGAAAGAATGAAAAAAAGGAAAAAGGTTGTCATGCCAGGTCAGGAAATCACTTGAAAAAATTGTCAATTGAGAACAAAGTTTTCTTCATTTTTTAAATGCATATGATATGTGGAAGAAAATGTCAAGTTTTAAACGCACATTGAAGAAAATATATTCATAACAAATGTTTTCCATCTTTTAAATGTACGTGTAAGAAATCTCCAAATTTATAAAGTTTTCCACGTTTTCAACGCGTATTGAAGAAAATAAATTCATAACAAAAGTTCTCCATTGTTTAAATGCACATGTAAGAAATCTCCAAATTTATAACAAAAGTTTCAACCTTTTGCCTTTAAAACGCACGTGGAAAACAGTCTACAAATTCACAACCAAAGTTTTCCACATTTTAAATGCACGGGGAAGAAAATCTCCAAATTCACAACAAAAGTTTCCACGTTTAAAACGCACGTGGAAAAAATCTCCACGACCAAAGTTTTCCACATTATATGGATTATAAATGCATGGGGAAAAATCTCCAAGTACCAAGTTCAAGACAATGATTCCAATTGTTTAATTCCATATTCAATACAATCAAAATTTTAAGAGTTAACATTCTTCATATTAGCCAAGGTGTTCCGGTTATATCAGCTTAAAAAGTTTGAAATTACAGTTCTGTGAACCGCAACAGAATTTTCCCCACAAAAAGAGTTTTCACCAACTGTCAATAACCAGTTAATTCATTATTGTAGATAAAAACACCAAGGGAAATTCAATCATTAACCAGTCAATTTTGCTCCATGTTTAAATTTTTTAGCTCAAAGCTAGCTAAATCATAGTTCATCACCACCCATATCGCCATCTGACCATTGCGCATTGGATTGGGTGGTGCATACCATAAAAGTGAGTTCAAACTTTTTTGATGTCGCAAGTATTTTTTTTCAGGTATAAAATGGTCAGATTTATCCATAATATCACTTTAGGTAAATATACAGGCAAAATTGAAGTTAGCTTGTTGTGAAACATGAAAGTTGACAAAATGTCCTGTTTTTCCAAGACCATCAAGATAAGAGATTGTATCTCTCACACCAAGAGTATGTAAACGAAACATCAAATCCAGACAATCGTACAAAAAACATGATCCAATTTAACTCATGAAAGCATAAAAACGAAAGAAAAATAGCGAAAGAGCAACATTTGTTGTCTATTTTTTGCCTCCATCTTTGTTATGACTGTTAAAAAGCAGTATGGTCCGATCAACAATACGCTTTCGAACCGGGCGACGTTTTCCGATGGGCAAGGAGAATAGACCACCGTACGCATATTTCCTACGACGTGTCTTGAAAAAATGACGTCTTCCGCCTCGAAAAAAGAACATCATACTGTTTTTACCGCCGGAGCTTGATTTTAAAAGAGACTCATGTACAAACTCACGAAATTGACCAAAACCGGCGTTAGACTTGAAGGAGAAGAAGGAGAAGGAGAAGGAGAAAAATTACCGTTTTAACAAATATTTCCTTCTGGAAAGGAAATATTTAATGAACTAATGGGTATTTTTTTAAAAAGACTGGAGACAATAACATACAAATGGAAAGGATGAGTAATAGTTTGAATGCTTGAAAACCAATCTCATATCCATGACTCGGCGAAAAAAGTGACAGGAAGGGCTTTATCATAGTTTCGTTTCATTAAAGAGAACCCAGAATGTTTTGTGATTTCAATTCTCATAGCATTTATATGACAAATGTGACATAGAAGAACAAAAGGTTATGTCTATGATAAAATTTTTAGAAATGACAACGACCCGGGGAATGGTACTAAGGTTGCGAGCTGATGGGTATGTGCGGCCCGAATTTAGACCCTCGGACCCTTAGCGGGACTAAAAAAGGAGGAAAAAAGGAAAATTTTCACAGTGAATTTTACAACTCTTAATGGTACTAATTTGACTAAACTTCGATTTCGAGGGCAAAAAGTTTGAAAAATTTTAAGGCACCCCTTAACGGCTGCTTATGTCCGTACTCTTCACTTGCTAAAGTACCCCCTGGTAAATGATGTGGATTTGCCCCAGTTCCCAGAAAATATCAAAGTACTTGTTATTTTTATTTTTTAAATATCTGATTTTACCGTTCGTCATATTTAGGGCTTACCTGGAAATATGTAATAAGCTGTGATGACGAAAACATAGGGCCTTTTTTGCTCTGACTGTCAGCACTACGAAGTAGTTCATGACGTAATTACATTATACATATCCACAAGAGCTGGCAAAAGATCTTACATCAGTTTTCATGTTTTTTTTTCTCCGATAATTTGAACCAAGATTCACAATCACTGTTATGTTTACACGCTGTGGTACCGGTAGTCATTTAGTAGAGATTGACAAAGAAAATCGTGCGATGAACAGAAAAGGAACCAGGGGAAGAATTCCTCGAAAAACTCTTCAAAAATATCGTCATTATTTTATGGAAGTGGTGTTAAAAATAAAAGTTTTAAAAATACAATTTTCAAAGAACTAAAGAAATACAATGATGGTTTATTTTATCCAAGTGGTTTGATTGTCATGAAACAATGTTTTGGTCTCGTTTAGACTCTTCTTTTAAGCACCAAAATCAAGAATACCAAGTAAATAATGCTGAAGGCACAAAATTTCCTCAATCAATATTTTTTACTGAAACAATCATTTTCATCTTTGCTGATATCATCATAGCCACCCAATCGAGGGATGTACGACAAATGATTTAAATAATACCTGACATACTTCATCTTGATGCCAGTGAAAACATGCTGCGTTTCAACATAACCATTCGATGCTGTGATATGCAAACTTACTTTACTCAAGTCTTCAAAATCATAAATCTTCAAGGCTGCCAATCTCGTTTGGTTCAATTGACTGCATTGATTCGTGAACGGTATTTTTCTTTCAGTGGATTGATACTTACAACTGCAACATCGTTTTGTCACCTGTTTGTAAAAGTTGAGCGCTTCTTCAAGGAAGTAGAACTGTAACTAAGGAAAAGAAGAAAATTCATTCAGTACAGCACGATATTTTAGAAAGTTTAATGAATGACTCCTTAGTAGTATAGTATGAATAGTTTCGTTCCAAATATTACCTTCACCGAGTCACTGAACCCTGGTAGTATAGTAGTTTCTTAGCCTCAGAGTTCAGCGACTCGGTGAAAATAATATTTGAAACGAAATCATCCTGATTCATTAGGTTGGGAGTTAACTTTCATACAACTAAAACTTAACTGTAGGATTCTTCCAAGTGGAAATGTAAATTTAGTTTTCGATTTTTATAGGACTTATAGGCACAAACTGTATAATTCTATGATGGGATGACTATTTGACCCATGTTCAGTAACTATAAATATCAGTAGCTGAAACACTCCCTCACAGACCCAGTACGATTTTTTCAGCCATTGGGGTAAGAGATAATAGATCGAAACTCGACGAGGATTTGAAATCCACTATTTTCAAGTCAGAAGATTCAGTGTGGGGATCGAATAAATAGCATATTATTAGTTTTGCTGTGAGGATTTGATTATTTGATTATTTTCAGTAGCGATAAAGATTTTAATATAATTTTCCACTAAAGATATTTTAGCTAATTTTTCTAGTTAGAGGAATCGGTACAACGGGTCTGTAAAAAGGGATGTAAACTCGTTATTATTGTTATTCGAAAACGTATGAGGGTATTATTCGAAAATTGAACTTACGTTTCCGATATCAGGCTTTTCAGGTTCTTCTTTTTCAGGTTCTTTGCATACAACATTCTCATAATTAAACGTAATCTGAAATTCTTGTTTGTTGGTCGTTGCCAGTATGACAGATTCCATCTGAAATGTCACATTCTCTAACCAGCGCGTGTCTAATCCACCATATCCTCCTGAATAGAGTATATTCTTATCACCAATTGCTTTACCAAATCCTTTGAAGACAGCTTTGTAGTCTTTTGAGTGTAGCATTTTGGAAACAATAGTGGAGTCTTTGAAAGCAGGAACTTCAGTGTCTTTTGATATTTTGTTTGTAAAATTACCACTTGTTCTTACAAAGTATGATGCCTGTCAATAAAGAAAAGAATCTCGTATACTAATATGGTGGAATGTTAGCAAGGGTTTGTAGGGCAGAAAGCAATTCGCAATTTACCAAACATTGCCAGCACAAAATTTCAACTAGCTTTTCCTTTATACTGGTACAGCATTAAGTTTGACACCCGATTTTCACAGACCCACTGGAACCCCTTCCCACTGGAAATATTGGCCGAAATATCGTCCCGGTGGAAAATTATACCCTAATCTTTGCCCCCACTTAAAATAATCAGATAAGCAAGTCCTCACTGCAAAATGTTGTGCTATTTTTTCCATCACCACTGAACTTTCTGGCTCGAAAACAATTGAATTCAAACCCCCAGCCATAAAAAGCATGGGAATATCAACCCCCATCGAGTTTTAGTCCGTTATTTTTATCCCCACTGGCTGAAAGAATTCCACCGGTTCTGTGAGAAAGGGAATGGATGTAGTCCGTAAAATTGCACCCCTTCTTTACCCCTGTTAGAATTCTCTACGCAGTGTGTATGAAGTAAATGGGTCCAAGAATGAATAGAGATAAAAATATCCTATGGATTATACAGTACCAACCTTTTCCAAGACAAGTAATTTTGGAACGTTCAAGTCGCTCATTGCATCACCTATATATCCAAACTTCGTTGAAAACGAAGTCCGGATAAAATCCATGAAACTCAGACCATGGACTTCGAAAGACATTGCCAAGAATGATCCGAATGACCCAAGAAAGATTTCTGGAGATTCTAAATCGACGTTCTTTTCTTTATATACTAAATCCCCTGACATTGTTGGCAAAGTGAGCAATGAACTTCCTTTTCGACTTTGGAGCAAATCAAATCTCTTTTGTTCTTCATCCCAAATTACACTCCATTTTAGATTTTCGAAGGTCAACAGGTGAAATATTCCGAAATTATCGAAAAAACGGAGAATTCTCTTATCAAAGATTGGTAAAACACCAAAATAACGCTCTACAAAAGCTAGTTTAGTTTCGTCTTTTATAGCTAAGGCGTATAATAAGACTGTAATACCAGCTTCATTTGTTTGCATAATGTATTGAAAGTTATCCTGGTAACAGATATGGTATTCTCCGAAAGCAACCAATCCAGATTCTTCACTGGTAAGATCAGTTTGAATAGCAACACTGACATTCTCCAGCGATGTATATTCATCTGGTGAATACAAAGGGATTATTGTCGAGAAGACTTCAAATTTAACTTTTCCCTTTTCGGAAACACATATAACAGACGACGTTGCATTAGCTAGCCAATCTTTGTTGAAGTTTGGTAAGCTTGTCATGTTGTTCATTGATACAGGTCTTTGCTTCACGTGACATTTGACATCACTCAAATTTTGATTTGGAAAGTTTTTCCTTAACATCCTTCTTGTCTTACTTTTGCTGGCTCCAACGCTGGCCTGAATTGCATGTGTTTTGCCTTTAACAAAATATATATTCAGTAAAAAAGTTATTTGGGAAGTAACGGAAAACAGCCCTTACCTAGGGTTCTATATAAAAATATTTATGTCACGTTCTGAGATTGCACTCTTTCATTTTAACTTTTTTACTTTTCTTATTTGTGATTTGATTGTTGCGGCTTCATCCAAGTTTTTGTATGTCGCTTAAAGCGCGTTGATTAAAACTAAGGATTAGTCTTCAAAAATGACCAAAATTACCAAAATTACCTTTTGAACGTAGACCTTTCAAACAGCGTCGATCATTCATTTTGGATTCATCATCTATGAAAAAGATCACATCATATTAGCTCTCCAATAGGAATAGAAGATCATTGTCCCATTCCAGTGGAAGTGAACTTTAAGGCTATTCTTTTTAGTCGACTGAAATGTTGTAACATCCCTGTATCAGAGAGGAATCCTCCTGAAAGAATTGACCGTAAAAATACCTTGAAATTCAACTCTTGTCTTAAATGAGAAATTCTATGAGAATATTCTAGCTTTAAGGTGGTAGTCTACTGAGAAATGGAAAATCATCGAAAAAATTGTCGAATTTTGGTTTTTGGGTGTTTTGAGATCCTTAGGTCTTTCTGAACATCTCCTGGAAATTTCAGAGACATATCTTTATTTTTCAGGTCGCAGTGAGCATTTTCGTCCTGCTGGGTGCTTGAAAAATCGCCCTAGCAACGGAAAAAATCCCGTTGCTAAGGATTTATTTCTTCAATCTCGGTCGGAACATAGCAATGTGATACACCAAAAGAAAGCTCTTTTTACGCCCTTTTCGAGCGTCAAAATATTATTTTCCGTGGCATTACGTCATCCTTAAAATTAAAGATGGTAGGTTCAGTAGTGTAACACATCAAAACAAGCTGAAAAGCAAGCTGTAAGCATGATTCTGCAGATTTCTTGGCAAGTTTTAGATCAAAACTTAATTTCTTTGATGGAAATGATTTGTTTAAATGAAGAATAGACCCTACAGAAGCTATAAAGTTGCTGTACATTGGTTATGTTGCTGGATTTCTACGAAAAACATTTAAGTTGCCGCCATTTTGTTTTGAGCATAGGCAGTGTGCTTTTGGTGGCTCACATAATGTTTTGTAGTGGATTTAAATGTAACTGAGATATTTACAAGCACAACATGATGTAACAGAGATGGAAATGTGCATTATAATGAACTGGACCTAGCTTCTGGAGACGCACATTCTCATCTGACACCCGCCCGCTGACAACAGCCTTCCTTCGGTCAAGCCAGCTCATTGCTCATTGTCATCTAGTCTATGTGAATAAAAATATGCACACAAAAAGTTTTCATGCCTACAGAGAGTCATGCTGGACTTTCAATGAACATTTTGACACACTTATGTGGCTGTTTTCACCCAAATTTGATGTTATCGCAAGATTACCGCAAACTTTGCTATGTATACGTGACTTTAGTGCAACATGTTTTTGTTGATCTTTGGATATTTTATCAATTTTTGTGAAATTTTTTACTTTAACTTTTGAAATCTGACTGGTTGGATGAGTATTCAGTGAAGAAATTTTTTGAAACGAGCTTTCCAGCTTAAAATAATACCCATTTTTGCAGACTTTTGTCTTTTCTTTGATTTTCTCAAAACACGTTTCCGGGGGTTTGCTAACACCTATGCAGGTTTTTCTCGGGATTGAAAAGTGCTAGCTCCATGAAATTTTCAGGGGTTGTTTCTTGTACCATTTGGCAGAGGATGAGTGAAGAAAAAATTCAAAAAAATCTGTCATTGGTTCTAAATCTCAAAAATCACGTTTTTTAGGTTCCAGACCCCCTGGAAAATAATTATAAATTTTTTTTTCACTCATCCTCTGCCTTTGATGAATACCAACCACCATACCAAAAACGTTTTGCTAAAACGTTTTAGAAGTCTTTAAAAACCTGTATGGAGAAAACTATAGTACGTAACCCCCTGGTCGGTATCACCCCCGTCTGTGCTATTTTTAGAATTTTTTTTTCATATTTTGCATTGTTAATAGTTTTACTACCATTGTGGAAAGTTTCATTGAGATATCTTAAATATTTCAAAAGTTATTACAAAAAAAGTAAAAAAATGACTTTTTCCATTTCTCAGTAGACTACCACCTTAATGAAAACGGGTTCACTTTCATAGTGAATTATTATGTGGTATTTGTAAGTCCATTTGACTTTCTCTGATTTGATGTTTTTGATGTTCTATCTGGGATGGAGGGAGTTGCGTGTACGGGTATGCACCGCCCTTGAGGGTACAATTTTGGGGACCTTGAACTCCTCCTTGAAAGATCAAAATTTGGTCAAATTATTCTCAATAGGGTCGTAAAAAGCGCAAAATCTTCCTATTTTTTCTCCTCTTCAGTCCTGCTAAGGATCCGAGGGTCGGAAGTCGGGCGGCAGATACTCGTCAACTCGCAACCCTAGTACCCCCCCCTCGGGTTCTACCTATTCGATACGTTCCACTATTTGAAAATATTGAAAGTCATTGTCAACAAGAAACTCCCATAAACGACGCTCAAATATTCGATACACACCCTTATTTGAAGAAAATCCAATTGCCAGTGAAAATCGAGTAAGAAAGCATCACCTGTATCAGGCCTGGTGGAGGCGGGGAGACTCCAGTCTTCCCACTTTCGAGCAAATGAAGTTTTTCTCTCAAATTCCTATTGAATTTGATCTCATTTTGAGCCTTCAGCCTCTCCACTTTTACGGTTGTTCCGCGGGGCCTGTGTATCCTAATTTACAAAAACTTACGGTTTAAAAATGAAAAGGGTATGCAACTGTTATCACGTGATCGATATTCAGGTAAAATGTTACAATCATTTGCATCAATGAAAGACTGTATCCTTGGTAGATATTGGTAAAATTTCAGATCTCGGCAGATTGCTCCATCTTTAGCTAGTTGACAGGATTGACGACACATTGGAAGTCTTTTCCATATTTTCTTTTCTTCATGGTGAAAACACAACGGATACTTGACAGCACAAACGTAATTAGCGATCTGTTGTTTGCAAGTGCGCTGACGCCGATGATGGCTCCGAGTGAAAGTGGCAACATCTTGGTCAATTTCAGCATCAGTCACCCCTACAGGAATATCCAGCATCATTCCAGAGCTTTCATGACATATTTTACCATTGTATATTCGACATGACGATGAGGTGATTGGTGACACTAAGATTAAAGGTGAATGTTAATACGTTTATTTTAAAGAACTACGGCTTCAAAATGAACCATTTTACACCAGTCCCCCGAGAAAATTACTTGTGGAGATTCCATTGACTTCCAAGCCCGAAGGGCTAAACTCGAGACTCCTGGATGGGAAATGAAGCCTCTTATTTCCTATTCAGAACACCCGCGCGTGGTTTGTACACAAACGCCGGACTGAAAGTAAGTAAGGAAAGAAATGAGCCACTAGATACAATCCGTCGTCATGATTGCGGCGCGTTCTATGCGTGGATGGGAAATGAGTGGCTTCACTTTTTCTCGTTTGGTAAAGGTTACAGATTCTACTCCAGCCCTTCGGGCTAAATAGTAAACTCAATGGAAGTTTCAACTGTTCAATTTCTTCACTACGCTATGGGTACAAGACTAGAAATAATTTTCAAAATACATCAGTTTCACATAATTTGTCCCTTTGATTTGATTACCTCGAATGTTGAGAATGATGAAACAAAACAACAGCAAATATACTAATCTCTTCATCCACATTTCGAGACAGCACTAAAAATTATTGACAATTCAACTCTTTTGATACCTAGCTCCTAGCTAATGATATATTTTTCTTATTCCAAAAGAAATCAGGTTAAAATTGACATGAAGTTTCCTGAAACCTTACCCTGAAACCTCTTAAAAATCCTGTTTTTATTGGAAACCAAAATCAAAATATGTCAAATCTTTGCTTTTACTTTTGATGTAAGTTCAGCCTAAAACAAGCAAAGAAACTTTTTGAATATTTCCCCCGCTATAAGGGGAAATATTAGTTAAAAAGGCATTTCTCCGATCCTTGGCTACTTACGCCCTTTTTGCGCCCTTAATAACGCCCACGCCTCTCCCGATCGATTTGTGCAGCGAGGCATTTGTGCAGCGAGGCGGAACTCTTGTCTATAGTGTAAAACCTTTAGTCAGGATTAATCAATGTGCGATTTTTATTGAGGAAATTTAACTCACCATGTGGTGCATATTCTGGACTGTTTTGCTTTGGTTGTCAACTCGACTGAATTGGAAACTTTCTCTCTGGTTATTTTTCAGACAGTCAGACAGCTTTAAAAGTGACTTTCAGGGATCTTTTTCTTAAGGATTTTTGAAGTTTTTGGATGCAATATTCTTTATTTTTTTTATTTTTTTTTCTCCTAAAAGTGTCATACAGTGTGCTGGTGATTAAGGAAGCATTGATCACCAACAGTGTGAGTAAACAACAGTGCTTGATCACTAAAGAGCTACACGGCAAAAATATAAACCTTGTCTGCTTGAGCAGATTGATTTACATTCTCGACAAAGAGGTCGATAAAACAAACCTTGTCTGCTTGAGCAGATTGATTTACATTTTCGACAAAGAGGTCGATAAAACAAACCTTGTCTGCTTGTTGAGCAGATTGATTATTTACACTCTCGACAAAGAAGTCGATAGAAAAACTATTGTCCGATATTTCGTACACGGCAAAAATATAAACCTTGTCTGCTTGAGCAGATTGATTTACATTCTCGACAAAGAAGTCGATAGAAAAACTATTGTCCGATATTTCAGGTTGACATATATTCTTGACAAAGAGGTCGATAGAATAAAGCATCTCCTCTTTTGTGGATTAGATTGGTGTCAAGAGATTCATATATCAACAAACTTCCACATAAATATAAACATGAAGGTAATCCAAGGTAATTTCAACCAAGCACACGAAATGTTTGGACATAGCGCTGGTAAGCAGTGTGCTGCTATGTCACTTTTTTCAATATGTTGGACAAAGATTAGACATACCAATTTTTGGAAAGACTATGATTTAGACTATATTTTGCAAAAGGGTGACAAGGTTTTCAAAGACACTGGCAAAAGTCGTTCTCTTTATATTAACGAGCTACCCTTGAAAATTTTTGTTGAAGATAATGATTTTGATATCAAGGTTATTCAGCTAGTTGATGGTTATGTAGAGACTCTTTATGATGGCAGTCAAGTTTATTTGGACACTTTTCTCGACAAAAACTTATTTTTTAGTGAAACTGTCACTGGTGTAATTCTTTTTATTGAAGGTTATTGTGTATCCATTTTAAAAGATAGAACTAGGCAAAAATTTTATTTGTTTGATTCTCACAGTCGTGACGGTGAAGGAAAGATAGTTGATAGTGATACTGGCAAATCAATGTTGATGGAACTATCAACATCAAAAGAAATTTCAGACTATATTTTTGCTACTTATGGATTCCATGCTCATCAATTTGCTTATATTGAGGCAAATATGAGTGTAGGAAATAAAACTAATTTAGGAAAAGCTTTAACTAAGGTTTAGAGCATCTAAACTTTATTCAAATGAACTGCCATACAAAAAGAAAATGCATATAACCAATAAAGTTAAACAAAAGCGAAAGCGTCATTATTCAAAGCATTCAAATGAAATCAAGCAGAGCAAAAAAGTCAAGTATAATAAGGAAAAAATTAGGGGACAGAATAATTCTCACAGACATGAAAGAATAGCAAAATTTAAAAAGAGCATTAAAGAAGGTCCTATCTATGTTTGCGTTTGTTGTCATCGATGTCTTTATAAAAGATCTGTTATTTATTTCAAAGAAGAAAAGTATAACAAAAATGGATTCAATTTGGACTTAGACCTTGTTCCAAGCTTTGACAACTCATTATACATTTGTAGAACTTGTGACAAGAAACTACTAAAACAGGAAATACCTTGTCAAAGTGTGAAAAATAAACTTGAATTATATAGCTTGCCAAATCATTTAAAAAATATAAATAAAATTGAACGTGCGGTAATATCACAGCGAATTTTATTTTCAAAAGTGAAAATAATGCCAAAAGGACAATTTCCAAAAATCAAAGGAATAATTTGTAATATACCAATTGAAACTGAAGAAGTCTGCAATGTGCTACCCAGGACTCTTGAAAATAGCAATGTCATTTTTATGAAACTGAAAAGAAAATTGAGTTACAAGTCGCATGTTATCGCTGAGTCAGTAAGACCTGAATTCATTTTTTCAATTTTAAATCATCTTAAGAATGTTAATCCATTGTATTGTGATATAAATGTTCAAGAACTTTCAGCGAATGCTTTTGACATCAGATTTGTTGATGAAAAAGATATTGATTTTACTGTTGATGATGATGCATCAGCAGACGATTCTACAAAATTGATCATCAAATTTGTTGATGACAAAGATGTTCAAAAAATTAGTAACTACAAAGAGGTTGATGAATTTGAAAACGAGGACCCAATGGATGAACACCGAATAGAATACGTCGAGACCAGTTTAATATCCAAATGTCCCCATGTTATTGTAGATGAAGAAAATATTGTTGTAGCTCCTGGAGAGGGAAAAGCACTTTTAAGTATTTTGAAAGACTTGAATGCTGAAGTCTTGGCTTTCCCTGATTTGTTCCCAACAGGAAAATTTGGTTATACTGCAGCCAGAGATGTAAAACTTACCCATACAAAGTATTTCAATCAACGCTTGCTAAATTATACACAGAAATTTGCCTCTGATACAGATTACATTTTTTTTGGCAACTTTGTTTCCCAGCAAAAAAACTTGCAAAATCAAATGAATGTTGCAATGCGGAAAGTTTCAGGTAGAAACATAAATGCTGGCATGCTGAGTGACAATTTCAAGGAAACTGTTAAAAATTTTGTTGTTAATGAACAAGCGTATAATTTCATGAATACTGTCAAAGGCTCTTCGGCCTACTGGAAAAATATGCTCTCTGACGTTTTAGCAATGGTGAAACAGCTTGGGATCCCATCATTTTTCATGACTTTATCTTGTGCTGATTTAACCTTCTATCATATCCAAACTTAATGGTCAAGAATTGTCAGACGAAGAAATAAATGCATTGTCTTATTTTGAAAGATGTGAGCTACTCAATAGCAATCCAGTTCTATTAGCAAGACATTTCAATTACCGTGTTGAGGTTTTCTTTAAGGAAATAGTAATTAACGGCCCTCTTGGAAAAGTTAAATATCATGTCATTAGAATCGAATTTCAATTTAGAGGTTCACCACATGTACACTGTTTGATATGGGTTGAAAATATGCCTACTTTGAGCCTAGAAACTATAGATGAGTATACACAATATTTGGATTCGATAATATCTGCAAACATACCTTCTGAACTTTCTAAGCTGAAAGAACTTGTTGAGAAATATCAGGTGCATAGCCACTCAAAAACCTGCACTAAATATAACAACAAGGAATGTCGCTTTGGATTTGGAAAGTTCTTCACACATAGAACAATTATCGCAAAACCAATTCCACCAGATACACCTAATAAGAGTCAAATTTTATTAAAGCAGAAAGAAGTTTTAACCAAAGTGAAGCAATATATCGACAAGTTTTTAAACCCTAAAAAAAGGAATTTTTTGTACCCAGAAAAGCCAAACTATGAGCAAATTCCAAATATTGATTATTATTATTATTACAACGAATACAAAGTTCAGGCACGCCGTGGGCCTCTAGAACTGGTCTTTGTTTATTTACAATAAATATCGTAGTTCATGGTTTGCCCATGCTTTGTTTAAATTATTCTTGAACGATTTTATCGATGATGCTTCTGCCACGTATTTTGGAAGCGCGTTCCATGTTGAGATAGTTCTATAAAAGAAGGACTTGCTTTGTGCACCACGTACTCCATCGTCCGGGAAATTCATCTGAAGCTCGTGTATATGCTTTCTACATGGTCGCGTCCTTTTGATAAACTTTTTTGGTGTTGTTTTACTATCATAGATGTGGATATGCTTATACACCTGGACCATGTCACAGAAAAGTCTTCGAAACTCAAGGGATGGTAGCGCCAAGCGTCTTAGTCTTTCTGCATATGGTAACCGTGAGATTGGTTTTACTAGTTTTGTCGCACGTCTTTGGACACTCTCGATCAGGTTGATAGATCGACGTAATCTTGGTTGCCATACTGATTGAGCATACTCTAAATGTGGTCGTACAAAGGTGGTATAAAGTGTCTGGAATACGTGAGGACTAGGGTCTTGAAATCCTCTTTTGAGCAATCCCAACATAGAATTAGCTTTGTTTACTTGCTTAGCGATATGTTCTTCAAATGAAAGATCTGAGTCTATCAAAACACCGAGATCTTTTTCTGTGAAGACATGTTCAAGTTGCTCTCCATTTAGTTGATACGGGTGTGCATGCTTTATGTTCTCGAATTTACCTATCGTTAAAACGTGGCATTTGTCGGGGTGGAATTTCAACAGCCACTCATGGGACCATCTTTCAAGTGCTTCAATGTCATGTTGTACGATTAAGGAGTCAAGAATGGAATTGATTTCCTTTATAATCTTCGTGTCGTCTGCAAACAAGAAAATGCTTGATAGAACATGTTCTGGTAGGTCATTAATATAAATAACAAAAAGCAGAGGACCGAGCACGCTTCCTTGAGGAATGCCACTTATCACTGGATCTAAAGATGATTTTGCACCATTAACACTCACTAATTGCTTGCGGTTCGATAGAAAAGATTTGATCCAGTTCAGAATTAATTCGTTTATCCCGTAGCGTTCTAGTTTCATCATAAGCCTTCGATGGGGTACCGTGTCAAATGCCTTGGCAAAGTCGAAGTATATGCAGTCGACCACTTCACTTTTTGCAGTTGATTCGCAACACATATCTATAAAGGAGATAAGCTGTGTGACTGTTGACCTTTTGTTGATGAAACCGTATTGCTTGTTCGATAGAAGCTCCTCGCTGATAAGGTGTTCCATGATATGTTTTCGTATCATTGTTTCCATCAACTTACAGACTACTGAAGTTAGACTTACGGGGCGATAGTTAATAGCAAGGTTGTGTGCTCCTTTGTTTTTATAGATTGGTGTCACATATGCTAGTTTCCAGTCACTAGGTAAGTTTCCTTCCTCGAGAGTTTTATTCATTATGATTGATAGTGGTTCTGCAATATGGTCACGAAGTTCAATAAGCATTGAGGCATGAATCTCATCTGGACCAATTGATTTATTCGCATTGAGCTTCCTGATTTGTTCTGTTATCATTTCCTTCGTAATGTTTAGTGGTTGAAGTATTTTATCTGTTTCTGTTGTCAAAATCAGGTAGATCACCTTCCGGTTCTTTAGTAAAGACACTGCAAAATTGTTTCTGCAGGATGTTGGCCTTTTCTTGGTCCTCGTGCTTTAGGGATGTCTTGTCATCGGGCGTTTCAAGAAGAGGGGAAACTCCACTTTTGATTTAAGTTTGCCTCTGACATGTGACCAGAACGCTTTTGGGTTTCTCTTTGAGTTTTCACCGATGGCTAGATCGTATTCTCTTTTTGCAAGTGCCATCTTTCGATTGACACGGTTCCTCGCGATTACATATCGGATTCTTGCTTGACGTCTGTTTGTGGGTGATGATTTTGATTTTAACCAGATCCTGTGAAGTCGCCTCTTTTCTTTGATGTCATTACGTAGTTCAGCATTAATTGGAATTTTCCCTTTCTTTTTCCAGTGAGGCGCTCCTAACTCTTTTCTTGGGACAAATTGATCTCTGAGTTGAAGAAGTTTTGTTTTGAATTTTGACCAGAGCTCCTCGATCGACCCATGTGAGGTATCTATGAATTCTCTCGTCCAGTTGATTCTTTGCAGATGACTTTTCATCGACTTAAAGTCTGCCAAGTGGTAGGTGTATCTTTCGGTTGGTGCTTTAAGTTCCATATAACATTTAAAGCTAAAAGAGAGAACGCTATGATCACTTTTTCCTAAAGGGCTTAGGAAATTTAGATCTTGAACCTGATCTCTTTCATCTGTTAAGATGAGGTCAATCAGTGAAGGCTCGTCAGTACCTCGACATCTGGTAGGTTCATTCGTATGTTGGAAAAGGAATGAATCACGTAATGCTTCCAGGAATTGCTCTTCTTTACTTTCCTCTACATGTGGGCTTGTCCAGTTCTTCCAATTTATAGTTGGAAAATTGAAGTCGCCAATGATGCAACGATGCGTGTATCTCTTATCTTCTGATATAATTCGTAAGAGCTGGTTAAGATTGGCATTATTTTCTCCAGAGTTTGATTGATTCGTTGGACTGCGGTAGACGCATGCAAAGCAAAGCATATCTTTTCCAGCCAGACGTACTTCAATGATGCACGCCTCCTCCAGTGCTACAGGACATTCAATGTCAACTGTAAGGTGGTCTACACTGGTATGTCCTAGGATGACGATACCACGTCCTGTATTGTTCTCAGTATTGGTGTGGTTTACAACTGTGTATCCATCAATTAGATATTCGTGAATTTTCCATCTTTCACCGTTCTTTGGTTTGACTTCACAGATTGCAATAAAATGTGGATATTCTTTTGTTACGAGTTCTTCTAGTTGTAGTTTTTTCATTGTTGTCAGCTGGTCGGCATTTGTATACATAATTTTTATTTCCGAAATTGTGTTTGATTGGTTCTCGTTTTTGTTTTTTGATACTTGTTTATGCGTTTCTCTTGTTTTTATTGGTGGTTTGCGACTTTGATCTTCTTCAGGTAAAAGCCGTTTTTTGAGTTGCCTCTCACACGATAGATATAGGTTTCTGATTTCTCTTGTGAGTTTCTTGTTTTGGCTTCTGTTGAGAGTACCTTGAATTGTTTTCTTTCATCAGGGGTGAGATCCTCAGTAACGCTAATACCTTTGTACGTCGCGTTATCCTTCAGTGCTGTAAGATTGCCAAGTAAATTCCATTTATCAGACTCATCGTTAAGAGAGACTAACAATGGACGTTTCTTTCCTTCTTCCTCCTTACCCAATCTTGCTACACGTTTGATAAGACTGCGTGAGTGGGTATCCTTAATCAAGTTTGAAGCCCAGGTTTTGTCATCATTAATACTTTGCTCAACAACGCCATGTACGATAACATTTGAGGCGCGTTTTTGTTTACTGTATTCTTCGGTTTCTTCTTCGCGTATTGCGTCCCTGATCACTTCTTTCAGGGCTTTTGAATCCGGGGACTCCTTTGAGCCAGTAACATTGGCATAGGTCTGTGACAGAAACTTACATTCTTTTTTAATTGTCTCCTCAAGCATTTCCTTGAGGGATTCGATTTTGCTTTCTATCTTGGTCTCCAACTTCTGTTCGACAAATTCGAAAGTGTGAAGGCCAGGATCGGTACTGAGTTTACTCTTTAAACTTTCCAGTTCATGTTGTTGTTCATTTATTTTCTTTCGGTCAATCTCATTCTGTTTTAACAATCCTTTGCAAGCATTAAGCTCTCGGCGGAGTGTCTCGTTTTCCCTTTTAACAGATGATGGTAGGGTCCGTGGTTTTGCAGGAACAAGTTCAAGAACTTTGGGTGTTACAGTCACGCAGTTGGGACAAACATACTTGTAGTGCGTGCTTTTGTGCTTGTCTAGGAAAAGTTGAATTTGGTATGGTGGTAACTGTGTACAGCGAAAATGGACCAAGCGTCTACATTTCAGACAAACCAAACAATCTTGATCTTTGTCGTCGATGCAGTCCGTTAGTGTGCATATGACCAATTCAGCACTGGATTTCTTTTGATTGGATGCCATGTCGTCAGGTTTAGAAGAAAAATTAAGGTTTTTTCTTCAACATTTGATATTTTGGTGAAGATGTTGTTGGAAAAATTTTCTGTTCCAAGAAAGCGTCTTGATTAAGTGACGTCAAATAAATTATGATGAAGTTGTTGAATCTTTGGATATTTCCATTCATGATTATGAAGGTGCCTTATCAATTTCAACAGATGATAATGATTTTCAAGTGCATTTGAAAAGGGGTACAAGCTCATGTTTTGTTAACAATTACTTTGAAGAAGGTCTTCTTGCCTGGGAAGCTAACATAGACTTGCAACCAGTTTTTAATCATTATAAAGCTGTGCAGTACATGTGCTCTTATTTTTCAAAAAATGAAACCTCTAGTTCGGAAGCAATGAAAGAAGCATTAGCAGAATGTAAAGAACTTGATAAAGACAAGTATGAAACCATGCGAAAAATAGCACAAGCTTACAGTGATAACAGAGAATGTTCTGTTCAAGAAGCAGTCTATCAGTTAATGCCTGAATTGTGGCTTCGCAAGGGATATCCTCAAGTTTCATTTGTCAATACTAATTTGCCTGAGAACCGCTTTCATATGTTAAAATCAGAAGATGAATTGGCTGAACTTCCTGAAGACAGCGAAGATGTTTTCAAGAAAAATATCCTTGATAGATATATTGATCGACCAAACCGAAATTTTAAAAATGGCAAATTTAGTGTAATTGATGACTTATGTTATGCCCAATTTTGTAGCAACTATGAGCTTGACAAAAAAATTGACTATGCAGATTTGATGAATGACAATCAACCTAATGTACTAGATGACTCTGTTGTTGAAGAAAATCACGATGAAAATACATTTCCCAAGAAAATTCCATTAATGAACTCTAAAGAATGTATGCGATGCAGAAAAGTGAGAAAAGTTCTTAGAACGTATACTCCAAATCGTCACTTATACCCAGAGAAATACGCTCATCACCTCTTGATGTTATTTTACCCTTTTCGCAAAGAAGAGGAAGATCTGAAGTTGAACAATTCTTACATGCTTAAGCTAGCAGATCCTAATGTCTTAGAAATAGTTAATAGAAATAAAGAAATATTTGAACCAAACTCTGAATTAGTTGAAGTAGCTTTGCAAAACTACAGGAGTGACATGCTTACAAATCAAAATTCCTTTGCCCAGCAAGAAAACGATGAGGTTTTTGATCTTTTAAATGAGGAGTTGAATAACAACAATGATATTGAAGATGAATCACACAATGAAGAGGAAGCACTAGACAATTTACCACCTGCTACAGTTCATCAAATAGCTCTCTCTGATGATGAATTAAACTCCAACATAGAATCATTAAATGAAAAACAACGCGAAATATTTGATGTGGTTTATACATGGGCAAAAAAGTTTGTCCAAAATAGAAACTTGGAAAAACCAGAGGTATTACACCCATTGCATATCTTTTTAACAGCAGCTGGTGGATGCGGAAAAAGTTATTTGGTAAAATGCCTTTACAATACTTTGAATAAACTTCTTTCTCGAAAAGGTGATTCATCAAAAGCTAAAATTTTGTTATTGGCACCAACTAGTGTTGCTGCAATTAACATAGATGGCACAACTATTCATACTGGTCTTGGAATTCCTTGTAAAAATTTCATACCACTTAGTGATAAACAGAAAACCAATCTTCGATTAAAACTTCAAGAAGTAAGTGTAATATTTATAGATGAAATATCAATGGTTAGTCCTAAACTTTTGTTACAAATCCACCAACGTCTCTGTGAAATATTTGGATTATCTGACCGCATACCATTTGCTAATAAAACAATTATTGTCAGCGGAGATTTGTATCAATTGCCACCTGTAAGAGCAAAGCCAGTGTTTTCCCTTGATGGATTTATAATAAGCTTGTTAAAGCTTTGGCATAACTTCAGATTTGCAGAACTTAATAAAGTTATGCGTCAACAAGGTGACAACACATTTATTGATTTATTAAATAACGTTAGAATTGGAAGGTTAACTGAGGGTGATGAACAAATTTTACAATCAAAATTTGTTTCACCTGAAAATTCAGATTACCCATGGGATGCCCTGCACTTGTTTGCTGAGAATAGTCTTTGTAAAAATTCACAATGAAAGAATGCTCAATACTTTGTCTACTCGTTTAGTCAATATATTTGCTACTGAAGAATATCCTCATGGACTTGCTCCAAGTAAAATTCAAGAAATCAGGAACAAAAATTATACTGATACAGGTGGTCTTGCATATAACCTTGGAATCAAAGTTGGTGCACGAATCATGTTGACTGCAAATATGGACATTAGTGATAGACTTGTTAATGGTCAGCTTGGTACTATAAAACACCTGACTATTTTAAATGGAAAGTGTGAAAAAATTTATATCCTATTTGATGATGTTAAAGCAGGTAATGAAAGAAAGGCTAGTGACAATTTTGCGCGTCATAATGGATATGTTCCAATTGAAAGAACTGAAGCCAAGTTTGGAGTTTCCAATAGAAAATCAACTCTTATGGTAACATGGACACAATTTCCTATTGTTTTATCTTATGCATGCACAGTACATAAAGTACAAGGCTTAACCCTTGAAAAAATTGTTGTAAATTTTCAGTTGAATAAACAAACTTATTTTAATCCTGGGCAAATTTATGTAGCTTTGAGTCGAGTGACTTCGTTGAATGGATTGTATCTTACTGGTGATTATTCCTCTTCTGCAATTAAAGCAAATTCAAAAGCGGAGCTAGAATATCAAAGACTAAGATGTAAAGAGAATTTACTAGAGCCTATGGTTTCGTTTACTCCAAATGATCACAATTTAGTTCTGACTTTATTGAATATTAGATCACTCAATAAAAAAGCTGTCTCTATGAAAAACTACAAGGAAATTAAAAAAACAGATTTGTTCCTATTTACAGAGACACAAATTGTTGATAATGCAAATACTGAAGAAATTGAACAGCATTTACAACCTTTTAAAATGATTTTCAATAACGACACAGACAAATTCAAAAGCCTGGCTTTAGGATGCAATGAATCTATTAAAACACTGGAGGATCTCCATGTTTCTGGCTTCTCATTGGTAAAGTTTGTAAAAGAGGCATTGAATAAAAAGGTTTTTACTGTATTACTGCTCTATCGCAGTCATCAAGAAACATTACATTCCTTTTTTGATAAACTGTATATGATTCTCCATGAAATGCCAGAAATTGACTTGATAGTTGGTGATTTCAATGTTGATTTGCTAAGAGAAAGTGTGGAAGCAGATGTACTTCTGAATCAATGGCTACAAAATTACATTCAAATTGTCAAAGAGCCTACTCATGTTGATGGAGGGCTTATTGATCATGTCTTTGTTAGAAAATCGTTGTTAGAAAAATATTCAGTTGATTGCACTAAATGTTGTACTAATCTGTCGGACCACGATGCAATAAAAATACATATATCAAGCTTGTAGTTGGCTGGTTATAATGGAATTGTCAAATATGGGGTCTATTATAGACTCGGAATAGTATTAGTAGGTAGGGGCTGGGGGAGCAGGGCTAGATAGGCGAGGGGAGGAGGGGCTTATGTAAGGTGTCTGGACAAATGTCAGATTATTTGGAAAACAATAAATCATCAATATACATCTATTGTTTACAAACATTTTTATTATCTTCCAAATGATGATGGTATAATTTCTCAACAACTAGTAGAATGGAAAATTAAATCAATGGGATTGAATTTAAGATTGAAAAACTTATATAATATATAGTTTTTGAAATAAATTTTGTGTATTTGCATTAATTTTGTAATATATTTTGATTTTTTAATGTAATATTGGTCAAATCAAAATTTTTGACTAATTATGTAATAACAAATTTTTCTATTTTTTAATACTTTCTACTTCTAGTGTCTGTGGCATTATGGCTGTGGTGCATGTCAATAGGCTAAATTTCAAAACGTACCTTATTTGTTAAAATATGCTCCTCCAGCCTCAAGAGTCTAAGGGATATTGACTACAAGAAAACAATGTATACTGGTATTATAATATAAGCAGCAAGTGCTGAGGTTTTATGGATTTTTTGGTAGGGATGGGTTGTTTGCCTCTTGGGGATAACTTTCAATACTTTTCAAGTGGTAATTTTATGTGGTATCTGTTTAAAAAAAGCAATGCTGCTCTCAAAAAAGAATTCCTTTCTTTTGTCAGATACCATGTAATATTTTAAGGGAAGAAATTTTCACAGAATTTAATTTTGCAAAAAACAAGGTTTTTGGTGCAAATTTGGGCTATTTCAGGCCTTTAATTAGCAGTAAAATTCTACTTTTTGTGTGTTGCGTGAGGAAAGGAATTTAATTAAACTCCATGAAAATTTCTTCCCTAAGGTATTCCTTAATTCAATGCACCATAGCAAAATCTACAGTGTGTCTGTTTAAAAGCACTCAAGCTTGCAGGGGTTGATTTCTACTCACAATGTTTCACTTTTTTACGGACACACTGTATTTCAATGCAAGATTTATATTATATTTATATTATAAAGTTTTGTTTTATTTCAAAAAAAATTTCATTGTGTTTTTCTGGTATAACAATGAACATTGAACAATCTCAATTATAGCTAACAAATTATATACAAAACAATAACAACGACAATTGATATTTGGTGGTTGAATTGCTTTTTGGAATGATTTGAACCTAACTAGAATGGATTTTTGGATTAAAATGGAGGAGAAGTATCTCACGTTGAATTTGCTATTGGACATCAAATCGATTTTTATCTTAACTGTCCATCGTATCTCGTCTCTAAACCTCACTTGCGCTTCAGTGTTAAACGAAATTTAATTGTCACAGATTCAGATGTGCAACGATTACACAAGAAAGGTAAAATAGAATCTCTATAAATATTTTTCATTATTGATTTTCACAGTTTACATCTGAAAAATAAATTAGGGGTGTGCGAATTTTTTAAAGCAAAGATAGATTTCCATGTGCCATGTCCTAACTCCATGAAGAAAAAAAGACAGCTGCATGCACTAGCAAAGTTAGGCTCTATTTATATTGTGCACTCAATCTGCAGGCTAAAATGGGAAAAGTTATTAATTATCTATTATTGGTTCCCTTTTGAGGTAGCTTGGCTAGCATATTTCATTCTGCTACCCCGCCCACTTGCTGTTCAGAATATCAGTATGGTGACAAGGTTGATCTCAAATATGTTTCGCCCTTCAAATTTCAGATCATCATCAAACCAAACTTTCTTTTGTTTTCCACTTTTGATTTCACAATGATTTTGCAGAATATAAAAACAAAAGGGACATAAAGTTTTGACAAAGAAAAAAAAAATTTTCATGGAAAAAAATAAATAACATTGATAATGACTTTTATTATTCGAACGTTCTTTTTGAATGACCTGTCAATTTCACTCATCAAAACAATAGAAAAAGAGAAAAGCCAAAACAACTTTGTTATTTTTCTATTCCCGCGTTTTTCCTTTCTTACGGAAACGACTGATCTGACGAGGTTTACCTTACGCAATCTGGATTGGTTGAGTTAAAGATTGACTCAGGAATGTCACCCGTCCGTTTTCCAGTCTTTAAGGATGGCAACCGAAAAAGGGTGGAAAGACAGGCACCCAATCTACTTTTGAGGAAGAATGAATATTTTATGGTTGAATAGTCATTATTTATTGAAAATTAATTGGGCTTTGAAACCCTTCGAAAAATGAGAAAATGTCCCAAAAAACCCTTGGAATTATTTTTAAACTGGAAAAGTTCGTCCGCTTCCATAGATGGATATCAAACTCGATATCAAATGGAACAGCCTATTCTCTTCAATTTATTTGGCAGCATGGTTCTTTGATCGAACTAAAAATTCTACTACACTGGCATGTGGATGTATTTATTAAGATAATTAAAATTACGTTTTTTGTAATGAATAGTTAACTTTCTTGTGCACTAATGTGATGCTTACATTGCATAAATCACAACAAGTCATGTATTGATATATCGAAACGATAACTGATGTTCTAACTGTTTATTTTTTTCAGATTGCACAAACTTGCTCACCTGCCTGGAACTGCATATATTGTCGCAACCTTTTCTTATGAAATGTGGCCCAGCAATAAAGATGCTTGAAATTTCACATATTCTATAATCATTCGTTACAACCGTTAGAGCTGCTGACGAAAAATCTTGTTTAAATGTTTACGCGTGTGACTTATGCACATAATTTGATTATTTTCAAATGGAAATTCGGTCCCATCAATGCAAATAAAAATTATATATTTCAAATCGACTATTTTATTTTAGCGAGTTTATGTATCTGAGATATCTAGCGCTACGGCACAGGGTTAACGTCACGACGGCCCGGGAAAGCAAGTTCGACTTGTCGGGAAAACTTATTGTCGACTTTGTTATAGACGGTAAAAACACCAAATCACAGTGCCGTTCGTCGAATATCGAACTTGCTTTTACTCGCCAAACTCGCCATCTCCCTCGCCGCCTTAACCGTAGCCGTCGATATCTCAGATACATAAATTCGCTTCGAAGGGGTGGACGTTAACATCTAAGCGCGAAGCGCTAGACTAGGAACTTCTTGGTAGGATTTGAAACAAATTAAATCCTACCAAAGTCGTGCGGCGACCCGTATGGTTTTCTACAGAACCCCGGATTAAAAGTAGCGTTTACCGCTAGATTATGAAAACTTGATCAGTCGGAAACAATAAAATTGCTAGATTCAATCCGTCGCAAAAAATAGTTAAGGCTTCACTTTTCTAAGCCTGGTAATAGAAGTGAAGAAGAAGAGATAGAAGCTTCATCTGGGGCTTTTAACCATTAAGTTTAAAGCCCGAAGGGCTAGAGTAGAAACTTTTGAATGGGAAATGAAGCCACTTAATGATTTCCCATCCGGAACGCCCGCGCGTAGTTTTTACACAAACGCCGGATTGAAAGTAAAATCTATCGCTAGATTTCGAAAAATGTAGTACTCAAAAACAAAGAAACCGCTGGATACAATCCATCGTCATGATTGCGGCGCGTTCTATCTAGGCGCGTTCTGGATGGGAAATAAGTTCACTTTTTCTTGCCTGGGAAAGGTTAGAGATTCTACTCTAGCCCTTCGGGCTTTAAACTCAATGCTTTTAACTCTATGGGGTGGAGGGGGCGTTTAAAAAAGAATCGTCCGATTTGATTTTTCAGCCTCGTTTCTATAAATAAGTGGTCAAACTATCATTCAAGTTTGTTTAAAACAAAAAATTTCAAAATGTATCAAGTAAATATGACCACGGTAGCTGTTAATTTGATCCCAAACCTCTATATATCCTGAGAACGTTTCTTCATTCTTCGCAGTTCTCTCGTGGTTACGCTCTGTTATTTGTTGGATTCTGTTAAAGTCAAAGTCAAGGTAATTGATTGTCAGGCTTACTTTCATTTACTATTACGATTCATCAATCAAATAATGAAATAGAACTTAAACTTGACATTTACAAACTCAATCAATTCTATATTTCTATTTATAGACATCATGTTGGGTGAACATTCGAAAGCATCCACCGAAGGAGGACTTCAAAATATCTGTTCTGAAGGCACGTTCCAGCTGGATATGGCGGTCTGTTCTTACCGAACTAAAGAAAAAAGTCTGCTGGAAAAAAGTGGTCTGTTCTACTGAAGATTGGGACCAGCTGGAAAAAATATGGTCTGTTCTACTGAAGATTGGGACCAGCTGGAAAAATATGATCTGTTCTACTGAAGATTGGGACCAGCTGGAAAAATATGATCTGTTCTTATGAAAAAATAGTCTGATATCTTATATTTATAAATAACGTGTCTAAGAATTTCCTATCTGTTCTGAGGGAATTTAAAAAAAGTCCTGAATGTTGTTGCCTGGAGTGGCAGCTGAAAATTCTCCATCTGTTCTACAAAACATCTGGAAATTGTGGATCTGTTCGAACTGTTAGCTGGAAATTAAGTTTCTGTTCTTAAAAGTCCTTCAATGTCAAGCTGGAATTTAGCGATCTGTTCTTAAAAGATTTTGTCAGCCCTGGTAGATAAGAACAGTTAACTCGCGTAAAATCAATCGCCTGGTAATTTCGTATCTGTTCTGAAAGTTTTTTTACCTCCTAGCTGGAAAAATATAACTGTTCTGAAGTAAAAATTTCTCGCCTGGAAAACGAGGAACTGTTCTTAATTTCGTGGAAATCCTTCCAGCTGGCAAATCAGAACAGATATTTGCAAATTTTAGGTCGGTGGCTGCTTCTGAACATTCTCAAGATGAAGATAAAGAAAATTATGCAGGCAACCAAATTGGTGATGCAGGCAACAAAATGAGTGATGATGACAGTAAAAAAGGTTTGTGAAACAAATTTTAGGCAATTCTGAAGCAAAAATAGGATAGTCCTCCACTTGCTAGTGAAGATAGAGCTTTCTGTTACATGAAAACATGAAAAAGAAGAAAACAGAGGCAAGTTCATTTTCCAAGAAAACATGGTTGGTCATGATTATGCATGCAAACTTGTTTATAGTTTTATAGACTCTGGTGTAATCTTTGGATGTTTTAAATGGTTTTAGATCTTGTAAGGCTGCTTTTTTTCAATTTATGTTTTGTTGCCCTGGGTTGGCTAGGAAAGTTTTGGAAACATGGGTTTGCACTTTCATTTTCTAGGGAGACCAAGCTCTATAATTTTAGAACTTTGTATGTTGAGGTAAATTTTGGTTTTTCTAAAATTTTGAGCTTGGATATCCAGGCTAGAAATTTTGTGTTGTTGGGGTTTCAGACAAAAACTGAAATGACCCTGGACCTCGAGGCTTCGGGTGGCACCGTAACAATTCTTGGCAGTCTAATAGACATCCAGATACGGAAGCTTTTTCAGACTTCCATATCCAGAAGCTTTTTAAAGCTTTTTTCGGAAGACATTGCAGTTTTTTCGTTTTTCCAAATTGAAAACTTGCGTTTTTGGAAGCTTTTTGTAAGTTAATTATTCAACACCCATAAAGTTCATTTTGAATAAAACCATTTAGCTTAAGGTATGTGGAAACCTTCTACACCACACCTGACTCTTTTATTAATAGCTTTCGATACAGATATATTTCAATAGTAAAAGTATATATTTTTGGAAAGCTTATTAAATTCTCTATCGAATGATACTGACAACATTAAATTTTGTCAATTTGACGAAGAAATAAAAGGTGACAAAGGAAAAATGACCATGTCATCTTCAGAGAGTGATAAGTCCCCTTATGTTGGCAATTTAATAAAGCTTTTTATATGATCATGATCCAGAAAAAAAGACGAAAAAAACGTTGCCACGTTTTTTTTTCTAAACGCTTAGTTTTCAAAAAACGACAAAAAACATGAAATTAATAGCGATTTTTTGCTTTAAAGGGTCATAACTTTAGTTTAAGGCAAAAAGAAAGAAAAACGTGGCAACGTTTTTTAGATCTATTTTTCACGAGTACAATAAAGAAAAAATGAAGTCCGTAGCTCAGAGATAAGGGGACTTATTACTCGTGGAATGACCCTAGGTATCCCAATTTTCTGTCTTGAAATATCATCGATTTAAGTTTTCCCCTTAATCTTTTGTTTGCATAAAGATTAAACAAAACTATTCATCAAACTACAAAAGTTATAAATATGAAGTTTCTGTTCTCTCTAACATTTTTTTACAAGAAAAATTTAATGAAATTATTCTTGTCTAAAAAGTTTCGCTATTGTATTTCGAAATAAATCATATATCCTTATTATGATACATTCATCTGTTTTGATAACTTCTAAAGGGCTCTATTATGGACGGAAAGATTATGGTCACAAGATTGACTGTTCTAAGAAATCCTTTTCGAGCAGCGTGTTCTTATATAAAAAGGGTCAAAACACAAATGTTCCCCTCTTCTTTTTTTGAACATTGTTTGGCGGTCTTATTGAACTAGAGAAGAGAGACATTTTATTTATAAACAAGGGAAACAAGGAAGAGATACAAATTCTATCATAACATCCAAAATATTTGGAATTAATAAACAATAATTACATGTCTGGAAAGCTCTGGAAATTTTACATCAGATTAAACAAAAAAAATTTTTTTGATAAAAATTCCAAACGAAGGTTTCCACATACCTTAAACTGCAGAGAATTTCACACTAGTAATTTTCAAAAAGCCATACCAAGACAAAAAAAAACCAAACCTTGAAACGTCAAAAAGCTTCCACATATGGAAGTTTGAAAAAGTCTCCATATCTGGATGTCTATTAGACTGCTTGGAGGTCCTGTGAATTAACTTCTGTTTTTCGTTCATTACCAGCATTTTTCTCGAGAGTGACTCATTAATTTATTTTTTCCACAAAGCCAGAGAGAATTGATAGTGTTTTTACAATCGATTATCAATTTTCATCGATTACCTATAGATATAGCCAATTGGTAGGTAGATCAAGAGTCTTAAGAGATTCTTAAAATTTTGCTTTAAAAACTAATAAAATTAATTTTTTTCTTTACTTATAGCCTCTGGTTATGTGCAGTTAATGTCACCAACCAAAACTGCGAAAAATGGTACTACAGAATTCTTCAATGCGATTCTTCAGGAACACCCGACTTCTTTTTCACGACTTGTCTGCTTCTCACCGAATAAAAGAAAACTTTTTGAAGATGCAGAGAAAAACAACTCTCCAATAACTATCCACAATATTCAACGATCGCCATCAAAAATGGCAAAGTATTCTGAAGAAATAAAAGTGTATGACAATTTTCATGTGACAGACACTACTCTTGACTTTGCTATTAAAAAGTTTGATACAGAGCCATCAGACTTCGTAAAAGTTTCTGAAATTTTTGATTCAAAAAAGCCAGGGGACTGTGTGTCTATTAAATGTTATGTTAATGCTGAAAATCGTCCTGTGAAACCTGTATCATTAAAGTACCAAAAAGATCCTATCAATGTGAAAACTGTTATTGCAAACGATGACACAGGAACAATCGCTGTATCACTCTGGGGAAGCTTGATTGACAAAATCCCAACTAACAATACATATACCATATCAAATAGCAAAGTTAAACTCAATTATGGAGCTGTTGAAATTACAACTAATTCAAGTACCAAAATTGAACTTGCTGAAGATAATATTGCACCTGCTACCCTCTTCAAAGAAATTTGTTACGAAGAAGTTGCATTTCCAGCCGAATCAATATACTTTGTAAAGAGAAAATACTTCTGCCCCAAATGCAAAATGTTGAAGATGTTAGCCAAGATGCTGAAATGTTTATGTGTGCAACATATCGATGCGAACGCTTGTCAGAAAAGACGGAAAACAATGTCTCAGTCAAAGCGTTAATGTCGGATGGTAAGATCCTATATTTTGCACCAACAAAAGTGCAAGAATACTTCCAAACACACTTGAACAAGTCCTTGCCTAAGATTGACAAAGAGGTAACAATGCAGTTCCTCAAAGACACTACTACGTTGTGCCTTTATGATACCAATAAAAACTGTGCTGGTTTTAAGTGAATTTGGTTTCAACAAACTTTGCTTTGCTATTCTTTTGTTATTATTTGCTAACATTTGTGCTTTTGATTTTTAACAAACTTTACTGTTCTTTTGTTATACATTTTTTTGACATTTGTGCTTAATCTATATTAAGATTTGGCCAATCCCCATTTGTGCTGGTCACATTGGAACTACGCTCCCCGGGGGGGGGTACTAGGGCAAGATGGGTTACGGGGATGCTCCGCTGGTCAGGGTACCTTTTTTAACCTCCACGAGTCCCAGGTAGGGTCGCAAAAACACCAAAATAGAAAAATCAGTCCCTCGTAGGGTGCCTATTTTTGGAAAATTTGGGGAAAAAGTAGAAAATTTTGGAATTTCAGTCCCATTCAGGGTCACTTTATTCGCAAATTTTGAGTCCCACGTAGGGTCCATTTTTCGAACCTCAGCGGAGGACCCCCGTCGGTCGACAAGGGTAGTACCCCCCCCGGGCTACGCTCTTAGGGGCCATTCAAAAAGTACGTTCGTCCATTTTCGCCTATTTTTAGACCACCTCCTCCCCTCTGTTCGTCGGCGTTCGTTTCGAAGTAACCCCCCCCCTCAGTACATTCGTTTTTGGCCCCCTCCCCCTGATCGTTTTTTTTCCCCTTTTTTTGGCTCCATAACTCGAATTTTGTTTTCCTTTCCTGAACTTGAAAAATATAAGCAATCTGATTGGCTAGGAGACAAACCATATTTCTTTTTTGAAAATTTTGATTTTTGGGCCTGGGGTCGAGTTTTCATTTTTTTTTTAATCTTAAGCTGCTACAATCAGACCTTTAAATAATAAATAATTCGAAAGTTGCTGAAGTCGAGCCCAGTGCGGTGCGCAAGCCTGGACGGCCTCAAGTTGAAACGTTTTTTTTTCGATCAAGCAGTCCATCTGCAAGTGTAAGGGGAAATATTTAGTCGCATTTGTGCGAATCTTGTTATTTATTTAAATGCAATATAATGCAAGCTGGTTACGTGAATGCGTGAGTACGGTGTTGTTGTGTAAAAATTGTGCACAAAGGTGTGAAAAGATGAGACTTTGCACAATTTTTCATGCCCGTCCAGAAAAACATAACAAACTAAGATTAAAAGGTTACTTTCAAAAAGCTACGGCTTCAAAATGTCCTCCGAGCTAATAACCCATTTATCACCGGTCCCCTGAGAATACTACTTGTGGAGATCCAACTGTAGCTCCATTTCTTCACTTCTCATTCAAAAGAAAGTACGCTATTGGCACAAGATCTAGAAATAATTTTCAAAATATATCAGTTCCACATAATTTTTCCCACTTGATCCCTCTAAATTTTGTCGGCTTCTTCTATGGGGGGAGCTGTACTGTTACGGTGTGACGGGATTGGCCTTTTTTATTACGGGATTTAACAAAAAAGAAGACGGAAAGACGGTATTTTTAAATCAGCCGGCAATGGTGACTAGCCTGAATAGGGCTGACCATACTTTCCTGAAAATGGTCAAAAACTTTCCAGAAAATGCACCGTAAGGGTCGATTTTTCACTCAAATTTTCTCAATTTTCTCAAAATTTTCTCTGCGCTGTAAGGGTTCGATTTCAAAGATTTTCTACTTCAAACAGTCTTCATGAATCTCTGATTTATTCATACGGAATCAACAGCATGAGAAAAATAAATCAATAACTAAAGATATATTCAAAATGATACATAATTCATAAATGAATATAATCAAAAATATTTCCATGTGAGTAACTGATTCCGCTTGCCTTGTCGTAATTTTCGAAGTATGCATTCAGCTTATATATATTAGAAAATAAATGGTTGTCCTGGTTTTCAATCAAAATAATATATCAATAAATTTATATAATTCCAAATTTTCTCAAAAAAATTAGTTAAAAGATTTTGTTATTATTTAGAGAAGACAGGCTTCGCTGACATTAATTTCTGCACTTTGATGTAAAAATGTATTCCTACTTCATTTTATTATTCAATCTACCGACGCTTATTATTTCAAAACTTTTATGGGTAGCAGAAAATCGTACTGTTTTAACTAACAACAAACTGATTACAATCCAATCGATGCGATTCAAGAAAACCCCATTTCCATACTACGGAAAAAACCCTCTTATTAGTAAGTCGGGTAAGAGTAAAAGGCAATGTGCTGAGATATGTATGGACGATGAGCAGTGTATTTCTTGGTCCTCTGATGGTGATCTTTGTTTGTGTTATTCGATAAGCTTTCTTGCTGGTCAACAAGCTACTACAAATACATTCTCAGATGAATGGTCTTCGTTCGAAGTCATGGTAAGTCAAACAACGTTGTTTAAACATTTAACTAACATTCACAACGTCCATATAACGTTATATGAAGGTTTTGATAACAACTGGGGAGGGGGTACATGGAAAAAAGGGTGTAGGGTATGTGCGAGCCATCATAGTCTGACCAACTTCGCAATGCTGTAACTTTTCATCTAAGAAAGATACGTAAAATCTGAACACAGATTTGAAAAATTAGCAATGTTCAAAGTTTCTAAATAGTCTAATGTCATGGTTTTTAAAACAGTAGAAACAGTGTGTCCACACACTTTAGTATCTATGGTGATATCGCTAGGTGCCTAGCGGGGAAGGACATTTTTTTTGTCAGTAGTGTGTTGTTTTATTTGTTCGCTAGTGTACCATGATACCCACGTTATAAAGAGAAAAAAACCCCTTACTAACACCACAGTAATTACTTTCAATTTTCTATCACGTTTAGAATCCGTGCACCGAAAATCTGAATTTATGCGAGCACGGGAGTACCTGTGCACCTGATCGTTTGAATAAAACATACGAATGCCTTCTTTGCTTGGCTCCGTATACTGGATTACATTGCAATGAAACAGGTAAAGCCCATAATTGCGGCTAGTTCGAAACGCTGGTCACAGGTCACAGGTCACAGGTCACAGGTCCCCGGGGGGGTGTGCATAGCACTACTTCGTCACATATCCTTACTTCGTCTCCTATTGTTATTTTCTCTTTTACGTCATAATATATGCATGAATAATCGCATAAATTATTTCTGATTGATCTTGAGATTAGAGGTGGTTTCTACTTGTTTTTTTTATTGTATTGTTCTGTATGTAACACCTTTATAGCTGTTGAAATTAAACAAAAAAATTGTTCTTTCATTCTTTCATGTGAAGGTGTTAATAAACAAATGATACAAGAAATAGTCTATGGTTGATCTCTCTTTTTTTTAAAGGTGTTAACAAGCAAACTAATAAAGTGAATGGATGGTCGCTTTTTTGTTCCGTCTAGCAAAAAGTAATACAAAAGGTTGAAATCTCAATGTCTGAACCCTTTTTTTATCAAAAACTTTGTAAAGAACATACTGTATACGGTTTCTAAGAAGCGGCACAAAAAAAACTCGAAAAAAATCGAATTTGATATTATTTTTTAAATAATTTTAGATAAATTAGTTTTCACATTGATCTATCTGTGGAAGTTTTAAAAATCGAAATTTTTTCAGCTTGTTTCTTTCGTATCTCTAAAAGTAATGATAAAGTCTCCTTATAACAAGTCAAAATGTAGAAGAAAGAAGTTTTTTGATACATACATCAACCAGGTCACAAGTTCTGAGACACTTTCGTTTTCGACAGATCACTCTATCCTATCCTGATCACGGCTGGGATCCCTTAAAATCGGTCTTACCGGTTACCGATCGCCGTAAAAATTTTAATAATATTTTTAGGGTTAAGATTCAAAAGAAAGAACACCCTAAAGCTTTAAAAAAAATTGAATGTTTTTAAAAAATCTCAATAGAAACAGGTATATCTTATTCTGTCTCGTCGGGCGTTTCGGCCGCAAAAGTGCAAGGTAGCAACTCCTCTGCACCTGAACTTTCAATATATCGTAAAATTCTTTAAATATCGAAGAAATTTTTGGACGAATAATGGAAGTGAGGAGAGCTTTTAATGAAAGATATGATTAAGTAACATTTGATGGGGTTTTATGCGAAAAATATCTGAATGTTTAAGGAGTAAAGAGTTGCGACCAAGTAGTGTTTGGTGTTTTTGGTCCAAACTATGAACATTTCTAATGAGAAAAAAGGCGTAACGAAGTAGTATTAGGTGTTTGAGGTCCAAATTAGGAAAAATTCTTACGAGTAAAGCGGCGTGACCAAGTAGTGTTTAGTGTTTATGATCCAAATATCCAAATTAGGAATATTTTTAATGAGTAAAAAGTAGCGACCAAGTAGTGTTTGGTCCAAATTATGAACTTTTCTTATGAAGAAAAAAATGTGAGCAAGTAGTGTTTATTGTTTATGATCCAAACCATGAACATTTCTAACGATTAAAAAGGCGTGACCAAATAGTGTTTGGTGTTTTTAGTCCCAATTATGAACTTTTCTAATGAAGAAAAAAATGTGACACTACTTATATTGGTGTTTTTGTGTGAAAGTATGATCATTTCTAATGGGTAAAAAGGCGTGACCAAGTAGTGTTTGGTGTTTTGGTGCAAACTATGAGCATTTTTAAGGATAAAAAAAATGTGATCAATTAGTGTTTGGAGTTTTCGGTCCAAATTAGGAATATTTCTTATGAGTAAAATGGCGTGACCAAGTAGTGTTTTGGTGTTTGGATGCAAGTATGATAATTTCTAAGGGGTTAAAAGACGTGACCAAGTAGTGTTTGGTGTTTTTGTTCCAAGTTATTAACATTTCTAGTGAATGGAAAAACGTGACCAAGTAGTGTTTGGTCTTTTGGTGCAAACTATGAGCATTTTTAAGGATAAAAAAAATGTGATCAATTAGTGTTTGGAGTTTTCGGTCCAAATTAGGAATATTTCTTATGAGTAAAATGGCGTGACCAAGTAGTGTTTTGGTGTTTGGATGCAAGTATGATCATTTCTAATGAGTAAAAAGGCGTGACCGAGTAGTGTTTGTTAGTTAAAACTATGAACATTCTTAATGGGTAAAAAATTGACCGAGAAACGTTTTTTATTTGTGCAATTTGTAAAGTTTCTTGAGTTAAAATATGTGAAATACCTACCATATACCTAAATTACATTTCTTTAACTGACTAATCAAATCACTAATATATATGTAATATTTTGAAGAGTGAGTGCACGATGAACAATCGTGATTGAATATCTAAAGAAATGTCTCGAAGAAACGATAATACGCATGCACGTGCTCTACACATTGTCAGAAAAAAACTTCTGAAGCAAATGGCTTTTTTTCGTGACGAAATAAAACAAGAAAGTATGAAAAGAAAAAGCAAAATTATTATTTTTTACGTTTTTATTCTGCTTTTTGGAAATGTAATCAAAACCGAGAACCGTCTTATAGAACACGGCTATAGAAGACGAAGATTGTGAATTATTCGTCAATATAATTCAAAATGATGGTCGGAATATGGTGAAAGGAAGGGAGCGCACAAACCAGGACAGAAAAGTGGCACGGTTATATTTATCAGGGAATTTGGACATCGAGCTTACATATAATCCTATAAAAGAAGATGACGAAGAGATGTGGGTAAGTATTTTTTTAAACTCCGTTGTAAAATTATTTTGATAATTATTCTGGTTTGACATTAATTAAAAGCAAAATGTTGATGTGTGGTCAAAAAAATGTATCCTTACTTGGTCACGATGCATTGCGTAAGAGTTCTTTAAAAATTTCGCAAAAATTTATATTCCCACTAAATGGTCACGTGATTTAAAAGTTAGATTTTACAGATTAGTCAAAAAAACTTTCATTACATGGTCACATGATTTTAAAGTTGTTAGATTTTGCAATTTTGCAGATCAGTCAAAAAAATGTATCCTTACTTGATCACATGACTTGAAAGTTATATTTTGCAGATCAGTCAAAAAAATTTATCCTTACTTGGTCACATGACTTGAAAGTTAGATTTTGCAGATCAGTCAAAAAGATTTATCCTTACTTGGTCACATGGCTTGAAAGTTAGATTTCGCAGATCAGGTAAAAAAAATTATCCTTATTTGGTCACAATGCATTGCGTATGAGTTATATTTAAAACTTTGCAAAAATTCATATTCCCACTACAAGGTCACGTGATTTAAAAGTTAAATTTTACAGATCAGTCAAAAAGATAATCCTTACTTGGTCACATGACTTGAAAGTTAGATTTTGCAGATCAGTCAAAAAGATTTATCCTTACTTGGTCACATGACTTGAAAGTTAGATTTTGCAGATCAGTCAAAAAAATTATCCTTACTTGGTCACATGACTTGAAAGTTAGATTTTGCAGATCAGGTAAAAAAAATTATCCTTATTTGGTCACAATGCATTGCGTATGAGTTATATTTAAAATTTTGCAAAAATTCATATTCCCACTACAAGGTCACGTGATTTAAAAGTTAAATTTTACAGATCAGTCAAAAAGATAATCCTTACTTGGTCACATGACTTGAAAGTTAGATTTTGCAGATCAGTCAATAAGATTTATCCTTACTTGGTCACATGACTTTAAAGTTAGATTTTGCAGATCAGTCAAAAAAAATTATCCTTACTTGGTCACATGACTTGAAAGTTAGATTTTGCAGATCTGTCAAAAACATGTATCCTTACTTGGTCACATGACTTGAAAGTTAGATTTTGCAGATCAGGCAAAAAAATTTATCCTTACTTGGTCACATGACTTGAAAGTTAGATTTCGCAGATCAGGTAAAAAAAATTATCCTTATTTGGTCACAATGCATTGCATATGAGTTATATTTAAAATTTTGCAAAAATTCATATTCCCACTACAAGGTCACATGACTTGAAAGTTAGATTTTGCAGATCAGTCAAAAAGATTTATCCTTACTTGGTCACATGACTTGAAAGTTAGATTTCGCAGATCAGGCAAAAAAATTTATCCTTACTTGGTCACGATGCATTGTGTAAGAGTTCTTTAAAAATTTCGCAAAAATTTGTATTCCCACTACACGGTCACGTGATTCAAAAGTTAGATTTTACATATTAGTCAAAAAGATTTATCCTTACTTGGTCACATGACTTGAAAGTTAGATTTCGCAGATCAGGCAAAATAATTTATCCTTACTTGGTCACATGACTTGAAAGTTAGATTTTGCAGATCTGTCAAAATAATTTATCCTTACTTGGTAACATGACTTGAAAGTTAGATTTTGCAGATCAGTCAAAAAAATTTATCTTTACTTGGTCACATGACTTGACTTGAAAGTTAGATTTTGCAGATCAGTCAAAAAAATGTATCCTTACTTGGTCACATGACTTGAAAGTTATATTTTGCAGATCAGTCAAAAAAAATTATCCTTACTTGGTCACATGACTTGAAAGTTAGATTTCGCAGATCAGGCAAAAAAATTTATCCTTTCTTGGTCACATGACTTGAAAGTTAGATTTTGCAGATCAGTCAAACAAATTTATCCTTACTTGGTCACATGACTTGAAAGTTAGATTTCGCAGATCAGGCAAAAAAAATTATCCTTACTTGGTCACGATGCATTGTGTAAGAGTTCTTTAAAAATTTCGCAAAAACTTGTATTCCCACTACACGGTCACGTGATTTAAAAGTTAGATTTATATATTAAAGTCTATTCACGATAAGTGTGCACTCTTTTTTCATTAACCTATAACTTTTGAAGGAATTCCTCAATCTTTATAAATTTGGTATCGTTGGAAAGATATTAGTGAGTGGAACAATTTGGAATCAAAAAATCTATAAAAAATTCTGAAAATGAAGATGAAAAATGAAGAAGAAAAAAATGAAGATCTTGCAGAAAGGTGCTATAGTTATCATTTTCACTGAAGTGATTCCTTCATTATCGAACGTCATCACTGTGAAAAAATTTCTCAAAAATAATCATTAAGTCAAAAGATATCAAACAAAGTTATAAGCTGATTGACGTCTAAAAACGCTGTTTTCTGCTGTTTTCTGCTGTTTTTTGGGGTCAATCACTCATTAACTTTGTATCATAACTTTAAATTGAATAAATATTTTAGTGAAATTTCTTCAAAGTGATGACCTCCTAAGATCAAAGAATCTCTCCAGTGAAAATGAAAGTTATAGCACTTTTCTACAAGATCTTCATTTTTTTCTTCTTCATTTTCATCTTCGTTTTTAGAATTTTTTTAAAGACTTTTTTACTTCAAATTGTTTCACTCACAAATATCTCTCCAACGGTACCAAATTTATAAAAAACGAAGAATTCCTTCAAAAGTTATAGCTAAAAGAAATAAGAGTGCACACTTATCGTGAACAGACTTTAGTCAAAAAGATTTATCATTACTTGGTCACATGACTTGAAAGTTAGATTTTGCAGATCAGTCAAAAAAATGTATCCTTACTTGGTCACATGACTTGAAAGTTATATTTTGCAGATCAGTCAAAAAAAATTATCCTTACTTGGTCACATGACTTGAAAGTTAGATTTCGCAGATCAGGCAAAAAAAATTATCCTTACTTGGTCACATGACTTGAAAGTTAGATTTTGCAGATCAGTCAAAAAAATTTATCCTTACTTGGCCACATGACTTGAAAGTTAGATTTTGCAGATCAGTCAAAAAAATTTATCCTTACTTGGCCACATGACTTGAAAGTTAGATTTTGCAGGTCAGTCAAAAAAATTTATCCTTACTTGGTCACATGACTTGAAAGTTAGATCTTGCAGATCAGTCAAAAAAAAAATTATCCTTACTTGGTCACATGACTTGAAAGTTAGATTTCGCAGATCAGGCAAAAAAAATTATCCTTACTTGGTCACATGACTTGAAAGTTAGATTTTGCAGATCAGTCAAAAAGATTTATCCTTACTTGGTCACATGAATTGAAAGTTAGATTTTGATGTTTTTTATTTACCTCTTCGCCTATCATTTTCACACCTAACGGTAATTACTTTATGTATAATTCTAGAAAAATATATCTGTCAATCAATTTGCCATATTTTATTCAAAGATATCTGTCAATCAACTTATTAGCTTGCATAATAGCATATGTTACGTCATGTTGTTTAAATGATTAACAATAATCTAGTAGAAACCATGTATATTTAGCTGTTTAATTTTTAAGCATACATTATGACGTAGAAAAGAAAATAACAATAGGAGACGAAGTAAGGATATGTGACGAAGTAGTGCTATGCACAGGGGGTACTAGGGTTGGTGAATGAGGGGTATGTGCGGAAGGGACCTCCGAAAACCGACCCTTAGAGAGACCAAATTTTAGTGAAAAAGTGACCCTTAGAGAGACATTTTCGAAAAATTTTCTCTGATTTTCAAAATTTTCCTACACTTAGTGAGAATTTTTTGTAATTTTTTCTCTCAAAATCAAAATTTTTTTCTAAAAATCGTGATTTTTCCCACCCTAGAGAGACTACTTTGAAATTTCCTGATTTTTGTAACCCTTAGAGAGACTTTGAAAGGTGAAAAACCCGACCCTTACCGTCCGCACATACCCAGCACCTATTTTTGCCTAAGTACCCCCCCCCCCCCGGGCACAGGTCACACCACAAATTACAACAAAATCTTTTTTCATGCTCAATAGGTGCTGACGTCATTATTTCAATAATTGTCGATTTGTGTCAGTTTGTCAATATTGGAGGGTTGAATCATTCATTGTTGATTTGCCCATGAAACCTTTTACATAGCATACTTTGTATACAACGTTCCCATTGCATAATATTTCAAGAAACATGTTTTGAATTATATGCTACGAGTGCAGTACAGTTTTCCGTTCTGTAGTTTGTATAACCAGTGACCTGTGACCTGCGTTACGCACTAAGTGCTATAAATGGATACAAAGATAATGGTTGTTAGTCCATTTCAAATGATTCGTACATGTCATGACATGACATCCCCCTTTCTATTCAATTTAGAGGATAAAATGCATATGTACAGGTTTCCCTTCGAGAAAGACACTAAAAATCTTTTTTGTCATAATTGACTTGAATTTATATTGCTTTTGTCTTTTTAAAACTTCACTACAAAAAGGGCCGGTAGGTAATAAAAGCACGAATCCCATGAAACAGAAAACGGAAGCCTGCCTTATTTCGATACATTTCTAACGTGCTTTAATCTTTTTTTAGTTTGTTGAATGAAAACTCCTTGTAAAACTTATGAACCACTTTTCTTGTTCAAAATATCAATTGTAAAGAAATTCTTTCTATCGTTGTTTCTATTTCTCGGTTTCTCAGCAACAAGCCAAGTATTATGCATGCAGGTGGATCTTTTTATTCTTGTTATAGATGATCTAAAGATTTTTTGAAATTCGAAGCACCCCTCGACAACCTTGAAACATCTTACGAATGCGAGCAGTGCCTAAACATGTAAATCTTTACTATTAATGAACACCATGAATTTTTATTTAATCTTTTAGGTCCGCCGACCCCTCCGACAGTTAGCCAAGGTAATCAATTTTGAATTAAAGGTTTAAATATTCCAAACAACGATTGAACCTATTCTCATCTTTGGTCTCTTTCTAGAAAGCTGGAAAAAGAACTTAAGGGCTCTGACCATAGTCGGAAAATTGATTTTAGTATCTGAACATGAAAGTTATGTTTTAACACTTTTAACAAAGAATTGCCTTTATAAAATTGCTTTTTAATAAAAACCCTTAAGAGTAATTAAGAACTTAATTGCAAAAATGACGTTATGAACTTTAAAAAGACGTTAATAATATGTTGCATCACCTTCTTTTATAAAAAGACTGTTTTTTTAAGCAAAATCCAGATGAAAAATTGATGAAAATCCACTATTTTGAAGATTTTGAGACAAAGAAGCATTTACAAAAATTTTCCGCAAAAATTTTTATTGTTCGGTAAAAGATACACCATCTACTGTGAAAATTTTTTCAAAATGTTTTTTCTTCGCCGAAACTAAGCTCTTCAAAGTTGAAATACTCTTCCTTGCAAAAGTCTTCATTTTCTTCTTCTTTTTCAATGCAATTTTTGAATTCTCAGAATCAGGAATAGTTTGTCTAACAGAAAATGTATAACATGCCATAGTTTTGTTGGTTACATCAGTCAGAAAACACATTTTAAACACGGCAATTATGAAAAATTCACTATGGTCAGAGCCCTTAATGGCACATATTTAAGGCTCCTTGGAAAAATTTATAACCTTTCTTGGTGCGATTGCCAGTTAAAAGCTATTATCTATTGGTAAATCGGACCGATTTCCTTGATTTTGAAGGCAAAAAGAGTTCAACTCAATTGAAACTGATTGCGTACATCTTCAGAATCTTCTTTATTTCTCTTGAAACTATAATTTTCAAAAGAGTGGTCAAGAAAATTTACTTTTATGAAAGTGGTTTGTAGAGATACTGGTGGGACCGCGATTCATGTTGCGCCAGAGATTGGGGATCCATCTGACAGGGTCCCAAATTCACCAATCATTTAGATCTGACAGGGTCCACTTTTTAAACTCAAACACCACGATCCCGTCGGCCATCAACGTCAGTTCTCCCTCTGGAGATGAACCTGGATTAGCTCAATTTCAAGAAGTGTATAAGATTTGCAGTATTAGAAATTAGATTTAGAGCGTAAAACACCTTAACCATCCTTGAAAATAAGAAGAGGTTAAGAAAGAAATAAGAACAGCTGAGAGGCAAGCCAGTAAAATTAAAAAAAAGCAATAATTCTCTCCAACAAAAATCGTTTTAGATATTTTGGATGGTAAGAACAGCTCATGCAGAACACTCAAGAAGTATTACGACATATCTGTCCACAAAACAATACAAACTATCTACCCTTGGAGGGATCAAAGAAACATTACCGTAGTTTGCCATGGTAAGTGAAAAAAAAGTAGATTTCATTCGGTCTACATATTAAACGCTAATTATTTTGCTTGCATTTTCAACTAGTGCTTCAAATTCTAACCATTGCCGCCCCCACTGTTGAAATAATAATTCAGAGCAAAATAATTTACAAAAGAAAAAAACATTTTTTTGAATAGGCCGATAAAAAATGAACTTTTTATTCTTAATTTAGTCCTATGAATTTCATTATTAGTGTTAATGCACTTTGAAGCTTCGCAATTCCAGTTTCTATTTTTTTTTCCGTAGAACTCTTAAACTGGGAATTACAACCTCTAGAAGGAGCTTGTTTTAGTCCAAAAACTCTGTTTTTTACTTTCTTTTCCACTTCAACGAGCCACCTTCTATAGGCTTTTCCTTGTGGAAACGATGTCAATACAATTAGACGGATTCCTTTGAGAGTGATTTTCATACAGTGTGTCCCAAAAAGCCAACAAATCTTTCATATAAAGTGAAATTTAATAAAAAACTGATTTTCTAAGCCAGACTAGATGATTACAATTTTATCTTCTCAATCAATAGATATCTAATTCCCAAGAAAATCAGGTTTAGTCATAAAATTTTGTATAAATAATTAAGACTTTACGAAATTTGTCCGCATTTTTTAAGACATACTGTATTATACTGTATTATTATTTATATGTTATTTTTCGTATATTTGACCATTGAACATTGGATAAGAATCACTCATTTCCTGAGCCATATTTAGGGGGGGGGGCGAACCCCAAGGCCCTTGAAATCTTTTAAGTGACGCAACCAAACCCGGTCTATTTCAAAGAATGTATTATTTAAAGAATGTTTTGTAAGGAGTTTTTTTGCTAAGGCGTGGGAAATTTTTTAGCACTCAAATAAAAATGTTGACGTAGGCCTTAAGGGTTTGCCCCTATTAATCAGCTTAAAAAGTTCTACCAGTCACTGTGGCTGTGATATCAAATATTCTCCAATTCCCTTTTTAGGTGATCGAATGACAGTGACGAAAATTACGAATAGTAACTCGGAGATAAGAGGTAAATCCAACATACAAACACACTACACCCCCTTCTCACAGACCCGGTTGGATTTTTTCAGCCAGTGCCCATATAACGTTCGATGAACATTGAAACGACGTTGTGTGCCAGCTGAGTGGGGATAAAGACAACGGGCTGAAACATGATGGGGATGATTATTCCCATATTTCTTATGGCTAGGGATTTCAATTCTTTTGTCAGAAAATTCAGTGGGTATGGGAAAAATGGCATAATATTTTAAAATTGGGGGTTAATTTTCCAGGGGGCGATGTATTGGAAAATTTTTTCCAGTGGGAAGGTATACCAGTGGTTTTGTGAGAAGGGGGTGTATAAATTGTTCTATAGATTTAAAAATGTTATTGAAGAAGTTTTTGTTCTTATTCATTTTCAATCTTCATTTTCTGATTTTTTTTGGATTTTTTTTCTCTTGAAAATATTCCACTTCTTTATCTTTTCAACAAGCACAAAAGCGCTACTCAATTGTATGTGCTAAAAAGTATGAATTTTAGGAGAAACCCAAGCTAACCGTTAATCATTTCTGAGGACACTCAAATCTACGAAATTCTTGAAATTTAATCCCCTGGGAACGGTTGTTCAAAAGTCGATTAGATTAGAAATTTGAATACTCAATCATGAAAATGGCCAAAAAATTAAGAATACAGTAAGAAAACCCATAAGATGGTTTGGATGGTTTTCAACAAAAAAGTTAAGAACATTCATGATGAGATGAAATGAAGCAACATTATAAAAAGAAAGGTGTATAGTGAATTTCTCATCCCACGTTTTTTGTTCAAAGGAATTAGCAAATTCCCACCATGCTTTGAGAATGACGTTATATATTTCTTTTTGTCGTAGATTTGAGCGATATTGATTTGGTTGATGGTCTTGATTTGACGAATGGATTGTTCAGAGCAAAAGCATCATTCTTGAATAATTTACAAAAATTGATTTATTTTGACAAAATCTATTTTCGATGTTCTCAAACAAATGGTGGGGCTACGTATTCTTTCGTCAATCGTATTGTAAATGATTTGGTAAATTACCGCCAAGCTAAATATTTTACAGGTAGAAATTCTTTAACAATCTGTAAACTATAACAGCTTGAAGGTATTTCATGGAGTTTGGTAATTCGTTACAAGCTATATTCAGGGTTGGAGGGCGTAGTGGTGTGGTGGTCATCGCTCTTAACTCCCAACTGGGAGGTCAGAGTTCGATCCCCACTGTAGTACTACGGTTCATTTGGCAAATGAACATACCTTTACCCGGATCAACCCATATCATGTGAGGGGAATTGGATACCACTACTCTCATACAAGAGTGTGGGTGATATACTAGACATTGTCACTCATCCCGTTCTGCGCCTGCGACGAGCTATTCATGATATTCATGACGTAATGTTTTCTACGGAAATCCCCCTGTTTTAGCCAGTAGTGGCAAATTTAAGCAAGACAAAAGTTGTATAAAATTTGCCACTACTGGCAAAAACCGGGGTCTTTCCGTAGAAAACATTACGTCATGAATATCATGAATATGCTCTCTCCCGCGCAGCTCACTATGCATCATGATATCTGTGTCTCGCGTGCACAGAACCAGCGGTGTCCGGACAACACTAAACGTTCCAACTTGAAAAAGGGGAAATTCTTACTTCGTAAGGATAGTTGGACCCATTCCCCAGAAGGGAGGGCTCGTATCATACAGGGCAGGAATACATGAAGGGTTCCCCGGAAGCCATTATTCGTGATTTATATTAATATTTTTTATATTTTGCGAGTTGATAACTCACAAACCTATTCTTTGGGACATATTCGGGAGTTAATATAACCCATGATGCCAGGGGAGGTACTAGGGTCGGCAGATTAGTGGTATGTTCGGATGGAACCTCCGAAAACCAACCCTTAGAGAGCCTAAATTTTGCTAAAAAGGTGACCCTTAGAGAGATTTTTTTACAATTTTTTCTCTCGAAATCAAAAGAAATTTCCTAAAAATCGTGAATTTTCCGAGCTTTAGAGAGACTTTGAAAGGTGAAAAAACCGACCCTTACCGTCCGCACATACCCAGTACCTATTTTTACCTAAGTAGCGGGCCATGATGTTATTTCTAAGAATAATTTCACGAGCTATCAACTCACAAAAATACTCTTCGGGATGCTCCATCCCACCAACACAAGAAAAAAGTGCGTGTCTCATGGTTTCTTTTTTGTTTCATGGGACAAAAAGTGAGGGAAATACCCAAAAGACACGCTGATTTTGTTCTTGGGACAAAAGTGAGAGAAGCGCAAATGTTATTAAAAGAAAAATGGGGTGGAGACACGAGAAAGCGTTTCAGGTTGGTGGCATGGAGCATGTTGCATTGCACCAATGCGAAAGAAAACTTCTAGTCTTCCCAAGCCTTAAGACGTGAAGTCCTTGTTTTTGTTATATCTGGAAGATGTTTTTCAGTTTAACTAAGTTACGTAAAGTCCGTCTAGTTTCATCTAGATAACTTTTTTTTACAACTACTTTATTTTTATCGTCACAAACAAAGGTTTGTACTTATTTGAGGTTATCGATTTTTTAGATGAAACTGAACGACACCACAGCAAAACATTTAACCAACGATGTAAAAATAATAGATAACCAACTACCTCTAGAAGGCACTTCTCCCAAGAGAACAACCATTGATTTCCTATTGAAATGAGCACTCTATTAAAAAGCTCTGTGTGCAGTGCGTGTTATGCTTTTAGCTAGATTTTGACACACTTTTTGACATCCACTGAATTGATAGAAAATTTGAATTATTATTTACTGCAAATTTCGAAATTTTTTTCAAAAGATAAAGGTACCAATCTTTAGACAAATTGACTACGGATCAGCCTGATACCACTTAATCTTCATCTGGATAAATAAACGCTCATAAAATGCTGTTATCTGAAAAATATATGTGTGATTTGAACTGCGATATCTCACGAATGAAAAGTGCATGAAGGTTGCCTGATACAAAATAAACAGATGAATGTTTATAGAACAACTATATCTAGTTAAAAAATTCCTTCTGTGAGGCTGCCTATAGGAAAATACACTTTTTCTAACCCAAATTTTGGAAAAATATACATCACGTGATCGATTCTGTCCAATAGAAGGTTGCAAATGAAGCAAGTTTTTATTTAATTGCACTTTTTACGATGCAAAATGTCATTAATATTTTTACAACCATAACACGGATGTTTTTTGAGAATCAAGGCAAGTTGGTTATCTATTATTTTTACATCGTTGATTTAACTTAATAGATCACGAATAGATCACGTTTTGAATATCCGACAATTATTTTTTTCATAGGTGATAACTATTGGAAACCTGTTGTCACTCATTGGGCCTGGGTACCAAACAGCCTGGGTTACACGTGGGATCCAGAAGATGGTAAACTTTCAACAAGGTCATCAGTTCTTAAAGAGGATAGACCCTTCAAAAATGTTGTTATTGGAAATGATGGGAAACATTTTACGTTTTCTGATGACCAACCAAAACAATGTTTTGGAAACGTTTGGGACTGGTTTAAGATTGAAGTTGTTTGAAATTCTTTAAAAACGTCAAAAAACTTACCAGAAACCATGTTTTCCACCTATGTATGACACAATGGTGAAAAACTAGATAAAAAACAAACTTTATATCAACAAAATAATCAACTGATGGCAGGAGATGTGGATTCCACATATGTCAAAACATTTCGTAAAAAGATTAGATTGCAGGAACATTTTTTTAAACGAGTACATATATTTAAAGTTGTTACAGTTTTAAAGAAAACGGACACTACTGCCAGCTTCACGCTTAATGCGATCCTTTGGTTCAGTACCGTGAACACCGAAGCTTCTCTGAAGTTAAGCTGTGGAGACGTACTGTAAAAATTTTATCGTGCATGTAATGAATCGAAGATGGAGAGTACATATTAACCCTATTCATACTATTATACTAGGCTTTTAGGGGTGGTTCAAAACTAGTGGAGGGGGGCTTTTCGTGTACCACCCCTTAACTTTTGTTCTAGAGGGTCTTTTTGGTTGAAATTTGGCACACAAGATCCTTGTCACATAAGGTAACTTTTAACGAAAATATTGTCCTAAATATTCAATAAATTACGGTTTAAACGATGTATTTGACATAAAGACAATTTGTATTGGAAATGTGCCAATTCTTGTGACACTTTACTGTCAGAAATGTCATCATGCGCAAGGTGTGAAAATTTTTGGGTGTCAATTTTTTTTTGAACATAAATAAAAGTTAAAGGGGAAGTTAAGTGATTTTTAAGGTGTATGTTTTTTCCCTGAAAACCAATCCTAACATCATAGAATTCACGAAAATCTCAACTTCAATGTCTAAACATCGATATATCTTTCATAAACACATACTCTTTTAGACGCAAAAACCGGTGTTTAAAAGACCCCCTTTTTGTTTAAAATTCCTTCTAATCTCTCTTTCGTGTGACGTCATTTGCTCCAGAAAGAATCTTTTTTAAACGATTTTGTAGTAGAAAAGAGCTGTATCATAACTGATCAAAACTTTTTTCAACCCTTGATTTTTTCAATATTTCATTACTTGATGTTTTATACGGTCTAACCATACTAGAATCCAAAAACCTTGTTTTTTTCAATAGAAATTCACTGGTAGCCACAATATCTAGGTATGTGAAAGAATCTTTGTGTTTTCAGTAAGGTCCAGTAAGCTTAGTAAGTTTTGGACTTCTTTCCATGTGAAGAGGCCGTAAGTAAAGTTATAGTTATGAAACACGAAAGACAAGAGATATAAAAATTGTATTTAGACCATTCCTCGCTCTTTAAAGAGAAAAATGTTGCTAAATAATTCCTATTTCATGACAAGTCAACGTTAGTGAGTTAATGCTAACGTACGTTGTGCGCCCTATATCTAAAGTCTAGAACTTGTTTTTACCAGTAGGTTTTTCTAAAGTCTAGCTAATCCAGTGGGAAATTGAAGTCTGAAAGCAACTGGGTTAAATATATATTTTTCTAAATTCTAGGAGAAGTAAAGGAAGGAGAACCTTCTAGGGAACTTTTGAATCTCGCACGCAGTAAAGTCAAAGTCAAAATAAGAGACTTTTAAATGGGATATGTTAATTCTTTTTTTTCTCAATGGAATCATTTTCAGCCACAAAATTCAAGTGGAATTAGCGATTTACCCAATCGGGATGAGGACTATTCGTGGACACATTTTCCTCTGGAGAGCCGAAGCTTTTTCCGCATCTACAAATCTAGCATTTACGGTTGCTTCATCAAACTAAAATTATCACAAAAGGTCAAGGACTTACTAATCTTGTAGCTAGAAAGTATGAGAAAGTATAGGATCAAAGAAACGTGAAGAAATCTTGAAAAAAAAACGAATAAATGTCTAGCCAGGTCTAGCAGAATCTCTTTACAAAACACTGTTTATCAGTACAGATTTTGTTTAAAAGAAAAATTTCTGTTTGTCTTTTGGAGCAAATTACGTCAGAACAGATGCTCGTGCCATTCCTCTTTAAAAAACGCGTTCTCTTTAAAAACTCACTTTTATTGCAAAAAAGAGGGAGCTATATCTCGTAGAAAAAAGTGTTTTGAACGAATAAAAAGTAACCTGAGGCACATGATATTGTCATATAATGATGATAACAGCAAAAAATGGGTACCCTAGAAATGACTTAACTTCCCCTTTAAGAATTTACAGAACATTTCATGGTAAAAGCTCTATTATTTCAGGAGCTATTACCATTAATTTGATAGAAACAGCCCAAAATAGGGTTAAGCTCAATTTTATTATATGATTTTATATGAGGGTCAAGTATTCTTAAGAAATTCCCCAAATTGAGGGTGAAATATTCCTAACGTATTCTTAATATTTTTAGACTTGACTTATATCCGAATATGAGAAATATTCAATTTGAGAGTTTTGGACTTTCGAGTGTACATTGGGAGCTAAAATTATATTTCTGCCTCAAAGTTTAAACTTAAAGGGACATTGCGGGAGTTTTAACAATAGAAGCCTTTCGTTTTTAAGAATCGGTAGATTGTGTTTTGTGTATTTTACAGACCAGCGCGCTTTATACTAAAGCCTAGGTCTGCAGATTATATTATTCATTTTCCAGCCACTGAGATACAACCTGCGGATTATTTTTATAATATTTTTCAAGATGTCGGCAAGAACATGTGTATTTCTCTGTGGTCTCTTTCACTTTAATTTAATGGTCTAGTAGTTGTCTTTTATTTTACCAATTTCTTTGGGAATGTATGGAGTTGAAAGGAGACTTATCAAAGTTGATGTCTGCGAAGTTTCGATCCATGATTTTAAGTATTTCGTTAGCAATCATAAAGATTTCTGTAATGCAATGCATATTATTTGGATTTCATAGAAATATAAAATAGGTGTTTGATCTTCCCTTGGCTTCCACTACTAAGAACTTTGTACTCTTTAAAATGTGGATTATTATGCTTTTTAAATTGGAAATTGTAACTATAACTTAGCTTTATAATCTCATGCAGGATAGGCTCTTCTTTTTCTTTTCGCACAAGAACATTTTTCTGAGCATTTGACAACCCTTGTTTTGCAGGGACATCCTTTTCTGAGATTGTAATCTTTTCTACAAAAGGTATTTTTACAATTGCAAAATAAATCATCCATTTTTCTTTTCCTTCTTCTTCTGTCTGCTTTCTGTCATAATAACAAAGACGTATTTGCTAAAAATTGGTCAAAAATATCATTAGATTTACGTAATCGTAGCGCACTTACCGTTGTGTCTTTTTTCATTTTTATAATGGAGTTCTTTTTTATAATTTCAATTTTTAGCTGCGGAGGAGAGAGCAATGAAATCGATTACCTCGACGTTCGAAAATTTGCAATAAACCCGGGGGGGGGGGCATCTAAAACGTAAAGCGACCCACCGGACGTTTGACGATATAGGGAAACTTTTTGGGGACATTTTTTGGGAGTTCAGGAAGTGCATTTTAATGGTCAAGTATCCCATTTTCAAAGCAAAATTTTTTTGGCAAGGGCATTACTCTTTACAAGAGCGATAGAGAAACACACCAGCACCCCCGTCCAGAGAAATAAAAAAGTAAAACAAAAACAAAATGACAAGAAATGAATGAAAGATTTTTTATTTTGTTGGAAATGTTTCTCTGTGAATGAAAATATTACTTCGTTAGCTAATATTAGAAGAAAGATCGGAAGGATTCATATGCAAAAGGCTTCCTGCAACTTTTCGCCCAAAGGAAAGTCTACCATGTTTGTTATGGTTTTTCTGTTTTCCCACGTGACTTTTGTTTTGATTTTGTATGTTTTGTTTTGACTTGAAAGCGCGACAATGTTTACATCACAACTCCCGCAATGTCCCTTTAAGTCTAACAAAAGAAGCAGTTTTTTCTGTTGTAAAAATACAAAATGACTGTATTCTCATCTTATCTTACACGCTTTTTTTTTTATAAGAATGGTGTTTTTTCATTTCATCATGGATATTCTTAACTTTTTGGCGAAAATCATCCAAAAATATTCTTACGGTATTCTTAGGTTAAGATCGAAATTGGCAATCTACAGGTTAAAATGCATTAAAAATGGCATTCTTAGGTTCAGTTGCTAAATTCCATGATGGCAATATTCTTACCATATTCTTAATTTTTTGGCCATTTTCATCATGGACATTCTTATAAAGTGTATTCTTATAAAAAAAAAAGCGTGTATCGCCCTAGAGTGTATTTTTAGAGTATTCTTGCGATTTGGCCAATTTTCATCCTAATTTTTTTATAAAAGATATTCTTAATCTTATTAAAAAAGCTAAATGTATGCATGTTATGCTCTGTTATTACACTCTTATTACACTGAATGCATAAAAAACCCTTTTCATTTGTGAAATGTTTTATATACCGAGTTCTCTCATGAAGATTTTGGCAGTGTTACTATTGCTGCGGATATGATTACTTTTTTTTAATTTTCAAAAATTGAAGTTCTAAGGCAAATTCATTTTATTGCATTATATTGTATTGTCGTGTATTGTTTATGCTAAAGGAGCGAGAAAGAACATTAACATTTTCAAACGTAGACTCTTCAGGGTCGTTATATCTTGAAGTGATAATTGCCACCGCAGGAAGCCTAAAGCTTCCGAGGATGGCATTCATAGCTTCACTCGTGAGGGAAAGTTGGGAAAACATCTCATAATTTTGCGCGCGCGTTTCAGTATTTTAGTTCCGCTTAGCGGAACATTATCAATTAACGGTTATTTGATTTCCCGGAATGAAGAGCGATAAGCCGTGTTTTACAGGATAGCTCTTTTTTAGCTTGCGCGGCGGACGTTTGTTTCTTCCTATCGTGTCGGAGCTTTCAAACAATGTCAATTGAATTATCTGGTATTTCTTCTATTGACTATGTTTCAAACGATCAGCCGATGGCTCTGGCTTTAGGTATAAGGTAATGTCAGCGATAAAAAAGGAAAGTTGGTGGACCTGATGTGATGGTGGCAGACATCTTGAATTTCTCCCTGTTTCTTTAAATCTGTTTTATTCCAGTTATTAGCACAGTCCAGTAGTCCAATCGCACTACTTTTCTATAAACCCAACAATCCAGTGTGAGTTTGCTGAAAGGAAAACTAAACAATTTGAATCCTTTTTAGACATTGAGATTGATTTATATTTTCCAGCGAAACAGAACACAGACTGACAGAACAACAGTCTGACAGTTATTTATATAGTTTTTTCCATCATCGTTCTAACACTATTGATACAGAACAGCACACAGCTGACAATTAAAAGAATTTTTGAAACTGAACTAAAGTATAAAACAAGGCGCCCTATAAAAGGGAAATTCCATAAAGGAAAGTTTGCATTTTGCAAAAATCTATATATACAGTAGTTGACACTCTCTAATTCAAATTTCAAGGGATTCTCATCGAATACCACAGCATATTGAATATTGAGAAAGTCTCCCAAATCCCTAAAGTAAATATTGAATTATAGAGTAACATGGGAAGAAGAAGGCGAAGCGAAGGTTGATTATTGCGATTGGTTTTTGAACGTCGAATCAGTACAATAACCGAAGATCTTGCTGAAAATTTATATAAGTTTTTTTGGAAGAAATCTTTGATATTTGCAATATTTGAGGAGTCAAATTTTGAGTTTCTAATTTGAACGCAACAAAATCGAACATTTGAATTTCAAAATATCTGGCATTTTTTTTGTTACTAGAAATCAAATAAGAGAGTGGTTTTTCAAAACCTTTAAAGTGACTTCAAATTTTTATCCAAAACGGGCTTATCAAATAGTAGAACGTCAAATTAGACAGTGTCAACTGTAATTACATTTTTTGCTTTTTGCTCCTAAAATAATTTGAAGATTTTTCACAGTATGGCAGAGGAAGACTTTGCGATTAATCTAGACACTGCATTGAATGTTGCACATTTCCGAAATTCAAGCAGGACAACTGGCAATCGTACCTATTCTTGCGCTGTTGATTGCTTTCTTGAAATATGTTACCGCTTGCTTCTTCCAGAAATGAAAGCTAAAGTATCATATGAAAAATCAAGTGATTTTTTTTTAAGCTGCTTCAATTAAGTGGATCAATGGAAATTTCACTTGAAGATTACGATATGAAAAGTAATGCTTTTCGACTGCTGGATGAAATTAGGGAACCGGTATGGTCTAAGATTATTGAAAATTGTGGTACCTTTGTGAGAAGAAATAGCGACGCAGAGTTTCAAGAGATTTTTGGAAGTAATATTTTCAAAGAATTATCAGAAGAAGAGAGACATGTTTTTGAAACAAGTTTTATAATTCAGGGTACTTGTAATAGTTGTGGTAGTGAGAAGGAACAAAGAGAAACGGGTAGCATTGTCAGTCTTCTTTCGCATTTTTTATATCCAGAGATTTTAGTTGATGCAAGTTTGTGGCCAAACTGTGTATCAAATTCTCTTAATCCAAGCTCAGAAATTAATTGTGATTCTTGCTCTGTCAACATACCAGCACAGATTCAAGTTGTCAATTTGCCTATTTTTCTTCTTTGCCACCGCAGGAAGCCTAAAGCTTCCGAGGATGGCATTCATAGCTTCACGCATAAGGAAGTTGGGCAAACATCTCATAATTTTGCGCGCGTTTTTCAGTATTTTAGTTCCGGTTAAATGGTGTACCGTAACATTCTTAGCTTGACTGCATTTCTATTGTTTTATCATCATTAAAAACACTTTTCCGGATTAGTTTTGATCTGATTACCCATTTTCAAAGCTCTATATGTCTTTTTTTATTACCTCAGGGAGTCGAATTAAGGGAAATTCCTTTTTTGTTGGGAAATTCCCTATTTAAACCACAAGTAGTTATTAACCGCTCTGAGCAAAGCAAATTAGAAAATTTGAGTCTTTCTAAAACTTGTCGCGTGACTATTACATTAAAAAGGCAGATTAGTACAGTAGCGTTTACTATGATATAAACAAGCCATTATATACCATTATTTTGGTAATAAAAGAGATGACAAAAAAAAACAGATAAATAACTTTATCTTATCTCTATAAGAAGATATCTATCAGATAGACACAACTTGCTAATATTTGTAGACTAAATTTTGCTTCAGATGAGATGCCATTCTAACAGAAGTAAAGGCTATCAGTAACATTTCTTTCGAAATCCAACAACTTATTTGATCGTTCTTCTGCGGTGGCACTTTAATGAAAATTATGGCTAGTATTTATTTTAAAGAGACGAGTTTATAATCTTATTAAAATCTTTGATATCTTTTATTTGGAAGATACCAAGATACAGAGACATAAAAGTGGGTTAATTACCGATACTATAACATACCCCTAAAATACCGAATGTTGATTAATTACTTCAAGTATCAAAGTCCATTCGCTTTAAGTGCGCAATAATGTTTGTTTTGCTTGCCATTTTCAAAACGACAACATGTCGTTAAGTCGTTTAAGGACTACACCCTCCCTGAAGAGTCTTTGCCCATGACTTATTTATGTATAAAATGCGTCTGTATCCAGCTTACAAGGCTTCTAAAAAGAAGAAGTGTGAGTTTGAGATAGATAAAAGAAAGAAAAAATAGGCAAGAAGTGACAAGCAAGAGAAAACACTATATAACGTGCTTATAGAAAACATAAAGTTTAAAGTTGCAATTTTATAAACAATGATTCAAATCAAATAAAATCGATATAGTTAAAACGATAATCAAAAGCATCATAATGTTTGAGAAAATGAATGGATGACGACGGGAACCGTCTAGTTTTTTTCTATAAAATCATTACATAGAAAGGATAAAAAGTTCACTTTGTTTCTTCATTTTTCATCTTTATTTTCTAAAAATCTTCGCCTGTTTTTCCAGAAATTTTAGTGTCTACATTACCTCAACGCTATAAAATATATGAACATTTCGTAAACAAGGTACACCTAAAGTGAATGCATTGTTTCACCTGGTTCAGAAAAATCTAACAAACTGTTTTTGTACCAACAGTTTCATAAAAATTATTTCAAATTCTTGTCTAGATATGTAATAATAAAAAAGATTTCGCTTGACCTTCAAAGACCACGCAGAGACAAAACCGATTGTCTCTAAGTGAGTGTATCAGACAAATGTCTTGTGATTTCTAAGAAGCCTTTAGCATGACGTTTCTGTAAAGTACAAACAAAATATTTTGCCAGACATTTTAGAGAGACACTTCAGTATATGTTTTAGCTTGCAATTTGCAGTCACCTATAAAAAAGCACACAAGTGTTTGTCTCTCAAAACGAATAACAAGCTGTCCAAACCATCATCAAAAAATTTAAAAGGTATGTATATTCTTTATCACTGTTCCCTGAGATTGCAGATAGCTTAGGAGAGGAAGCTATACTAAAGTCAATTATCTATTTTATTTTTAGAAAGAGCAATAGGAACAAACATGAAAGGGTGCTTAGTGTTGGTTGTAACACTAATTCTCTCATCCTGTATCAACCCAAACCTCGGCAAAACATTTCAAAGGCAAGACTTTGGTAACATAAAGAGCCTTTCCGCTTGCTTAGCTGCTTGTGCAGAAGGTAAATAATTCAAGATCTTATCATTTGTAATGTGCGAAACTACTCTTTGTTCTAAATAATGGCGTACTGTACAACCAGGACCCGGACCGGACCCTGGACCCTAAGAAAACACGGATTGACCGGCAAAAAATTAAAGAGTGCGCTTTTTTATAAGAATAATTTTATAAAAACAATGAGGCTCAAAATCGCCAAAAAATAAGAACAATACTGAGCCTGAAATTACTCATTTCAAGCAATTTAGGGGTCAAAGTAGTAAAAAATTGGGTATAACGCCTAAAATACATATAAGTAAGAATAGAGCCAAGCCTCAGCAAAACTTTACTGGTTCTTATAAAAAAGTGTAGTTGTTATCATTGTGGACTTCAGTACGAGAGTCCAGAGTCGATTCTTACTAGGTGCTGCAATTCACTTGACAAGTACCATGATGTCAGTATTTACAATTTCTTTCAAATACAAGTTGTGATCTCATGTTATAATGGAAATATAGGTTGACAAGAATCTGAGATGGACAGCAGATCACTTATTCTTAAAAGTCAATTTCGTGACTTCCTATCGCTCATTTGGGCTGCGGCGATACTCCCAGTGTTCAGTGTATCTGAATAATTCACGTGTGCTGTGAGCAATGAGTTTATAATTTCTGAGTGGCAACTTCTCTGGGATAGCAGCTCCTTATCTTTTATCTCATCCAACAAAGGTCTTATGTGTTTAGCAATTTCATATGGTACTAAATATCCAATCATTTTTATAGGAACAGTTGCGATTCAAGCATTTTGTCGAAGTGTACCAGTACCCGCAATCCGAGCAGCATGTTGGGCCGTTCAATTCGCTGGTCCAGTAGTCTGTGATGGATTTTGCTACATGTATTTTGGAAATTCAAGAAAAAGAACTTTGCACCAGACAGAAATCAAACAGTTGATTGCAATGGCTAAATATGACGAATTCAAAAATAATTTATACACCGTCGAGGATATCGATGATGGAGTATTTTATTGATTTTCAAGAAAAAAGTTAAAAAACCCTTAGAATGGTAATAAACCTAGACTAGTAAACTAGTCGGTTGTTACTTATAATAAAACTGTCAATCAAATAATGTAAACACTAATTAAATATTCAGCGCGCGTGAGAGAAAAGGAAAATGACAGAAAAGACACGCAACCTCACCTCTTCGATTCTTTTTATTTGGAGCTTGATTTTTTTGTATATGGGCCTGTTTTCAACGACTAGTTTACTAGTCTAAAATAAACCTCAAACAAATTGATGTTGTTTTCCCGGCGATTTTATAGATTATATAGATTCAAACAAAAAGTAATTCGGAAATATTGTTATTGAAATAATAAATATATACCTGTAGGCAAAAAACAGCCGTTCAATAATTCCTGATATACCACGGTAGAACTTTGTTTTTGATTTTGCTTTCAAAATTAGATTTTTTGTGTCGCTCTTGTTGTTTATCAAATAAATTTATCAAAACAAATCTATTGTCGATTTATTGAACAAATTTTATGACTCACAGTATTAAATAAGAAAAGCATCCGAACGTTCAATTATGGGAGTTTTTTATGTGAATCGTTCGACTATTAACATAATTGCCCCGCAGAGGCTTTTGTTGCTTCACGTAGCGGACTTGCCCGCCAGAAAAATATTCATATTCAGAATTCAGATTCATGTTGTTTCTTTCGATTTTTTTCGTGATATTGTTTTTAACTTTCGTGCATTTTACACAGAGCATTTGTGAAAGCGAGAAATCGAAAGTCCTGTCTGCACTGGGACACAAGATTTTTGCTTGATTAATATCTTTTTAACGTAGTTGCTCAACTGGATTTAGTTGAGGGACATTGTTTGCTACTGAATGAATAACTATCAAACTACTGATATTGGATCAAAGGTTGTCAAATGGAGGACATCTTCAATGACAGTGTGCTACACACACAGTTCAGTGTTTTATGCGCTGCTCTACCGAAACCATACTGATATATAAAGGCATAGAAACAAGAGCCGCAAAGATGCGGATAAATATTTCCTTTACAAATGATAAAATAATTATTGATGTCCTCAAAAGATTTCAAAGTGCTTTATCTCAGATAACATCAAGCAACACAATCGACACAAGTCCCCAAGAATTTCAAAATTCGTTTATGTAATTGCTAGTATTTGCAGGATTATTCCTAAGATGACGAAGGTTCAAACCTACGGATTACGGAGTATATCCAAGCTGAACTCGACTGAGAATAACAATGCAGTAACCAAAGTGGCTAGACAACCTTTAATTTTCGTTACTCTCGGGTACCTAATAGCCACCCCCCCGGGTAAGTTATTTTTCGAAGATTTTCCACCCAGGACATTCTTATTCCAACCCCCCACGCTTATTAATTTTTGGGAAAATGTTTTTTAAAGTTTCCTTTTTTGTCCCAGTATTTTGCTGTATAGACCTTTTTTCAAAGAGGACGTCCTGTTGAATAATTTTATATTCCAGCCATAAAACAATGATAGAGCCATGCATAATTACTGTATCATGTATATTGTATACATTATGCATGGTTTTATCATTGTTTTTCTGCTGGACTACATAATTATTCAACAGGGTGGCCTCTTTGAAAAAAGGTCTATTAGCCTCCTTTTAAAAAATTTGCCACCTAGGACATATTCCAACCCCCCCGCTTATTAAGTTTTGAGATTTTTTCCAACCCCCCGCTTATTCCAAGCCCCCCGGCTATTAGGTACCCGAGAGTAGGTGGATTTGAGTTGGATTTTAGTATTATACTAGCCGTCACCCGGCGTCGCATCCGCTGAGTAGAGTGTTGTGTTATTGAACACATCAAAAGGCCTTGGATAGTGCATAATTATATCATTTTATTTTAAAAGCGCTTATTGCCAGAAATATTAGCCAAAAAGGGGAAATATCTGGAATGAAAGAATGACAAAAAGGAAAAAAGTTGTCATGCCAGGCCAGGGAAATCACTTGAAAAAATTGTCAATTGACAACAAAGTTTTTTTCATTTTTTAAATGCATATATGGAAGAAAGTGTCAAGTTTTAAACGCACATTGAAGAAAATATATATTCATAACAAATGTTTTCCATCTTTTAAATGTACGTGTAAGAAATCTCCAAATTTATAAAGTTTTCCACGTTTTCAACGCGTATTGAAGAAAATAAATTCACAAAAATAACAAATACGAACCTACCACTGAACTCTACATGATCTGAAACTTTTCCGTGATTTTATTTATCGTAACTTCCAGAAACACAAAGACTATCAAAAAATGTTTCCTACTTCTGGTCAACCAGCTCGTTTGTATGGAACAGCGAAAACCCATAAATTTGAATCAATCGAAGATATTGACATGGAAAACTTAAAGTTCAGACCAATCATTGCCCAAACTGGCACATATACGTATGGTGCAGCCCAAGTGATTGCAGAATATCTCAAACCACTTTGCAGTGAAAATTCGTATATTATCAGAAACACTCAAGATTTTCCATCTATCCTTAAAGAACAAGAAACCCTTTCACCTAACGAAGAATATGTATCGTATGACGTTGAATCGCTATTCACGAACATTCCAGTTGAAGATACCATTACATACATCCTTGACGAAATTTACCTACGAGATAAATTACCACAGATAGGAAAGAGATTCATCGTCGAACGACTCTTACTTAAACTGACAACAGAAAGTACCTTTATTTTTAACTCTAAATTTTACAAACAAATTGATGGTTGTACCATGGGAGGTCCGTTATCCGTAATCCTGGCAGATATATACATGACCAAGATAGAAAACGAAATTGTCCGACCCCTCAACCCATCTTTCTACTACCGTTATGTCGATGATATAATAACCAAACGAAAGAAAAATCGTCGTGACAATCTCTTCAAAAAACTAAATTCTAAGAAATCAAAACTGAAATTTACTTGTGAGATTGACCCCACTAAATTTCTCGACACCACAATGACCAAACAAGACGACAATAGTTATGAGACATCTGTTCACCGTAAAGAAACCAAAGTTCCTACACATTGGTCTTCTAAAGTACCTAAAAAGTATAAACGGAATGCCATTCGTAGTGATCTAAGTCGTGCTTACCGAATCTCTTCCAATTTCCATAGAGAGAAAGAAATTATTCATGAGAAGTTCAAGAAAGTCGACTTTCCTGTACCGTTTATCAACAGTGTCTTCAAACAATTTTCTGACAAGAAAAACAACCCAACAGATCCAACATCCGATAATGACTCGAAAGACACTGTCAAAATTTCGATTCCATTCTGCGAAAACAACGAAAATGCCTCGAAAAAGTTCCTCCGAAGATTCCATCAACTCACCGATAATCGTTATTAAGTTTCTATTATTTGGAAAACTAAGAAAGTTAAAAACTTATTCTTTTTAAAAGATAAGAATCCCCACATGGCATGCCAAATTTATGAGGGAGTATGTTCATGCGGCCAAAATTATATCGGTGAAACAGAGAGAAATGTTACGACAAGATGGGCTGAACACGAAAATGTTAATCACAATTCTGAGCCCGCAAAACATTTAAAGGAAAACCCCACCCACCATTTCCAATGGAGATGCATTTTAAAAGCTCCAATTAACGATAGGGAAAGGAAATTTCTGGAAGCCTCATTTATTGCTACTATGGGACCATCATTAAACAACCAAATAGAAACAAAGCAATTACAACTTTTTAGAAATGGCATCACTTGATTTACTCCACGGAATAAAATAAATTTTATTACCCATTATGTTTTTTAACGAATTTTTTATCAAGCGCTTATTAATGACTTTTTTATTTGTAGACAATTAGGCAATTTTTTTCAACATTTTAGATACAAATTTGTGACTTTTTACCATTCTTGTATACTGATGATGGCGTAAGCCGAAAAGCTTCTATTTTTATGTAGTGAAATAAATTTTGATTTTTTATAAACTATGGCGAATGGATTCAACAAATTCATAACAAAAGTTTTCCATCGTTTAAATGCACATGTAAGAAATCTCCGCACGTGGAAAAAATCTCCACAACCAAAGTTTTCCACATTATAAATGCACGGGGAAGAAAATCTCCAAGTACCAAGTTCAAGACAATGATTCCAATTGTTTAATTCCATATTCAATACAATCAAAATTTTAAGAGTTAACATTCTTCATATTGGCCAAGGTGTTCCGGTTATATCAGCTTAAAAAGTTTGAAATTACAGTTCCGGTTCACAAAAAGAGTTTTCACCAACTGTCACTGACCCCCAGTTAATTCATTGTTGTAGATAAAAACACCAAGGGAAATTCAATCATTAACCAGTCAATTTTGCTCCATGTTTAAATTTTTAGCTCAAAGCTATCTAAATCATAGTTCATCACCACCACCACAATATCACCATCTGATGACCAGTGCGCATTGGGTGGTGCATACCATAAAAGTGAGTTCAAACTTTTTTGATGTCGCAAGTATTTTTTTTCAGGTATAACATGGTCAGATTTATCCACAGTCACTTTAGGTAAATATACAGGCAAAATTGAAGTTAGCTTGTTGTGAAACACGAAAGTTGACAAAATGTCCTGTTTTTCCAAGACCATCAAGATAAGAGATTGTATCTCTCACACCAAGAGTATGTAAACGAAACATCAAATCCAGACGATCGTACAAAAAACATTATCCAATTCAACTCATGAAAGCATAAAAACCAAAGAAAAGAAAGAGCAACATTTGTTGTCTATTTTTTGCCTCCATCTTTGTTATGACTGTTAAAAAGCAGTATGGTCCGATCAACAATACGCTTTCGAACCGGGCGACGTCTTCCGATCGGCAAGGATAATAGACCACCGTACGCATATTTCCTACGACGTGTCTTGAAAAAATGACGTCTTCCGCCTCGTAAAAAGAACATCATACTGTCTTTACCGCCGGAGCTTGATTTAAAAAGAGACTCATGTACAAACTCACGAAATTGACCAAAACCGAGCGTTAGACTTGGAGGAGGAGGAGAAGAAAAATTACCGTTTTAACAAATATTTCCTTCTGGAAAGGAAATATTTAAAAAGGGAAATTGACCCTTAATTCATATTGTTTACCTATATAGTGACTTCATTTTGAAGAAAATTAAATTGAAATTTTTGGTAGAAAGACAAAACCCAGAGTACCCTATATGGATATTGCATGTGCCGAAAGTAATTTTTCAAAGAGTAAGCCTTGCGCCAAAACGTGCCAAAAACTGGTACCAACATTGAGTTTCTTACAGAAGGTTTAGTGAGTGAGACATGCCAATGAGCAGAATATACTATGACTAACATGAGCTGATTCATTTTGGTGGACATTTGAAGCACAGAGAGAAAGAAGAGAAAAAGAAATAGAGATAAAACAGAGAGCAGAAGATATGTCGCGATTATTGGAGACTCGATTTTAAAAGAGGTAAAAGGACATTTACTTTCTACACCAAAGGAAAATGTTGTTGTTAAATCTTTTTCTGGAGCAACTACAACACAAATGTACGACTATTCAAAACCGACTTTAGAAATGAAACCCGACCAACTTGTGATCCACGTGGGAACAAATGATTTGAAGAAAACTTCTAACAATGATGAAATTGTAGACAATATTGTGAAGCTTGCTTTACACTGCTATAACTCGAATGAAATACCGGTTGTTATATCCTCTCTAACTTATCGAGATGATAATTTCAAAGATAGGATTGGATTGATCAATGATCAACTGAAAGCAAAGTGTGAAGAACGAAACATTGGGTACATCGACAACTCAAATATTGGAAAATTTCATCTTAACCGGAGGAAGCTGCACTTGAATGCTAAAGGAATCGCTACTCTGGCCAAAAATTTCAAAATGGTAACTACAAATTAACATTCTAGTCCCAACTCTCATAAAGAAAAATTAAATCAGAAAAGTAAAAACATAGATCTGGCTTATTTAAATATTAACTCTCTGAAAAATAATATGGAAGGGCTGAATTCAGTCGTAGGAGATAAGTATGATATTCTATGCATAGCTGAGACCAAACTAAATTCTTCTTTTCCAAAATCACAGCTTGTCCGAAAGGGGTACAAGCCACCATATAGATTGGATATTTCATCTACGAGTGGAGGTTTAATTGTCTACGTTCGTAATGGAATTTCCTCACGTTTTCTTAGAGACTTCAGCTTACCTAAGGATATCCAGCTATTCCTGTTGAGTTACGGCCTAAAATCTCACAGTGGCTAATTTTGTTTTTATACAGACATCACTCACAGAAGCTAGAATCTTTTTTCCAATTATTATCTGATTTATTAGACTTTTATTCTATTTTGAGCGATTATGTTAATTGGTGACTTCACTGCGACCAACAAACCCAATCTTAAATAACTTTCTGGAAAAAATTCATTATATTGTCACATTAAAACAAAAACTTGCTTCAAAAAAGTTGAAGGAAGTCGCATTGATTTAATACTTTTCGAACCAAAAATATGGGTTGCAGAAGACAGGTACCTGGGACACCGGTCTTAGTGATTTTCACCACTTAATATACACCCAGCTCAAAAGTAGATATACTAGATTACCACCGCGTAAAGCAAATTATCGATGCTATAATGATTTTGTCGAAAAGAATTTTTTGACAAATCTATATTTACAAATGACATCATCAAATATCAATGAAATTGATGATTTTGAGAAAAAATTCGTAGATGTTTTAGATAGGCATGCACCTCGAAAAACAAGGATAATTCGTGGGAATGAAAAACCCCACATAAACAGGACCCTACGAAAAGCCATCATGGAAAGGTCCAGACTTCGTAACATCTATCATCGATCCAACAGTTTTCGATATGCGTGCTATCATAAACAGCGAAACTATGTTTGTAGCTTGAATCGAAAAATTAAAAAAAACATTTTCAAAACGGTTGCCTCAAATCCCGGAAATTCTGGACAAAGCTTTTGGGAAATATGCAAACCCTTTTTTTCAGATAAGCATACCGTTTCGGAAAAGATTATCTTAGTTGATAAAGATGAAATTGTAAATAGTGATATTACTACACTGCTCAACTTTTTCAATAATTACTTTAATGGCATAACCAAGACACTGGATATTTACGAATGGCCGCAATACACTGAGCAGGTCATTGGTGATCCGGTGCTCAATGCTATTGCAAGATATTTAGACCATCCTAGTATCATAAAAATCAGAAACATTTTTGGTGATAATTCCTTTGAATTTACAAATACTGACACTGAAACTGTCCATGAATTGATTATGTCATTAAATTGTAATAAATCTACTTCTGGGGATGTAAGCTCAAAACTCCTCCAAAAGTCTGCTAATATCTGTTCTTTTGTACTCAAAAACTGCTTTAACTCTTGTCTTAACCAAGCACTTTTTCCTGAACGCTTAAAGCGGGCCACAATAACCCCAGTCTTCAAAGAAGGCGATCCAACGAGTGTTAAAAACTACAGACCTATTAGCATACTTCCTACAGTATCCAAAGTATTTGAAAAAATCATTGCCCAACAGTTAAATCCTTTTCTAGAAAACTGCTTCTCAATGTTACTGTGTGGCTTCAGAAAAGGGCACAGTACACAGCATGCTATATTGCGATCATTACATCTCTGGCAAAGGGCACTTGACGATTCAAATATTGTGGGTACTGTACTCATGGATTTATCTAAAGCTTATGATTGTCTACCCCCTGATTTACTTATCGCAAAGCTAGCAGCATATGGTGTAAACATAATAGTCTATTACTTTTAATGATTATTTGACAATCGCCAACATGAGTTAAAATTGGAATTAATAGTTTAAGTAGTTTTTTTATCTATTAGTATGGGGTTTTCCTCAGGGACCATTTTAGCCCAATTCTTTTTAACATATTTTTAAACGATCTTTACTCTACCCGCGAGGTTGAACTTTAACTTTGCCGATGACAACACCCCTTTGCAACGCACAAACCCTTGCTGAAGTTATTTGAAACTTAATATCGAGATTCAAGATATTTTACACTGGTTAAGAAATGGGCTTGTTGCTAACCCTGGCAATTTCAAGTTATGTTTTCTCGGTAGATTCGAACCTATACATATTTTTACTATAGGTATATCAAAGTCAAAGTCAAAATCAGGTTAACTATTAGGTATATTTTATGATGACACTACGCTTTAGCTCTCACGTTGAATTGAAATGCCAAAAATGCGGGAAACAAAATCAGCGCACTTAGACCGCATCCGCCCATTCTTCTCTGAAAACGGCGAAGGCTTTAGTCACGCCTATATATTCTCAAACTTTAACTATTGTCCACTAATCTGGATGA
>NW_027103851.1:332050-370773 GCF_902728285.1 Clytia hemisphaerica | reverse complement strand
AAGCATTTTATCAACAATTACTAGAAGACAAAAGACTTTTACGAAAAATCAGTTTTGGAAAATCAACACATTACTACCCACTATTTTGCTGCTCGTACAATCAATTACTACAACACTGTTATGCGAACACTTTTGCAATCTGACACATTTTGGTTCAGATTTGAGTTTGCCAAAGGGCGCGGACAAATCCATTCCCATGGTGTTCTCTTTTCTGAGCAACATGCCAAAATTGTGGAAGATTGTCTCAACTGTGGTGAAGAAGATAAAGCAAATCAGCTCTATAATTGGCTCCAATCAGAAACAAACAATACTGATGAAATATTTTCACCCATGTTTACGAGTCTACATCCCGCAGGTGGATCAGAAGTTATTGGTGAAAATGGAGAAAGAGAATGGATTCCTAATAAAGAGGGATGGGCGCCACCAGAAGGAACCAGAAATCCCCCTGAGTACGATCCATTGGGAGTTCCAATTCTTCAAACTTGTAATGAAGAGAATGATTTGAACGAGCTTCATACAGACATCACAAATATGGTGGCTCTTCATTCTTGCAATGGATATTGTCTAAAGAAGAAAAATAAGGATTCCGAAAGACGCTATTGTCGAGCTCATTTTGGGAAAGAAGATCCAATAACCAAAAAGACACCCGGCAAAGAATTACACCCATTTGAAGCTCGCATTGAAGGTGACGGTCATCCAAGATACGAAGGACCTCGAGATCACGCAAGAATGCTCAATCATATCAAAACCTTACTCATTGCTTGGCAGGCAAACTGTGACTGCCAAGCATTGATTGACCAGGATCTTTTGAACCTTGTCAAATACATTTGCTCGTATTGCTGCAAAGGTGCCACAACAACGGAAGAATTTGTCACTATTTACGGAGAGCTATTACATTCTTCAGACATAAGTACCACTATCAAGAATGTTGCGCAACGGCTTCTAATGAAAGTGGTGGGAGTTGTCGATGTACCAGCTGCAGCTGCTGATTTTATCAACACAGGAGGACACCTTTATCATTCCACGAATCTTACCCAAAGAGTTGGTTTGAGTGGTTACCGCCAGTTGAACTCTAAAAAATCAAATGGCAGTGAATACGCTACCGTTGAAACGCCTTTAGACAAATTTCTTCGTCAAGAGCGACGTGAAGAAGATCCTGAAATGACTCTTTATGACTGGGCCAAGAAATGCAGGTGTAATTACCCCTGTGGACGTGATCATATTCCTTTATTCACTGGGACTGACGTGAAACCAATATGGCCACTTTCTGAAGACTGTTGCAAATCTCAACTCATGATCTATTCAAAAGGAACGTGGGAATCGCCTGAGGATCTCAAGGATGAAGATGAACAATTTTCAGATGCACTTGCTGCATTTCTCAACGATGATCCGGATTGTCCCGACTTCTTGAAGGAAATTATATATTTATCAAAGCTTAAATATGACAAAAAACAAGAGAGGGAAAGGCGTAGAAACAGAAACAGAAACGATGAAAATCAAATCCAAGAAAGTCAAGATGTGCAGCTAAGTCAACCAGCATCTCAAGATTCTCAGCAGTCATCTCAAGATTCAAATTATAATGATTTGAGACTAGGTGAAGCACTACTGAGAGATATAAGGCTCAACAACAATGTGAATTTTGATTCTATTATTGGAGAAGCTAATCTTTTCGATGGAGGTCCTGAATTTGATTGGAATGCCTATGCAAAAGAATGCTTTGGTTCTGACGATTGGCCAGAGAATACCAAAACTTGGCTTCAGGACAAATATGAAGAAGTAGAGGAAAGAATTACCACTCATCTTAACAACTACAATCTTCCAGTTATCAATCTGTTGTATGCTAATCCTTTGCAGCGTGTCATAATTGCTATGAATCTAGAAAAACTTCTCAGTGTTGCTGCAGGTACTGATAATTCGGAACCTTTACGACTTCTTGTTCAAGGCTATGGAGGTACTGGTAAAACTTTCACGATCAACGCAATCACCTATATTACTAGGAGGTTATTCAGACGCAATGGATCTACTCTCAATATTGCACCAACTGGTGCTGCTTCCAATTTAATTCCAGATGGGCGAACTCTACACAGCACTACACCAATTCCTTTTATGACAAAAAAGGAAAGAAGTACTGTCGACATTACAAGTCATCCAATGAACAGCCAGCAGAAAAGAAAATTACAAACACTGATTGGATTTAACAATGAAACCCAAAATCATGGTTTGTACACGTTGAACATGGACGAACGATCTATGTACTCTCCGAGGTTGTTGGCATGGTGTAACCAAAGATTTATGGAAGCAACCGAGGACTTTGAGAAAGATTTTGGGAATATTCCAGTTCGTAAACTTCTTTGGGGACCTCGGGCAACTAGGCCCCATTGAAGGGAACGATTTGTTTATTCAACCAAGTAAAAAACCTACCCCAGAAAACTTGAAAGGACATGCAATTTATAGAAGTTTTAAAAAATGTGTTTTATTAACGCAAACCATGCGCCAAAAACCTGATCAAAAGACCCTTCTTGAAAGACTCCTGCGAATACGTTCCGGAAATATTACCCAACAAGATTGGCTCGACATTAATTCAAAGTACGAACCAAATATGACTCAGAAAGAGAGAAGACTTTGACAACGGTCGTGTTATCACTCTAAATGAAACTTGGCAAGAAGTATTTGATGAGAACCGTGAAAAACTTTCAAGATTGCGTGTTCCTGTGGCCACGATCCCCTGCACAGAAGGCAGAGGAACATGTCATAAAACAAGTGGTCAAAAGCAAATGGGACAAATACCAGGAATTTCCTTCATTGCTGTCGGTTGTCCTGTTATGCTTACAAAGAACCAAGGTCCTTTGACTACTTTTGGTTTGAATAATGGAGCAATCGGCACAGTAATCGCTATTCTCTACCCAGATGGGTGCTGTCCACCATCACCACCAGATGCTATTATTGTTCATTTTGAAGGTTATAATGGACCTGTTTGGAATGAAGAACATCCTAAATGGGTACCGATTGTCCCAATGAAGTCTAGATGTGACGCTCATCAAAGCTGTTCGCGCACTGGATTTCCACTACTTGCTGCATATAGTATTCCTATTGCTAAAAGTCAAGGAATGACGATTGGAGAAGGTAAACCAGCTACGCACATGCGCGTTAAATTACAGCAGAAAACTTTCATGGAATCTTTATCGTTAGGCACTACCTATACAGCTCTCAGTAGAGTAGAGTCCGACAAAACGGTGGTGTCTTGTCGATGATGAAGTGCCCATGGATCGTTTAATGGTTATCAACAATCATAGTGGAATGCCTGGTAGAATAGAAGAGGAGAAAAGACTGAAAGGGATGTCCGATCAAATTGTAGCTGACTATGTTCATTATATGGATGGTTCCGATTCCTATCTAACTCTTTTAAATGCGTTTGACGAGTTTTGTGATGATGGAATAACGTCAACTGTATGTGAAAAGAATGATGCCAGTTGCCCATGTTTACTGTGCAAATCACGTCATTCAAATTAATTTTTCACTTAATAACTGTACAAAAAGCCATTCATCAAAATTTCAACAATGCAACCTTACTGCTCTTTCCAGGTCACATTTTCCGCATAGAAAATCTCGTCAAAGAAAATGTTTCGTCGTAAAGTTTACCATATTTTCCAAAATAATACTTTCTAGTATAATAATTTTCAAAAACAAGCCAATCTACGTGCTCCATTAAATTTCCATATTAACCTGTAATAACCTTTAAAAATGATTCACTCTTTGACGATTTATTTTCTCGCTGTAACCTCCTTGTCACAGATTAAGTTTGTTGTGTGCCTATTTTTTTAGTGTTGGACAGTTTTGTCCCGAAAGCATATGAAAAAAACTTCGGAAAAATCCCTGAAAAGACAACTTCTTGCTATTCGACCTAAAAAATATTTTCAATAAGATTCTTTGACATGTTATGAATATAAAAGGTAAACTTTTAGAATGAAATAACTATGTTGCTTTAGCCATATGGTTTTTTATCCTCAAAATAGAGAAATAGAGGTTTTTACCATGTAGTGGAATCAACGCTGTTATTTTGTTGGGCAAGCGGAGGGGTATGATAGATTTAGCTGAGAAACGAACTTGATCCTTGATGAAAAGGCTTATAGCAAATGCTTGACCTGCCCAACTATCTATCAAATTAAGAGCTTCATTCAAAGGAGGACTCGCATTATCAAAGTCGTACTCGTAAATAGGGATCTACATAGAATCCCGGCGCCATAAAAAACAATACATATAGTGTTGTTGCTGAAACAAGCTTTGTGCATTAATAGGGAAATGCGGAATCCCGGCGCCAGAAATCAATGACTCAGTATTTAGCTGCTGTCAGCACTTCTTGTTTTAGCTTATGGGAATAAAATTCCCCTTGTACGACTAATTATTGTTTGCAAGTCAAACTCCCTTGGATAACCATTTGAAACATTTGTTGTAAATTTTGTATGGGCACTATGAATCATCACTATTTGGCGTGGCTAAGGGCTGACTGTGAGGGGAGTAGGGAGGTCAGCCGTGATGATTCAAAATTTTCTCTGACATGACTTAATAATCCAGACGTATATGACAATGCTTTAAAATATGTATTCTTTTTCTATTTTAGGTTGGTGAATTCATCCACAACAGCAAAATTTTACTCAAGTTTGATCTTACTTTACTTATTGCTTCTTTATACTTCATAAAAGTGTCTAAAAGTGAAAATCGGCCAAATCGTATGAGGTACTTCATGCATATCTCTGAACTGGAGTGTGACATTTTTCAAACAAACAATTTTGCATTTCTGACGATATGTTAAAAGTTAACTTAAACAAATTTGTTTACTTATAGATTTCCTGGGCTATCTGTTCTGCTGTATAATGAAGCTATAAATTGCCACTTACGACATTCGAAATTGTTTCTAATTCACCCAAGATATTGATCACACTTTCTTACTGAACGCTCATTGGTTCTTTCATGTTGAAAGTGAGTATTCTGAAGTTTTATAACAACCAAGTTATATCTTCTTAATGATTTTTTAAAAACGAATCTGAAATTATCTGTTCGCTCAGTCTGACCGGAGAAATTGACCTGACCGCCAATCTTTGAAGAAGAGTCTCCTAGACATCAGTTCTCCCAGCTATGAAGTTATCAGCTAGAGCGGGAATATAGATATTATCAAGGGAATATTCACTCTTTTTAAACTTTTTAAAATACTTTCAATTGTTTTTTTTTATTTACAGGTTTCTACTCTAGCACGGTGGATGAGCATGTTACGACGTCTATCAAAGCCAACGACGCCCAAAGATAAAATTTTATAAATAGCTGTTATTTTTTATGAATTGGGGAAAATAATAAATTGAAAGTAAACTTTTAACTAGTCAATTTCCTGCTAGTGTTCCGGGGGGGGGGTGAGATACTACGTTTGCGAGGTGAAGTATATGTCCGAGCCAAAGTTAGAAAATCAACCCTTTGAGAGACTGAATTTTGCCGCTGTTGCGACAATTCAAGGGACTACTTTTCTATTTTTTACTCAATTACCAAATATTATAACTTTTTAAGGTAATTGATTTTGAGAGACTTTCGAGGGTTTTAAAAAGGAACCATTTAGCACATAACCGACACCCATTTTGTCCATGTACCCCCCTCCTCCTCCACACGTGGTGTATATACCATTTCGGGAGTATGTATTAAGTCAAAAACATAATAGAAAAATGTCCTTCTAACCTTGACCACAGAGCCAATTTTACAGTGGAATAGCATTATTTATCTTTTCTCAACCGGGACAGAATTCGAGAGATCTTTCGCCACCGGACACGAAGTTTGAGCATATTTTTCCAGTGGGGTGGAGATCCCTGTGACACAAGGGTGTTTTAAAAATATCTACTCGATCTACTTTATTTTTATGTGTACATGTTTTTTTTATAAGCAAGTGTATGCCCCTTGGTCAGGCTCGTGTATGCTTAAGTTCTTTAAGCATCCAGGCATATCTTATGCTTATTATATGCTCATGATTCACCTCGAGCCAAGTTTGTAGTGAAATTTCAGAAAAACGTACGTGCTTGAAGTTTTGCAAAGATTTGTTCAGATTTTGGGGGCAGTGGAATGTAGGAAACCTTGGAAAGTCTTATTTTTACTTGACCTCTACCAAACCTTTTTAAATAGATAAAAATGACAACTGGAAAAATATTTTAGGCTGACATATATGCTTATGTTATGTTTAGGAATCCTGCAAATCTGAGCTTCATATGCTTATAAACGCTATGCTTAAAAAAAAACATCTACTTGATTGTTTCGCGTAACCCCCCCTCCCTCTTTAGACCTCACGGTAGATCGTAAAAGTATGTAAAAGATTTGTTATAATGGACTGTGCAACTTCTTCAGCCATATGTTGGTAGAATCGAGTGCATTCAAAATTTCATAGTGTTTTTTGTTCAAAATCCACCAAACTAAATTCCCGCCAAATTTCTGCCTTTTGGTAGGTCACGTACGTGATTTCAAACCAGAAACCTACATTTATACAGATTTATGTAACATTGAAAAAACATTCGATTTTCGTAATGCAACAATAATGAAACTCCGAAAATTCGAATGTTTTCTTACATAATGGTTTGTTGCAACAAGTTATGTATTGCAACAAGTTATGCAACTCAGCGAAAATCTATAATTATGTAAGAAAACATTCGAATTGCAATGTTGATTGAAAGTTTGATGTCAAATTGAAATTTATGTCATTCTCAGTTCAGACAGCACCCAGTCAACACCAACCACCAACGGAGATATATCATGGAAGAACAACAACTTCAAGCACGTATGTTTTATTTCAAACTATTATTTCCTTTGCTAGAAATAATGTACTCTTAAATTCAAAGATCATTTGTTCGGTTGACTGGAAATAGAATAGACTATTTTTAAGAGCAAAGCATAAGGTTCCCTTACCAGCACCTTTACTATTTTCAAATTATTCTCTAAGATCAATCGTCAAGTAAATTATTAGTATTTTTATAGCGTATCTAATCTGAATTATGATTGTTCTTTTAGAATTGGCGCAGAAACAAGCCCAAAAGTTGCTAAGCAGGAGGAGGACCGTCTAAATGAGGCAATGGGTAAGGCTTTTTTTAATTGATTGACGACTTCACATATTTCATAAAAAGGAGTTTTTGCATTATTTAAGTCACCAAAATGATACTTTGAAAGTTTTGCAAATACTTCTACCAACTATTACCAATTAATCACCATTATAATAGGCCATATTTTAAGGAACATATTCGCTTGGCTTAGTTTTAGTGTAAGAAATTGTGAAGGAGAAGAAATTATGCTGTATTATGCGGAAATAAATAACGAAACAGCAATACAATTATTTTTCAGCATTATGGTTCTCTGCTTATTCGGCGTCGAAACCAACCAACAACAACAACAACAACAACAACAATTTCAATTACCACCAGCGTCACCAACGAGGAGGGCAGAAAAGGAAAATAGAAAACGAGGAGGACAGGGACGTGAGGGAATTCGGATCGTGGGTGGCTCGGGGTGGGTTTTTCGAAAACTCAACAGAGAAAGTGGTGGACGAGCAAAAAGGTATTTGCATTAATATCATTCATTTATTCTATACAATTTTCTTTCACTTTTAAAAGAGCCCTCGTTTATGGAAATCAAGAACATCGGAACTTTCGTCTTGTCATTCTATAATGAAAGTAACAGTGATACATTATATATATATATATATATTTTTTTTTTTGTAGCTCGTGCATACGTTCGGTATGCACGACAAAAAAAGAAGATGGGGCACAGCCACACCGACACGCATTTGGAGTTCGGCCGCTGGGTAAAGACCGGTGGCCAGTTGTATGGGTACTCCCATCATGGAAGCCACAAGAAGAAGAAAACCTAGGTAAACAAAATTTTTGTAATATTTTTTGTCATCGATACCTTTTTAATCAACATTCAGTTTAATACTAAAAAGGTTAACTAAGTTGCTTTCTTACCTAACTTTCCAGTGTCTTGACTATGAAATTATAGAGTGTTGATTATTAAGGTGTCTATGGTTGTAGTATTAACATATTTTATGCCTAGGATTTTTTCTTCTTGTGTCTTCCTTCAATGAAAAAAGTCCCATACACTGAAAATTCTATTTGTGCCTTTGCCCCATCTTCTTCATTATAAAGCTCATCCACCACTTTTTTTGTTGAGTTTTCGAAAAATAAAATACTCAGAGTTTTCTACATGATTACCCTCCTCGTTGACGTTTTACTTTACCACGATTGAAATTGTTGTTGTTGTTGTTGTTGTTGTTATTACATTCCTAAAAATAGCTGAGCTGAAATTTAAACTAATCTTAACCCTCTGGCCTTCATTCGTTTTCATTTGTAAGCGGTAGAATGTTTTTTTTTATAATGTATATGTTTTACAGTATGATATATTTTCCATTTTCAAATAATGAATCATAAGAAATTCTTAACAACTTAGCTAAAATTGAGTTTTTGTTGACTCTTGTTGACTGGGTGCACATGATTTTATTTGAAGAATGACTTCTCTTTTTTCCTGTTCTTTTTTTGCAAATTTTTTTGTCCATGAATGAAATGACATGACATGAGTTTAATATATGGTTTGATACGTTATTATTTAATATTTAATTTTAAGTTGCAAAAGGTTATTATACTAATGTTGATGTATATTTACAATTATTTTTAATTTATTCAAATTATTTATTCAAATTATTTAAGAAGAATTAAAATCTATTCTAAAATGTAAAAAAAAGATTAATTTCACACTTTTTGACTTGTTGAGTGGCGATTTGAAAAATTCGAATGGCAGTATCAATCAAAACCTGTTATTATCGTTCTCACAATTTAAAAATCCCTTGATCAAATCGATCTGATTGGTTGAAACTCAAAATTATGATCTAATGGGCCTATGCTATATTACCTGTCATACACATACTCAATTCAAAAAAAAAATACGAGATTCTTTTTAGCAAGCCACCCCTCTTATGATACGAATAGCCCCAACATTCACATGCCTAACATAACTGGTGGGCGGGTTTGGGGCGTCTGTAGAATCCCTTTCGCTTTGCGAACACGAGACTCGTTCTCCGTGCGTAACCCCTTTTACGATTGATTACATCAATGACAAAAATCATAACTACCATGAATTTTTTTAAGAACTTTTTGAACTTTACACAAAAAAGTGAAAAACTATAGCAAAATAATACAATAGCACACAAAAGATTATAAATTATACAAAAATCTTTATCTGATCGTGATAATAGCATTAACAAACAATAATAATAATATTTACCAAACTGTCTAAAAGTTTTTAATATAATTTTGATTCTTATTATGTCAAATTTATTTATCTTATTGCTGCCAAAATGTGACTTAATAATTTCAAACAGATTAATAATAATAGCCTTTTGCCATTTCAAATGAAAATTTAGAAAAAAAAGAGCAAAACTATTTTATTTAGACTGCTCAAGAAAAGAGTATTTCATTAGAAAATTGATTACAGTAATGTGACGCATCCAAAACTAGAATTTGTACTGAAGCTGAAATCTCTATAGTTGGTTCATCTTGAAATTGTAGTCTAGCCCCATTCTGGTGTCTCGTTTGGAACTGTTTGCCAAATCAAGCAGGGAATCCTGTACCAGGGGTAAAAAGCCCCCAATCCGAATTGAAAACAAACCATATGTCATCAGAAACTCATTTATTCATTATGTACATAATGCAGCATGGTTATGTTTGGTATCAAAATTCAGTTGTTGTGTTATAAATTTTATACTTTGTATATACATTATGCATCCAAATTCATTTGCATTAGCAATTACATGTCAAAATCAAATCAAGATGTACTTTCCAGAGATGATTTACATGACAAATATTGATATCCAGTTTACAGGAAAAATTTTGAATCCAAAAACTTCCAAGAAACTAAATGTTAGGTACACATCATCATTTTGATTGAATTATTCCATTCTGTTGTTTCCTTGAAGTTAAATATGGTTCCACTCATCTTATTAGCAGACTTTGTTAGTGTTTACAAAGATTTCGAACCAACCACGTGAAGGTGCAAAATAATCCATTGATCTAGGGGCTACTGGACAGTATGATGGCAACTAACCTGAAAGTATATAATGAAGAGAGAATTAGGATCTTTGCAAGCTACACCTACATTAACAAACACAAAACAACAAAATTTAAGTCAAACAACAACTGGACAACCAATGAAATTAATCTTATATAATAACCGGCTGACTGTGGGTAACCGCCAACCGCAATGCTTTCATGAGTCTATCTACTAAACTTCTTGGATGGGTTTTTTTGGTTCTGAGAATAATACTTACAATTCAGGAAAAGTTCTGCACACGTGCAAGACATCAAAGTGTATCCATCCAGATCCATCAAAGAATTTTTGCCCACAAGATGGAGAGAAATGGAACTGTACAGGCAATTTCCATTTGGAAGAGAACTAAAACAAAATAGAAATCATTTTTAAGATTGTCGTGCAGTTTTTATGACCAGTACTTGACTGGCAGGAGCTGGCCCGCAAACTAAACATAGTCAAATACAATCTGTTTGTGTACCTCAAAATAGTGTGCGAAAAACCCACCCAGCTCTTTGTCTCCCCAGAAGAATTTTTTAACCGGCCAAAACATTAGGGTGTCAAGGTCCTCAGAATCACAAAATTTCAATGTTATTTTTTTTCTCTTATTTCAAAATAAAACCACAATAGTAGGCCATGGGCAGATAAGTAGAGAAAGAGGGGGAAGGGAAGCAGTTTTTCCTGCACTTATCAGATTATAATTGATAACATGCAGGCATGAAAAATAATAGAAAAAAATACCACATACCTTACAGATTTGACTTTCCTTGTTGCAATGGATTTCAGAAGATAACCATAAGAAGAAAAACAAACATTGAGATGACCTTGATGGCAGCCCTCAGATGACGAATTTGGAGAAGATCGAAAATGTGCAGGCTTCAAATTCTACAGAATTTGCGACAAAATAGATAAAATCAGGACTGTCTATTCTGTTTTTTCTTCTCCAAGCATCTAAAGCCATTTGACGAGTCTTGACTTTTAACGTTTTGACACTAACAGCCATCAAATCCCGGGCAAACCCTGCATTTTGACCTCATCCAGGTCTTTCTGCAAAACTTTGCAGGGTGCAGGCCTGCAAAACTCTTTTGTACACAAAATCTAAAATACAGACTCGAATTCACGCTTCTTGTAACGCGACTTGATAAACAGTTTTCTTATATTTACCGCGGACTTTAAGTCAGTAAAATAAATCGAATTACACTAACGAATGATCCGGAAAAACATTTCCGGGTAGGCTAAAAACAAGCTGCGACAAAAAAGACTCCGGAGCATACCCTGCGAGTGCATGTTTTGCAGGGGTGTCGCACCGCCCCTGAACTTAACTAAAGTGTGTTTTATACACTATCTTATTTTGTGTCTTTCGGGAAAGTACTTTTTAATTAATTTTCTACTGAAGTGTGTCACTTCCCTATTTGTGTCGTCTGGGAAAGTACTTTTTAATTAAATTTTATGTTACTTAAGAACCTTTTTCTATCATTGTTGCCATGTCGACTAGCAAAAAAAGAGTTCCTACTTCTCCTTTAGAAGATACTGCTAGAAGCATTGATGTCCTTAAGGAAGATTTTACCAAAAGAAAAAAGTTGAAAGTTCATTTTCTTGACCAACCATCTACTTCCTCTCCAAAAAAGAACAATATCCAGTCTGAATCTGAACCAATCCATAATGAGGATGGTGTTGAATTGTTGTCTGGTTTTGAATCTCGTAGCTCTTCTTCTTCCAACCCTTGGTCAAACCCAGTTGTTAATGTTGTTGGTCCCACATTTGACTCTTCTATAAAAAAGAAAAAACTTAAAATTATTTTGCATAAACACTCTTTTAATAAACCTTATAATATTGAGAATATAAACTCTCATTTAAATAATTTTAAAATTCTTTCTGTTAAAGAAGCACATACCGAATCATCTGTTCTAATTTGTGAAATAGATATTGTAGACATAGATAAAATCATGGATAGAGATAATTGGTCTGAAAAAATTAATAGGTTGCAAATCGACAAACGTTCAAGACTTTTAGATAGCTTTTGTGTGAATAAAACTGCCAAAGACTCTGACATTCCACCTATCTCTTTGGAAAAAGTTTATGAAAACTTAGAACATCATGGTATTCCCAGGGTTTTTAACTTAAGGAAAGAGGGTAATCTTGTTATTTTTGAAGTTGTAAAAGGTGACATTTCTGAAGAATTTTCTTTCACTACTAAAATAAATAATCTTATTCGTAAACACCACGTTAGAATCTACGATCCAGTAGATAATTATATAACTCAATGTAAAAAATGCTTTAAATTCGGTCATATCTTCTCAGCTTGCAAATCTAATGCTCAGCTATGTAGTTGGTGTGGAAAAGAGAACTGTTCTAAGAAATGCTCGACTAAATCTTGTGTAAATTGTGGAAGAGGTCACTCTGCTTTTTACAGAGGCTGTGAGGTTTATAAGAAATTGTTTGAAAAAGCTACCATAACAAGAAACGATAGACAAAAGATTCAAAAGATCATCAACACAATCTCTCAGTCTGTATCTGAAGTTAAAACCACCTGTCAGTCCTTCGAAAAATCCTATGCACAAGTTGTCGAATTTGAGAAGAAATCTGTTTCTCTGGAGTCTAAAGTGGATCATTGTCTAACCTACATTGAAAATGTTGATAATAAATTGTCTGAAATAAATTCTAATCTTTGTAAGATTGTTGAGAATAATAAAACCCAACACGCAAATCTTGTAAACTTAGAAACTCACCTTAAAAATCTTACTCCTAGAATTGATAAACTAGAATCCTCTGTAAATGAAATTAAAGAATCTTTTGTATCCAAAACAGAATTATCTGAAGAACTTTCCTCTGAGTTATCTTCTTTTTCCAAAAATCATGTCTCTAACAATTCTCTTATTCTTATTCTTTTCGAATGTCTCTATGCTATGGAACAAGGTCATATGTCTGACTTCATGAACATTTGTTTCCACCTTCTTAGCATTTCATCTAGACATCTAGGACCTATTGATAAAATAGGATTTACAGACAAGTTTACCAACCTTCAAGAAACCTCTCTAATCTGTGCACAAAATCCACCTGAAAGTAACTCTTCTTTACCATGACTTTGAAAATTTTGCAACTAAACCTTAATGGATACAAATCTAAGAAACGAGATCTTTTAACCCTCATTACTGAACAAAAACCAGACTTAGTCTGTCTCAATGAAACAAAACTCATTAAGAAAGAAACCATTACCATCCCAAATTTTATTGCCGACCCAAAAAAATATCAGCGTTTTGATTGGTCGAGAGCATCGAGATATTTGCGATATTTCATATTTCTTTAGTCTGGAAATATGACCGCGTTGACTTTTGGGGGACTGGGTAAGCGGCGGGAGAAAAATCAAAACAAAGCAGCCGAAAAGAACTGACTTTCGGAGAAACTGACTTGGGAATCAAAAGGGGGAAACGCAACAAAAATATGTTCAGATTAATTTTTACTTTGGAGTTCTTCCATAAAAGACACTAAAATCAAATCTGATGAACTAAGAATTTATTATAAAACTACTTGACACCACCCAAATATTTTCAACTTTTGGCAAACTTGTCCGTGTGATAACCAAACAGTTTTTTATCAATGCATACAAAAAAACTTGAGATTCTTGAATGTTTGCCAATAAAATTTCTCATAACATAACAAGGAAAGTGTAATGTCTTGTATTTAACCAAATGACGAGTGATTTTTATAAAAGTTCTCTCCTAATTCTCGTTCTCGACAACAACCAACGTAGTCTACGTCCTTGACTTTTCAACTCAACAATCATTATACATCTTCCTTCTAAAATTCGAAACATTTAGAGCTTGACGATAATCAAGAAAGTATCCAAATTGTTTTGCTGTTGAAAAAATTTTGTTCTTTAACCATTTTTACAAGCATACATTTCCATCATGGGACTCCTTTCCTCTGTTATTCTTTCCCATGGCCATGTCACGGAAACAAAAACATAGAAAAAGACTGAATGTTATCAATCTGATTAATCCAATGATGGAGGGTTTCTTCTCTATCGAAACCATACTGTACATCATCTGCATTTTGAATTATCAATCTAGAAACTTTCAAATACATCTCTAAAAAATCTGCAACTCTTCAAAACAAAACTTCTGGATCGAAAATTATCGAAAAATGTTTCTCTATTTTGTTTTTGTGTGAATATTTTTAGCGGGAAGTTTTCGAATGTTATTTTGTTCGAATCTAACGTTCGAATTAGATTTTCGAATAAAAACATTCGAAAGTACACAGAAGCAGAAGAAGGCGGAAGTAAGTTTAAAAACAAAAAGAGGACAATTTTTTTGAGTCGACAATAAATTAGTTATCACATGACTTCTCGTGCAATACTCGATATTTTACTCGTTCCGAGATTTTACCGATATTTTTCCTCGCCTAAAGGCTCGGAAAAATATTACGGAAAAATCTCGGAACTCGTAAAATATTTCTCGTATTGCACTCGAAGTCATGCGATAACTAGTACATATTCCTATCATGAATAATAGGATAGGCAGACGTACTTTAAAATCATTTGGTGGGGGTACTGCAATTTTGATAAAAAATGACATTGCTTTTGATTATGACAAAAAATTCCAGATTGGTAAACATGAAATTATTTCTGTCAGTATTTTTCCAGACTCAAGAAACATGAAACGTTTTTTCAACCTCTATTGTTGTTATTTTCCTCCTTCTTTCACTGTAGATCTAGATGTTGTTAAATTTCTCTTTCCACCAAATTCTATCATTGTTGGTGATCTGAATGCTAAACACCCTTCTTGGGGATGCCTTAAAGAATACACAAGTGGCTCAGATTTCAGAGAACTTTTCGATGAAAGTAATATGGAAACATACTATATGCCTCCTAATTACAAAAACAAAAAAGGGGAATATAAGGAAGTAATCCAACAGATTATAACATCCCAAGATAGATTTTTTCAAATCGAAAACATATCATCACTCTCTAATATGGGTTCTGACCATCTCCCAGTTACTTTTTCTGTTTTTGATCCTCTTGCTTCTTGTAAAAAGACTAAATACATTAGACTCTATCATAAACTTAATCTTGATTCTGTCTCTAATTCTCTCAGTAATTTTTCTAATGAAAAGGTCTTTGGTGTTCAAGAAGTTGAAAACAAAACTTCTCAACTTATTTCTTTATTAAAGGTCATTGAATCTAAAGTTCCAAGAAAATTAATTACATCTAATAACCAAGGTCTGTCATTAAAGTCAAGAAAACTAATTAAAGAAAGACGAAAAATCATTAATCTTCTCAGGAAAAATAAACACTCCATCTTTCTAAGATCGAAAAAGAATCAATTAAATAGAGAAATTAAACAAGAAAACAGGAATACGGAAGACAAAAGATTTAACGATATAAAAACTAAAATTAACAATAAAACAACATCTAAAAAAGCTTGGAAACAAATAAAAACCATTCTAGATGGAGATAGCAAAAACAGTAAATTTAATTCCCCTAAAACTTTCAAAAAAGATGATGGATCATTAGTAAAGGACAAACAGGACATAGCCAATGCTTTTTGTGACAGACAGAAGACAATCTTTCAACCTAACGAATCTAAAGACAATAGACATAAATATTTAGTAGACTATTGGTTTAACAACACTCAATTCCATCTCAGAGAATATAACTCCATTTATTATCGTTTTTCTTCTAATTTGACTAAATATGTTGTTGATGCTCCAATCATACTGTCTGAGGTTATGGATGTTTTGAAAGGCCTTAAACCCAACAAAGCTCCAGGTGATGATGGGATCAAAAACAAACTTCTCCATACTATCTCTGAACAAATAGCTCCTTGTCTCACATCTCTCTTTAACGACTGGCTTAACAACTCTGTCTTTCCTTCCCAGCTCAAAACTGCAAAAATAAAAATGATCCCAAAGAAAGTGAATACCACCAAAATATCTGAACACAGACCAATTAGTCTCCTACCTACAATTGGCAAAATTTTTGAGAAGATTATAGCAGATAGAATATACAATTGGGCTGAAACCAATAATATATTAAATAATGAACAATCAGGTTTTAGGAAAAACAGGTCCACCATTGACAATCTATTTCAATTAATTAATGACTTTCAAGAAGCAAAAATCACTGGGGAACGCATGCATGCTGTTTTTGTTGATTTCGAGAAAGCATTTGATAAAGTTAATCATAGTCTCCTTCTTTACAAATTAAACACTCTTGGTCTACCAAAATATCTACTTCATATTTTTCATAGTTATCTATCTAATCGTAAAGCTTTTATCCAACATCATGATTTTAAATCTTCTACTTTTGTTTTGAAAGCAGGTGTCCCTCAAGGCTCCTGTCTTTCACCTATACTTTTCTCTATTTTTGTTTCTGATGTTCCTAAACCTACCAACAATAATAAGACTAAACTGTCTCAGTTTGCAGATGATCTTGGGGCATGGGAAAGGTACAAAAGAGTTAATGACTCACACCTAGATGAATATATAGAAATTTTATTTGACTGGTTTGACAAGTGGGGTTTAGTAGTAAATTTAGATAAAACCAAGCACATTAACTTTGGAACAAGTAAAATCACAATATGGGTTAGAAACACTAGATTAAAAAAAGGAAATGAAATAAAATTTTTAGGTCTTTCCATTGATAAAAAATTAAACTTAATAACTCATACCACTAATAAAATTAATAACTCGTATCATCTACTAAACTTTCTTACCACACTGAAAAACCAATACAATATGAATAAAAACAAACTTCTTATGTTCTATAAAAGTCTCTTAAGATCAAGACTTGAATACTCCCACATTTGCCTTCTTTCTCTCTCAAACTTTCAACTTAACAGATTAGAATTAATTCAAAACAAAGCTTTACGTATAATTTTAAATAAACCAAGATGGACAAGAATCACAGACATGTATGCAGAAGCCAAGATTTGCTCAATTATAGACTTAAAAATCTTTCTAAGAGATGGTTTAACAAAGCAGTAGCTACACCTCACCACCCAATCAATCACACAGAATACTTAACGATAAATAATCCTGATAAACCAACTTTATATGAGCTACTATTGTCTTTTTGAACTTCTTTTAATACACTTATAGTATTTTATGTTCTTTTCTTTTCACAAACTCTTACATCTTTAAATCGACACATCTTTTCTGTTTCACCTCACACATTCTTAATTTCTACAAACTCCTTATTTAATATTTAAACACATATACACTGTAAATAATATATCACCTAATATATATTTTACTTTCCACAATCATTATTTAACTTATAAAAATCACTTATTTTTCTTGCTTTTGTCCGCTCACATCATATTTCTTATCAAAACTCACATTATACCTCACCTCACCTCAAATCATTTATTTTAACTCTTACTTATAATATAAATATAACTCATCGTATAATATAAGAAATACTCTTTTATCCTCTTCTGTTCTTAATTAAAAAAAAAATAATCCTTTTTTGTTTATAATTTTTTTATAAAACTCCAAGTGACAAACCTCTTCCTCTAATGTTATAATGGTCTTAGCTGGTTGTTGTCTCTCTTCTGCATTTATCATTAAGGTAATAACATACTCAGTATCTATAACCTCTTTCCCTCATAGTCTTTTTGATAATCTCTTTTCACATGTCGTTCAGTAGGCTGGAAACAGAACTTCGTCATTTAACCTAAATCCACAATGCGCAAAGACTTTCCTAACTGAAAGTGACGCCCCCAAAATAACATAACATAACAACTTTCCAACTACTCGTCACTACCCATTGAAGTTTCTGGTCTCGTTGATGACAATGTTTCCGAGAGCCAAATCTATGGGACTCAGGTCTCATATTCTGATGAAGAAAACGATGAGCCTCTTTCACCGTCTTTGGCCCCGAAAATAGCTGCTCGTGATCCTGAACCTCAAGCTCCAGAAACCTCTACATTATCTCGATACGTTCAATTGGAAAGACTTCGAAATCAGGTCATTACTTTCCGCTTATAAAGAGCACAAATCTAAGTTTGACAGCGTATCCTACAAGTCGAACCAAGTTTGGGGTATAATTGAAAAAAAGTTACAAAGGACTTCATTTCAAAAAATAAATTTGTGGTGCCAGACTCGAAGCAATGTGATAGGAAATGGCGACAAATGAAGATGAAATATAAAACACATGTCGATTATCTTGACCGAAGTGGAAATGGAGGTGAGGAGGGTATGTCAAAGCCACCACCAAAATATTTCGAAGAAATTGAGGATATCATTGGCCTGGACCATGATGTTCGACCAGCGCTAACAATAGATTCCAGAAACCCAAATCCCAATAAAAGACCAAGTCACGAGGAATTGGAATCAGACAATAAAAAGAAACAAAAAGGCAACCAGGATAACAAAAAGGAAAATTCAAAAACAAAAAGTTGTAAACTAATGGAGCAACTGTTAGGGCATTTAAAGGAGAATCAAAAGCGAAGAGATCAATTGATATCAGAACAAAAGAGACAGCATACTGAAAAAATGACCCTTCTAAGACAGTTAATGGGTCTTCCCGAAATAACATTAATATTAACAACAGTAATACTGATGATGAGGATGAGAATGAGTGAGTTGTCTTATTGAGTGCTAAAGAGTGAATTTATAGTATTTTTTTCATTGTTTTGTCTCTTTTGTTTTAATACCAATTGACCTCTTCTCTTTTGATTTTCAGCTTAAAAACTGTTAAAGCAACTTTTTCTTTAAGAAAAGTTTCGTTTACTTGAATAAAGATTGTTCTCGCTTTACATAGTTGCCTTTTTGCCTGTGGTTTAGAAAAGTCACATTGTGTGATGAAATTATGTCTAGAGAATCTAGTTTTAATAAATGCGAGACTCTAAAATATGCTGAGTTCTCATACTTTTATTTAAGGAGAAAATTCATTTAATCAAATTATACTATATACATGTAAAGTTATACATATAAATATACAATTTCATTTATCAAAACGTTAACTTTCATTAAAATTTCTTGAATCTTGTTAATGTAAAAATGTTTTATTCAACATAGCAATTGTATATGACTTTATGTAAATATTCTTGATATCTTATCAAAATTTTAACTAAATTCCAGTGTTGTTTTTCCACTGTAACTGTAGTGTGATCTATTGTAGTTTGAAAACTGAAAAAGAAATCTCAATACCATTACATTTAAACAAATAACTACATTTATTAAATGTCTGAATTTGAAACAATCCTAAACATATTTCATCTAATACAATTTACAGTAACAGTAAGAAATAATATCAAAGCTTATTCATTATTGTTTGTCGTCGTTTAATGGCATCTTCCTTAGAAGATGCCCCCAAAACAGTTATACAATCATCATTAACACACTCAAAAATGTCACAATCGTTTGGATCAGCACTCAAAGTTTTCAATTCGTTACCTCTTGGTATTTCTAAATCATTGGGTTTTTCATTCAATTCAAAAGACATGTTGTGTAAAACACATCCAGCCATTATGATATAGCACATTTTTTTGATATTGTCGGAATCAATAAACTGTAGTCGACGAAAACGAGATTTCATTATACCAAAGGCCCTTTCTACAACACATCGAGCTGATGACTGGGTAAAATTGAATCGCTTTTGCTGTGCAGTCATTCAGTCTGAAATTCGAAAAGGTGTTATCATCCTCACGGCAAGTGGGTATGCAGCATCGCCAATAAAAAAATCATCATCTGACATTATGTCCTAGGGTCTTTTATCGATGTCATATCCAATCGGCGAAATTGGCATATACACGTGCGTCGTGGACACAACCTGGAAATCCTGTGAAACAGTTGATAAATCTTCCCTGGTAATCCACAATAGCTTTAAGAAAGATTAAATAATTGATAATTAAGAAAAAATATTTTCCAAAGCAAATGTCAACTGCACTCATTTTATTGTGGACTTGGGCCCTTTCCTTTTATTGTTATCGATTGATTTATCGACAATTGAAACCGAATCAAAGGCATTAAAAAACTGGCTTTTAGATGAAGTATAATGAGCAAGATTGATGTATCTATTATGATAAAAAGTGTGTACCTTGTAAAATCAAAGATGCAAATTTCTTCCGATTTATGTATTTTTTGCCACTGTCGTGTGACTTCTTTATGGGTATATGTGACCCATCGATTGCCCCAATACATCCGTCCATTTTCTTTTCTTTCAACCCTGATGATAGAAATAAAAAGTTTTTCTGTTTAGGAAAGTTTTGTAATGGATAGTGATACCATTTTCACAGGATTTAAAAAGAAGCCACTACTAAGCTACCAGTGCTCCCACTTATTTTTTTACACAAATTTTAACAAATTGATACCAGTTAACGTATACAATAGCAAGCCCAGTGAAAGTTCGCGAATGTTTCCACACAATTCGACCAACACTTGACTCTGTACAATCAAATGTGTCCGAAATTGACCGATGGGTCTCTGTGGTGGCCATAAACCATAGATAAATCAAGACCTAAAGAATTAAGAAAGATACATTTTGTTCGATACTGTATGATGAAGGTGAAAGCGTGCCACGGGTCACAACTGAGAATTTAAAATATATATGGTGAAGATCAGAGATCTGACCTCAAGGAGAGAAAGTGTTGAAAATACTAAATAAAATAAAGATGAAACATAAAAAGGCACTAATATTTTTATAATTGTACGTTCTTTTCCCATTTTTTTTGAATTTTTCTAAATACATAAATCAAAGCAATCAAACGTCCTGTCAAGAAATGAGAATTTCATGCGAAAAAGAACCAACAAACCAATAGACATAAAGTTTAAAAAGCCAAGCAGAAAAACACAAACACCAAAACCCACTCAAAAACCCAAACCAATGCAATCTGGAGTCCCTGACTTGCGACAGGCGCAGCGGCTTTAAACATGTTTTAAGGACGTCCAACACTCAGCCTCCCCCAGATTCCATAACCCTGAACCGACCCACAGTCTAAACAAACTAACAAACATAGAAAAATAAACAAAAACTCTCACACAAATACAAAGAAACAAAAAAGGGTAAACAACAGACAAGAAGAAGACAAACGACAAGTATCAGTGCCCAGTAATGAGCGGTTGTAGAATTTTATTATTATTATTATTATTATTATTATTATTAGAAAAATGATCGCGTGGTAGTTTTGTGACAAGTCGCTAAACTCATAATTTAGGTGCGTTTAAGGTATTTTGCTCCTGTTTGCAACTTTTTTCGTAGGTTCCCGTGTATAATTGAGAGTATTGAGTGTACTTTTGAATTTTATTTGCTTTTGGCAAAAGAACTCGGGATCTGAAAACCTTTAAAGCTAGTTAGGTGTACCATGACAAAAATAGTATTTTGACATGACACAAACAGTATTTTGACATGTTTAGTCGTAAATTTCAAACCTTTTAAGTTTGATATTTTCTTTTAAATACTCTAAATAACAGTCTAGAATATGAAAACACTGGTGCAAACCTTTTTTTCGTCATGCAAACAGTAAAATGATATATTAGTAATAGCAAGCGACTGCAAACGTGATAGCAAACATTTGATGATAGCAAATTTTGATAACAAAACTTTCCATTTGCCTCTTGGTTTTTAAATTTCATGATCAGAAAGATCATCCAACCTTTATTTTGAAATCATCAATCGTTTGTCGGTATTCAAAACTAATCTTTTCTGGTTCTCAGATGAGTTTTAAATTATAATATGTTCTCAATTTTAGTTGAGCTAGAATCTGATAATGTGTGTATGTGTGTCACAAAAACTTTAGGGCAGCCTGGAGACAGACTTCAAAACTAGTTCAATTTGGCTGAAATTTGATACACTTGTTCCCTGGGTGAATATCTGGAGGGAATTTTTTCATTTCTCAAAAATTTTGATTCTTTTGGCCTAGGGACGAATTTTTCGTCAAAACGAGGCTAAAATTTTGGGGCAGCTTGAAGACTTCAAAAATTGTCTGATTTGGCTAAAAATTGGCACACTTGCTCCTTGGGTGAATATCTGAGGCTGTTTTTTTTCATTTTTCAAAAATTTTAATTTTTTGGGCCTGGGGACGATTTTTTCGCCAAAACGAGGCTAAAACTTTGGGGCAGCCTGGAGACTTCAAAAATGTTCTAATTTGGCTGAAATTTGGCACACTTGTTCATCGGATAAATATTTGGGGGTCGACAATTGGGGCTATGAAAAATTTGAAGCCACTGAAGTTGAGCCCAGTGTGTTGTCGATTATACAATCATGGGCATAAAGGTTTGAGAATAAACACCGATTTTTTCAATGCCATTCAACATTGCCACTGGGGATGAAGCGGGTGAAGCTTATATTCTACTCTTTCCTAACAATTGTTCATGGTTGTAGAATATTAAGTTGCGGCTGGATAATACACCGAAAAAAAGACTGGGGCGGTGGGACAGTGGTGGTAGAAAATGCCTGCGTGGCAAACGGCAGCTACAGTCGAAAAGGTGTATTGTTTTCTATGCCTAAGTAAAGATATATAGCTAAATGTTGTGAAAAATGGAAAAATGCAGACGTCATCAAAACTTATTTCTATCGTTTCTATCAACTTTTAATAACTCTTGATTGAGAGATATTGAACTTTTGCAGAATATCACCCAATATTTATAGACATATATCAAATTGAAAAAAAAAACGAAACCCGAATATTCTCAGGATTTATAAAATCACCCCTAAGGTCAACTTTTTAGCGCAAAATGAGACATTTTGTTATCAAAAAATCCTCTCAACTGTGAAATCAAATTTTGCGAAAATTGCTCATTTTAAACACAGTCATCCCTAGTGAAGAACATGCTTCGATCATTTAATAAAGCCCTGGAGGAGACTCTTGGCCCCATCTAGAACTCCCGCTCGTGGCTTTCACACAAGTGTCGGATTGAAAGTAATATCTATCGCTGAATTTCGAAAAATATAACACCCCTATGTCACAGACCCGGTGAGACCCCTGCCCCGCTGGAAAAATAAGCCCAAAATTCGTCCCGGTGGAGGAAAACTCATTAAATTTCGTCCCCATTGGGAAAAATATAGTATTAGTATCCCCACCGTAAAGTTTTCATCTGAATTTGCCGATTTTTTGGATTGAAAACAATGGAAATGAATATCCCCAGTTATAAAATTTAAAAGGAGTTTTTCTCCCCACTGGGATATTTGTTCATATTAGTTCCTAATTCTATCCCCATTGGCTATGAAACTTCCACCGGGTCAGTGAGACAGGGGTGTAATATAGTACTCGAAGAACGAAAACAAAAAAAACTCTGTTGATATGAGCAAGGCGCTCTTTGCTCTGGATGGGAAATTAAGTATTTTGTCTTGCCAGGATAAGGTTGATGATTATTCTCTACGCTCTAGTCCTTCGGGCCTAAACTCAATGATTTTAATTATTTCAATTTCAACAACAATGTTTTCTAAAAAAACTCCTTCTAGCTCTTGTGATAAGTTTGAGATGAGTTCAGGAGAACATAACTCTTGGACTAGCTGCCATGGTTATCTTCGTTCTTACTTGAGTAGGAGACCGATTTAGTGCCAAAGTGTGTAATCGCGATCCTCACGACATACAATACAAAGCCATTTTAAGTTCTTCTTGGAAGTGATATAAGAGACCAATTCGCATACCCTATGTGTGATTTGCGATATATTTTGGAAAAATAATCCGGAAATCAAATATCTTATACGGTTCCGGACGAAAGTACCGGCATGCGAATTCCTGAGCATGCGCTATAAAAGGGAGAGAGTAGAAGACGTGTCATCTCATTGCAACGCAAAGGTCGTGTACTTAAACTGTATCTGAATGTTTGATATTTCTTTTCCATTTATGTGTTCTTACCACGTACGATGAGGCATGTTGGCAGTGGCTGATCAATCGAAGGGACGAGAAAGTACAATCGAGAGGAGAGATACAGGCACGAGGAGAAGATTCACCGGCAGATTTATTCAGTTTAATTAACGAACCAAGGTTTTTGTCCTGCCAAAAGATCGGTCAGATTGGCGAACAAAGGCTGACCCCTATAGCTCGAGGGAGGCAGGTTTTCGTCCAAGGGAAGGAACTCATTAGTCCAGGGAGTTCCTTAGGTTTATTTATAATTATACAAAGACAAAGAAGGACAAGACACATAGACAACGGATAATAACAAATGAAGGAAATTGAGATATATTGAAAATTAATTTAAAAATAGACTTAATTAGAGACTTATTGATCTAGCAATTTATCGACATTATACAAAGACTACAAAAATCGATCGGAAAGACGAAGCAAGAGTTTGTTTGCGGATATTATATGATTTATCTAACTATTTATCATAACGTAACTTTGTCATAAACTTTAGTCATATTATCTATTTATACTACGTATACGTATCTATTACAGGCCTTGCGTTACAAAATAATCCAAAAGTCTCCAATACAATTGTATTTGTTTATTGTTCGGATCTTGTGTACTGATAAGGAGGAAAAGTTAAGATATCAGTTTATTTGGAATGCATGCAGCCAAATGAAGTATAGTCTCGGGTACCTAATAGCCGCCCCTATCTCCGTTAATTAATTTTTCAAAAGGTTTCCACCCAGGACATTTTTATTCCATTTTTATTTGAGATTTCTTCTAATCCCCTCAGCTTATTCCAACACCCATTAGGTACCCGTCGAATCTCTAACCTTTCTCAGGCAAGAAAAAGTGAGGCTTTATAATATACGCCGTATTTTTAACGACGTTTTGAATCTACCAATTCCTTTGTTTTCGATAGATTTTTTTTCGAAATTTAGCGGTGAATTCTAGTTTCAATTTGTCATTTGTGAAAAACCATGCGGGTCACTCAAACCAACGCAACTTTGGTGGGATTTTGTGAATTCAAATCCTACCAAGAGGATTCTTCAAATAAATGGATGGATTATCCAAAAAGAAGATGAAAAATGGTAATTTCTTAATTACAATCATACACCCTTGTCTCATTCAGGCGCTGAAAATCTTTTAGCCCTGCGTTTGAGGTTGAGGCAGGGAATTGAGAAAGACGTGAAACTATCACTTTAGCAATAAAATGACAAGCTCCGGTCTTTACTTTGACGCTAGCAATATTTATCCTGAATAATCTCCCTTTGATCGACTTGATAGAACTTTTCAATAGAATATTCCTATTTATTGAGCCAGGCTATCATCATTGCTTAGGATAACTTTGAGAAAACATTGTATTGCTCTTAGTGGCTCATTGGGCCGTTTGATTCTAAAAAAGACAATAAAATATTCCATTTTCAATATCATCAAATGTTCTCGGTAAAAAGCTTAATAACATATCTCTCTTCATGTTACGATATGCTGTTTCAAACGAATATTGACGTCACAAGTGCGAAATTTAGGTCCCGGAAAATTTGGAAATCCCTAATAATAAAAGAAGATTAACAAAAAGTAAACTGCGAAAATTAGTTCCGCAAAATAAACTAATTCGTCTTATCATGAAAATAAATTATATGTAAATTAATGAAAAGGATGTGGGTTGGCAAAAGTTTCTCACGTTTGGAAAGTTTTTGAAAGTTATTTAACGTTCGGGAGTAGTCTGCCTAATTAAGGGGAAAATCGAAGCATTTTTAATTTCGTGGTTTTAGGTATCTTCCACAAAATCAAAATACCCAAAACACTAAAGAAATCTTCCGTTTGGGAATTTTGTAAACAAATTTTTAATATCAAAGGACTAATTAGCTACCGTAAAGATCATATTCAGAAATCATATTCGAACCTGTGAGAGCGAATAGCGATTCTATTCAATTTGCATTACCGCAAACAATAAGTAACCATGGCGATTGTCTAAGATCTGGCTATTTTTCCCGATTTCATTAAAGTTAATTTCGCGTTTTTGGAAAGACTACGTAAAAATGTTACCAACGCGCGTAAAAAAGAGTCAGCGATGGATGATCATAAAACAAAAAAGACCTGTCTATTATCTTGATTCCACAATAGCTTAGTAATTGCTGTACTCTTTTGTGCTTAATTGTAGGGGGTGGAATAAGCAGGGGGCGTGTTTACTCCAAAAAAATTAACAAAATGGTTATAATTAAGTGCTATTGAACTGATTTTGCTAAACAAATCCCTAGGGAAATGAAGGTTTTTGGCCAATTTTAGCACTTTGTAGCATAAAGGTCATAAAATGGGGGGAGTTTATAACGTGATATGGGCGTGATTTTTTTTCAAAAAATTGCAAAATGACCCCTTTACAATTAAGTGCAAAAGATCAATACATACACTTGAGAGTCATGTAGAAGATTTCTTTGGAAAGAAACTCATTGCAATTACACTTGGTTGAAGGTTTCTGGGGAATTCATCAACTAGACATTGATATGGTAGTATTTGCTCTTTATCTTTGATTTATTCTATTGTGGTTAGATTAACAAAGGCGCGATAAAATTTCTACACTCAATCGTCAGAGGTCGGGTATTTTCTTTGAAAACTCGCTGCCTCTGATACTCAGGGTACAAATTAGCCCATATAGTCCAATGGCCAAATAGCAATTTTAAAGGCCAGCTTGACATCGAGTACATATTGCATTTCCTATTACTATGGTATATACTGAGTCTAAAAAGCCAAACTTGCCCTCACCAAATTTTGGGGAAAATTTTTTACACGGTTTTTAAGGAATGACATGAAAATTGTCAAAAAATCGTGAAAAAAAATTGAAAAATTGTCTAAACATAGTCAAGTTTATACTCGTTTGAAAGATATTTTTATGTATATTGAAAATGATAATCCTAGGGGTTTCCGTATATATAGATATCTTAGTACAAGGAAAAGTTCATAGACCTTTAGAAATTTTAGTACAGATCCAAGAACCAAAAATCTTCAAAGAAGAGAAGAAACCCTCAATGCCAAATAACTTAGCAACAAGGAACCTCGACTGATGTTGTTATATAATCAGCTCTTAACGTCTTCGAGAAGTGATGTCAAAGATTTTGATTTCATGAAAGATACATTAACAAATCCAAATATTCCCGACTTTGAAGGATATAATACAAAGCAGATGAGAGAAAATGGAGTATCCAAAAAGAATATGACAGCAGTGAAGTACAAACCATTAATCAACAAGACACCATCGGATCCATCCGAAATTCTAACAGCCATGTGTGATGTCAAAAGTGTTCCCAACAAAGAAGGTAACTGTGTTCACCCGGGGGGCAGTCGGATTTTGGACTGACGGTATGTGCAGTGGTTTTTCCCGAAAAATACACCCTTACAGTGCATTTTTCGCCAAATAAATAAAGACGAGGCAAATAAAAAATAAACACGCTGGGTGTGATTCTTCTATACGTATATATTTATGTAATTTTGCAACCCGAGAAGACCTAGTAAAGTCCTTAGATGATCTGTCAAAAAACGGCAAGCTGGCACAACATTGGATAACGAATCTCATTGATCCAGTGTTCCTCATGATGAAATATCGTGCAGAGAAAGAAGGAGAATGTGGATTGCATTTACACTGCTGTCAAACGATGATCCGTTCTTCTTCGCTGCTGGCCATCTGAACTATGCGCGTGATGGAATCGTCTACCTCAGATCAATTCACAGGATGCCAAGCGATCTACTGAAACAGTTTATGAAGGGAGAGAATGTGGTAAGACTCAAGAAGAAGAAGACGGAAGATTCAATGGTATATGGAGTGATATGGCAATCGAATCAACCTACATGAAAGTAGGAAGAGGTAAATGCATTTTTATCTCAAACATCATAAACTACACGAATCTGATTTGGTACTGTTTAGCGAGCTGTTTAGTAAGTATCTCAAATTCTTGTTACCATATTTTCAAATGTTGCTGATTCAGGCTAGGCTATCCACAGACGTCATTTTCTCCATTGTTCTTTATCTTCTTGGAACAAATCAAATGGAATTCGAAGACATCTTCAATTACGAGCTCGCTTCTGTTCCAACTCCCGGGGGGGGGGCAGCTGGGCAAAAGGACCGACGGGTATGTGCGGGTCCTAAGGGTACCTTTTCCAACATGTTTAAAATGCACTGTAAGGGTCGGGAAAACTAGAGCTGCACTGTAAGGGTAGAAATTTCAGAAAATTTCAGAAAATTCTTGAAAAACCTAGATATTTTGACCAAAAATGCTCAGAATTTTGACCATTTTTTGCACGAAAGAGATCGAAAATTTGGGGGAAAATGCACTCTAAGGGTATGATTTTCACTGATTTTTGCTGCACTGTAAGGGTGAAATTTTAAAAGCCAATTTTTGGCCCGCACATACCGTCAGTCCGCAAACCCAGTGCCCCCCCCCCCCGGGTTCCAACTGCACTATTCAAGGAATCTGGAGAACCCAGGTACTTAAATTAGCTTTTAAGCGTAAAATTGAATACCGAAAAATTTTAACGCAGAGATTTATTCCCTATCCTTCTTTCCCCTTCTTGGCACACTGTAACGAACTCTCAATGATATTCAGAACGTCACATCGTGGTAATCAGCCTTTGAGGCTGCGTCAAATCACTTTCAAGAATTGCCTTCATGGGTCAAAAGCCACCTTATCAGGAAAAAAATCTGCAGGAAAGTGACGAAATTTTTCCCCGGCGAAATTTTTCCCCGATTTTTTCATTTTCTTAACCAAAACCTTTACCCAAAATTTCATACGGCAAAAATTCAACACCTTTATTGACTAAAATTTAATTTTAACGTTGAATCACAAGACCAATTTTCGAGCAAGTAAAGAAATCCGTTTCATTTGGAAAGTTTAGTCGGGCCGAAATGACTAAATTGAAAATTTGGTCGAGGAAAAGTTTTTTCCGATAAAATTATCCTGGGAACTGCGGTGTTCTGTCAACAGCAAAATCCGTTAGCTATAAGGGATAATTGACCCAGCGTAGCGAAAAGGGCCTTTTAAATAGAAGTGTCTGTGGTTTGTGGTTTGTGGTTCGGTTCGCCAAAAGATTTTGCGATAACAGCGTCTTGTTTTTTTTTCAATTTCATAACTCTTGATAGACGGTGATATACCTTTTGGTAATTAGTTCTTACAAAGTAAACAAGGGATGGCGCACAGTATGAGCATATTTTTTTATATAAGCATATACTTTATAGGAATCAAATCAATAACTCTTGATAGACGGTGACATACCTTTCGGTAATTAATTCTTACAAAGTAAACAAGGGTTGGCGCACAATACGAGCATTTTAAATAACCTTCAGTGAATTTACTGAATTTATGAATACTGTCATGACCAATTTTGTTAAATTCAACACCGTTCTATAACAGTCTAACTTCCTCGGTGACTAGTTTTCAACCTCATCAAGGCTGGCCTCTTCTTCTGCCTACATATTCATAATTTTAAATTGCTGGGCCTTCACGCCCCACGGGCTTCTTGTTAGAATTTAACGATGTCTGGTCGAATCCAGTACCCGAGAGTATAGCACCAAATTTCTTTTGAACGATATATGATGACTCAATACATTCTGCAACGGCTATAGGCTTTAAATATTCCGAGATTTCTTTGTATTCTCAATATCGTCTATAGGTAGAAATTTCTTAGTTCAAAACTCCTGCGGACGGTTAAAATTGGGGCGTGGAATGCGTTAGCGAAACGGTATTCAATTTTGATTTGCTTTATCTTTCAGTGTAAAATTCACGCCAAATATTTCAAAACTCTTTTGCGAAATTAAATCTAAACAATTTCTCGACTTTTCTCGCTCGCGAAATTTAATCCGATGAAAGTTAACCTGCGCAGCCGTTCATAATTTTCTTACGTGCCTCGGTAAACCTCTGAAGGCACATCTGGAATGAACATCTGAAGAAAATAGTCCTCCCGCGAAAATTTTATAGCAAGAATCTTGTTATGCGCCGGAAAGTAAAAAATGCATACGGCACCCTATTCACAAACACAATCACGCAACTTTGCTGCCATTCATAGTCCTTTTAGACGAATGCAGTCCCCAAGAAAACAAGATTGCATATTCGTCTGTTTGTTTTCACCCATCCCTTCAGAGCTTCAGTGTGGTGGTCAGAAAACAAAAAAAAAGAAACTTATTTTTTACACCAAAACTTTTTGATGGGAAAAGTGGGAAAATTAACAAATTTATGTACCAAGACTTTTTCTCCTGAACAATAACAATCTGATCTCAGGTTTATGAAAGTAGGAAGAGCATTTACTCATCTTTTCCTATACCTTTTGGTCAATTTGACTTAGAATTTTCGCGTTAGATATCCATTAAAGCAAGAGAAAACTATAAAAAACAGTTTAAAACGGACGTAAAATATGGGTGACCGGGAGAGGCATTAAGTTTAAAGCCCGAAGGGCTAGATTTCAATCTCTAACCTTTCTCAGGCAAGAAAAAGTGAAGCCTTAAAAAATGCGCCGCATTTTTGACGACAGATTGAATCTAGCAATTCCTTTGTTTACGATTGATATTTTTTTCGAAATTTAGCGGTAAATTTTAGTTTCAATCTGTCATTTGTGTAAAAACCAGGCTAGCCGCTCAAGGCTGTGCAACTTTGGTAGAATTTGTAGGCTTCAAATCCTTCTAGCCCTTCGTGCTTATACTTCATTGGGGAAAGGGCTTCTAAAAGAATTATTTATATAAATGGGTATATTTTGCCGATGTGATGCTTTTCTTTATCAATGGAGTGCTTAACCAACCGATATCAGAATAAGCGTAATATGATAGTTGAGGCAGTGAAAATTATTGTATCAATACTGACAGTTTCATGCTTTATTCAAACAATCCTCAGGTTGAAAATAAAAATTTTAAAAACTAGACTTCCGTTGCTCTTACAATAAATAACATTGCAGGGTCTTCGTCAAAAATTGACGTCATTTTAGTCTTTTGTGTCGTGGAGTTTTAAAGTAAAGTTCACGTGACGGCATTTTGAAATGAGTTCATTCCTTACATTCAAAAGTTTGTTAGGGTGTGAAATATGGCGATTTCAAGCTTCTCCGCGAGACAAAGCGAGCATTTCAATGACAGACGGTTGAACGGGTATAAATAAGTTCCTACTGTTTAGCTGAAAAAATACGGATTGAGACGAAGAAGAAAAAATGATAAGATATTTTCATTTTAGTAGGCAAATATTCTTCGAATCTATGGAAATAAAAAAAAAGCTAAAAAAATAGTAACTAAAGTTGGTATGATGTAAAAAGTAGATGACAATGACAACGAAAATGTGAATGAATTTGACCCCCAAATTATATGACTTTTGCCACAAAAATTTTGAAAAAATCGCAAGGGAAAATCACTAAAATCACTAAAATTACCCCTACTTTATTAATTATACAATTAAGCACATAAATGTATGCCGCTTGCACAATGAAGCCCTATTAAAAGCTGGTTACGGGTAATAACATTACAAGCTGAAAGCTTTCAAATATTGAAACGACATAAACAGTCGGACAGTCATCAAAAAAGTTTAGCAATATTGCTCATTTAACCTCAAGGCGTACTTCGCCAATTTTGCAATTGCGGGGTTAAAAAATCCGAAATAGATAAAAATCGATTATGCTTTTATATTTCAAAATAATCCTGATCAAAACTAATATCAAAATATCACCTAGTCGACACCTAGCTTTTCTAAAAAAGTCTTTAAAGCATTGCGACTTTTAAGGCATACCTAGCAAGATATACGAGTTCGAAAATCTCATTTTGTGAAAATGACTAGTATATCTATTTGTTTGAGGAAGTTAATAAAAATTTCAGATCTAAAAACATGTGTAAAAAAGGATATTCGAGCGCAAAAAAGTCTTTAGGCCATGCTCTCAGAAATTTTTCCAAACTCTTGGGAAAAAGTCTGATAATTTTTTCAAGAATGTCAGAGAAATTTGATTGTCTTATCATTTTTTCTTATAAAAAATATATAAAAATTTGATCAATTTTTTGACTAGTGTGTTTCTTGATAGCTCCTCAGAGGGTTAAAATCATTTTATTTTGTCAAAAACTAGTTAAAAGCCACTGGGGCACACGCTTAGATTTTGTAAAACGAGCACTACGAGTACATCTGCTTAGGTCGTTGAACATGTAGTAATAGCCAAAAAAAGAAATAGAGAATACTTCAAGTTGGTATTTTAATGGGATAAACTTTCGAGGGGATTAAATTTCGCGGATTTGGGTGTCATCCGTGAAAATCCGAGAAATTTAATCCCAATGGAAATTTGGAAGGTCTCCATCTGCGAAATATTTCTAATCAAAACTCTGTCAAATAAATACTTTTTGAATGGTTACTTGCATCAAAAAAGGGCAAATTAATGTGTATTTCAACAACTAATATGCATGATTTGACAGTATAAAGATACAATATCGTGAAAATATTGCCACTCAATAGTGCCAACCGCGAAATTAAGTCCCCGCAAAATTTTATCCCATTAAAGTAAATTTGGCGAGCTCCTTTTATTCAAAAATTGTATTAAACTAAATTTCGAGAATAAGCCTTTAAGTCTTAACGAAAACTGAAATCCTAAATTTTCGCGGGCTATATTTAGCGAAAAAGGCCAAAGTTAGTTTCATTATAAAGTAAGTAAAAATAATCCGTAGTAAAATAAAACAAATCTTAAAGTAGAAACAACCACTACTACAATCGGTGACATACTATGTGGAACCAAAATTCTAAAACCACAATTGATTTAAAGTGCATAAAATTAGGATCGAAATGTATTATATAGATCGCGTGATCTTAAACCTCAAAAATGATCCAAAAGGGCTTTGAATTTAGCCTAGAAGCCAATTAACTACTACGAAATTCAAAAATTTTATAAAATCAAATTGACGCCCAAAATCGACTTTGTCACCCAGCTTTTATTTTCGAAAACGTTAAAACACCAAACTCGGCTAATATTGCATCACCGATTGAAGATGCTTCATGTTCCTTATTTTATTCTTTGAAACATGTAAAATGACGGAAGGTCAATCACATTAAATAAACTTCGATGAATTAAAAGCTCCGAAAGGGCCAGAGTAAAATCTGGATTGTAGTTTACATCGTTAGATTTTAGAAACAGAAAACTAAAAAAAAAACAATGAAAATTCTAGAAGCCTTCAGGCTTTCGCTTCATCGATTAACATCGTATGTACGTATGTTTTAAAAGCAATTAATAAAATTTAACTTAACAAATATAAAAATATAAATGAAATCCAGAAAAAGAAAATTCTATCAATCATTTTTCGTCCAATTTCAGAGCTGATTACTCCGTATCTGAAGTTTCAGAGGCAGACAATTCAGAATACGACGATTCAGATGACGACGATTCAGATGACGACGATTCAGAAGACGACAATTGACTGTAAAAGAAAACATGCTTCTTATAATAGTGATTAACGGAATAGTACAGTCAGTACTAACATCACGGACATTCTGACGTTTAGTAATGTGGTACTAAACCAAAAAATCTAAAATCCTTTTGGTATCAAGGGTAGTAAAATACGAAAATCGCAGTATACAGAGGAAAATCGGAGAAAAATCAATTAATTTGTTTCTGGGCACAGTGAAATTCCTGTGAAACGTTTGTCTAATTCAAAGAATAGTACTATTCTGAGGTATAAAGTACAAATTTTGCACAAAATGAAAATTACGCCTCGAAAATGGACATAGTTAGAAAGAGTTAGTTGGTCCAGAAAAAGCCAAAAATTGTCAAAATATTCCATACATGTGTACTAAAATTCCTTTTTCAAAATATTGGTGGGGATGTCAAAACTCAACAAATTGCATAAAACGACAATTTTCCTTGGTCAGTGATTATCACCCTTACAAATTCATTCCTCGTTGTTTATCACGGGAAATAACTACATGTGGTTTTAAAGAAAGACAAGGTACGCATGAGTGTTACAATGCAGGAGGAACAGACTGTGTAGTGTGGGGAAACCAATAAAAGAATTTACAAATAAAGCACTTACGTTTGATTTTTTTCATATTGAATTCTTGTCCGTAACTGAACAAATGTGTATCTTTTCAGTAGCGCTTCGCCTGCTAAAGCATATTTAACATTTTCCTCTGTAATCCTCTGTCCTCCTTTCTTTTTCATCATAGCTCTGCATTTCATCTGGATGATATCAACTTCTTCTTGTGAGAATAGCGAGGTGCGTCTTATTGGCTTCCGTTTGTTGTTGTTTGACGGCTTCTGTTTGTTGTTGTTTGACGGCTTCCTCTCGTCATTTTTCACACTTTTATCCTTACCACGTCTGACTATTGATTTGACTTTATTGTAAACCTGAAATCAATTTTGTAAATTTTATCTACCTGATGGTCAAATGGCTCATTTTATATGAAGACGTAGTAGGGCTTAACAACTTTGTTAAGCTGGATGATTTCCAAAGGAGTTTTACAGTTCATAAACTACAGTTTTACAGAGACTTTCCAAAGAGCCCAGGTAAATTTTTACTGAAGTTTCAATTGTGATTGTTCTTATTATTTTAGGAGGAGAAACCTTTACGATAATAGACGATATCGGATTTAGATAAATGCAATGCATTCTGGTTTCTAGGGACTCTCAAACGAATTATAATCTATTATGATTGATCTATTATAATTCCTTTGAGAGTCCCTAGAAACCAGAATGCATTGCATTTATCTAAATCCGATATCGTCTATTGAATTTGATTAACTTTCGCGAGATTAAATTTCACATTTTTGGTGGAGAAACGTGTCCAAAGTCTTCATTTGAGGCAATAATGGGCTATTTTTCAGCTGTTTTCAGGCTTATTCGCGAAATTAAATCTATGCAAATTTTTTCAAACCTCTGATTCGTGAAATCAAATCCAGAAAACTTCGCGATTTTTTCGCTTGCGAAATTTAGTCCGATTAAAGTATTTGCGACTTGTGAAACTCGCAAAAACCATTTCAACACAATCTTTTGAGAAAGGTTATTCCAGTGAAAACATGCCTCAAATTCTTCTTTTAGTCATAAAATTTTTCTTAAATGGATAATATTGTTATCTTTGAGCATGGTGTTACATAAATCTTATTTTGGTGCTATTTTAAACAGACAAACAAACAGATATACCTGCTTATCAGAGGCCTTGAATCTGATGGGTGAATTTCTTATATCATCCATTGTTGTGTTTTGAGAGGGCTAAAGGTTTGAACGATCTGCTCTGTTTCTAAGTGTGTCCATGTCTTTGTAGGTGTTTTATCAACCTCAGTTCCTTCTGCACATTTATTCAATACATTGGTTTTCTTTGTGGGCGTTGTCTTTGTATAGAATGCTTCAGTGATGGCACTGCTTCCAACGGCGCTACTTTCCTGCATTCTACGAACGAAGTAGTGATTTTCTGCCGTTGTAATACTGTGTGCCATGCAGTCAGCGGCTTCTTTCAATCTGTTGTCGCCTTTTTTCTCAGTTCGGTGGCTGCGGATTTTCGAATTTTGTTTTGAACATATCCGTGAAGGTGAATCTTCATCGAAAATTCCAGCTTTCATCCAAAGGTTGTGGAGTCGATCACTTATTTCTCCTGATTTCTGCTCCTTACCTGCCCAAGATAGAAACACTGTCTCTCCTTGAATGGGAAGCTGCGGCCGTGCTATATCAACAAAGGTCTTCAGAAGTGTGTAGGTTTCAGGACTTAAAGTTACGTTTGCCGGGCCGTACTTCCGTCGCGTTTTATGTTTAGCAACAGTGAATGTGTACCTGAAAAAACGTCATGTCAAGAAAATGATTAACACGAGGGCAAGGAATTTGTTTTAAAAAAGCGTATTGGATTATGATTAACTCCGCTCACGCGTGTTTTATAAGTTAATCAAAAACTTTTAAAGCTACAAAAGTGTATTTGTGGTAGATGTGTCTCTTCTTTTTTTCTCCCGAAGAACCAAAGAGTCAAAAACAGGCTCTTCCAGGGAAAAATCCTCAACCTTTGTCTTATCCAGTAAATTGTTACAAAATATATTTACCTTCCATCTTTCATTACTTTTGCTTTCTCAAATTCTTGAACGGTCATGTTGGCCGTCACACCAGATCGACATGCGTTGCTGAAATGGATGCGAGTGAACAAATGATCGCGTACAGCACAAAATTCCCTTTGGGACAGCTTTGCATTATTTTGGCGCAATCGTTTGAAAATATCCATTGCTTGTTTAGCTAACTCACCTGAAAACAAAATAATGAACGTACCTTAAGGTAATTTCGGAAAAAAATTCATTTGCTGGATGGTATAAAACATTTTAAAACCAGTTGTGTCCAATCTGGCAAAAATTACTTCATTGCTCCCTGTCTCTTTTGTCAAGAAAATTATTTTGAAAAACTTCAGTTATTTTGTCATCTCTTTTCAAATTGAATCATAGAATTGTCAAAATAATAAAATAAGGCAGTTAGGAAAATATTCTTATGAACTCTTACTATCTTCATAAGCAGTCACTTGCTCATCAGTAACCAGATAATCAGTGTCGTCCGAGTTCTTTGCTAAAATCTGTTCCTTTTCTTCACCCGAATAAGCTTTCTCCATAATACGGCCCTCATTTTTAAGTTGAGAACATCCATTGCTTCTACATTGTCAATGCTGATCTTTTCGATAATGACGTAAGTGTAAAATATGATTAGCGACATGAGGTATTTACGTATTGTTGCTGCACGGAGTTCTTTATCAGCCGGCCCTTTTAACCTCATTTTTTGAGTGTTGGCCAAATATTCGTCTCTGATTGCAGATACTTCAAAGAGCCGGCTAATATTGTACTCGGCGTTGATGCATGTTACAATACGAGCGACGTCTTCTGAGATTTGTTTTGCTGTCAACGGCTCTTTTCTGCCACCATCTGGACCGCAAAGAAAGGTGTAAAAATTCTTTTGGAGCTCTGCTGTCCACCTTCTGCCATCTGAAATAAAAGAAGTCAAAATAACAAAATTGATATGAGGGACTAATTTTCACAGAACCCTCGCAGGAACTGATTTTCTTCGAAATTTATTTTTGCCGAGAAATTTCAAGTATTCTTTACAAGATCTTAAATAAATGCTAAACTTTAACGGTACTTGATGCCTTTAAAAATAGCAACAAAAAACATAAGCAAACAAGAATTGATGTTTTAGCTTCAGGGACACGGAAAAAAATCTTCTCGTGATTGCAAAAAAAAAAACTGTTTGGTTTCAATGGCGTGAAAATTGTTCATTGTGTCCCCACATCAAATATCGCTATTTTACAACATTTTCCGCTAAATGTTTTGTTGTAGCAACAAAATAAAATATCAAATCGATGTGATTGTTTTTTGTTGGAGCAACAAAATCTTCATGTTGTAAATGAGAATTATATAAAAAACCCTCGTGTCCCCACACCTTGAGAAGTTTTTTGTAACATTTTTTATCTTAACCAATCAAATTCGTTGTACAAGAAGTTTTTGTTGCAACCGCGAGAAGATTTATTTCCGTGTCCCAAGCTTTAGTTTTACCAAGGGATTTTTGAAAACAATTTTCAGAACTAACTTGTTGCTGACTTTGAAGAGCTTTGTTGTAAATCTTAAAAAAAAAATATAAGAATGATTTCGGTTTTATATCGAGCCACGAGACACTATTATTTCAATCCTCCATTCATCAAATTTTCGAAAAAAAATATTCTTCGTCTATTATAATCAAAAGAGAACTATCATTTGACTTAGGGTAGGGTAGTTAGAGAAGCTGTTTTTCTCTTCATTTACAATTCTCCCTGGTACCACCTGATTATTGTACCCAGAATAACTTGGAAAAAAATCAATAAAGAATCTCAGGATTCAAAAGAAATCACCCCAAACTTGTTTTTTAGGGCAAAATTGGTTGAAAAATCCACTCAACCATGAAAATAAATTCCAGTTAAAATTTGTTCCCTTAAGACAATTTACTTGAGATTATAGCCTAAAGGATTGCAATAAATATCAAAACGATTTTAATCTCAATTTAGACAATAATACAGTAGTGGTTAACCACGTAAAAGATGTACCTTGTCCTTTGGTGCTTCAGTAGTTCCCAACGTACCAAGCGGGGCTTCTAAAAATCGATTATTAATTAGATTATTGCGCGCTGTATTTCTTGTTATATGTTATATGTTTATTATTTAGGAGGAAAAAAACAAATACCGATTATTAAATCTAGAAAAGATATTCATCATTATCAATTAAAACAAAACTTTACCGTTGTTATGGACACTTGAATTTTGGGCTGATCTTGTACTTTGGTTACCTGAAGCATATAGAAAAGAGAGAAAAATAGATCAGTGGTCCAAACAAAGAACCATATCTATATATTAATAGCCGTAGTCTGTATGTCTGTTTGTTTTTTGTGTGTCACTTTCGTTTTCGCAAGCAATATATTTTTTTGTTCTTGATAAGTTTGTTTTGATTGACAGATCGGATAGAGCCTGGTTTAGACTTTATTCGTCCTTTGTTTTGAAATTTAAAGCCCATCTACATTTAGTAATTTTAATTTCCGAATTCTTTTCAAAACAAAACAAGATCCTTTTATAGAAAAGAACATTTCAAATGTAAAATCAAAACATAAAAATCAAAACATAAAAATCAAAAAGTTTGTCAACAACAACAACCTTCAAAGGGCGATATAAACAGGCAGGGATAACTTCAAATTAGCCTATCATCTCGGAATATCAGCTAATTAGCCTAGAATAAGCAAATTAGCCTATTTCATACAGGCTAATTAGCCCATAATGAAGAAAAATTAGATTTTGAGCCAAATACTATAGGCACGTCCCCGTACCCAACTTTGCCTAAGTGACCCCCCCTCGGGCGGGGACACTACACA
>NW_027103851.1:321621-329369 GCF_902728285.1 Clytia hemisphaerica | reverse complement strand
CGAATTCAATCGATGGCTAATCGATAATAATCGAATTTAATTGATGAAAATTGATACCAATCGATAATAAAATTTTACATTCCTATCGATTGGCCATCGATTAGTAATTGATTGATCATTGATTACAAACGACTTTTATCGATTGACATCGATTAAATCAACAATCGATGTTATCGATTGGGTACGCCTCGGCATAATGGTTTCAAAGGAACGAGACAAGTGCTCAACGTTAGAAATCTCTAGCTATGCACTTTATGGATGGCGTTCCAATAAAAAGATCTGGTTGAATGCGGCCTTCTAGTACTTACTATGTTTGCTATATATCGTCTAGGCAAAAAAACGGTAAAAAAATGCAAACACATCTTTTTTATGAGTGTAGAGTCCCCTGCCCAGTTGGCGACCGGTCCAGTTGGCGACCAAACGTCTTTGAACCCAGAAAAGTCATACAAAAACAAACATCTGGAGAATTTCTTTTGGTAGTAATCTGCCTTGACCTATTTCCCGTACTGTGTAAAAAAAGTTCTAGAAAAGAACGAGTAGAATCCGAAAGATCCAACTTTGCACGGAAGCACATGAAAAACCCGGATTTTTTGAAAAAAATAAAAAATTGCTACCTGTGGACAAAAAAGCTTCGTAAGAAAAAACGCTTCAACTCCCACTCCAAAAAATACTTGTCCAAAACGATGAATATATTAGAAAGCATTTCTGTAAAAATCAGCTCGATACAGTTTCCTTCCTTTGAAATATTGATAAAAAAGTTGATGCAATCAGCTTCGAAATTTGACGTCCAGTCTGCAACCGACCAAACTCAAAAAATGAAAAAGAAGACTCTACATTGTGATTAAAACATTCCAGACGTGAAGAGAAAAAACAGACATAAAAAATTCCCGCGTTTTTATCAAATGAAGACTCTCCATAGACCGCCACTTTCAAAACAAAACAAAAACAAACTTTAGAAAAAAATGGCGACTTGAAGAAAAATTCTGAAAAAACATGCCGAAGGGAAATGTAAGTGAGCTATTTTAAAACAAAAGAAGGAGTGTAAATAAATGTAATACGGGAAAGCTTATGAGTTTTTTTATCATCCTGATCAATTAATACGACCTTACCTGCAAGTAGAGCACTGATTTTTTCTTTCTCGTGATCGGTCGCAGACTGGTCCGTCGGTCGGGAACTGGGCACTAGTACCGCTTGCTTCGAAAGTTTTTTATTCTAAGAAGATCGCCTCAAATAAAAAATCAAAACAAACACGAAGAGCATAAAAGTTGTCTAACTGTTGGTTAGGAATCGAAAAGGATTTTCAAAAAAGTACCGTAGGATCGTCTAATCTCGACATACGTCTTGCAATCTCGACATACGTCTTGCAATCTCGACATACGTCTTGCAATCTCGACATAGCTGTAGGCTGGTCTTCGAAATAAAAAATCAAACATAAACAAATACATACCAAAGTTATCAATCAATCACTAAAATGTACTCTCTCTCCATCACGTCACAGATTGTTAATATAATATGAGAAATGTGAAGTGTTATTACTTATATTTGAAAAGAAAACTTTAACGATGTAGTAATCGCTAAAAACTAATTAGCATGCTTTCAACGAAGATGTCCAAATCACAACAACACAACATTTTGCATGCGAGGAATTTTTTAGTAGACATTTAACCGTGAACCGAAAATAATAAAAAGAACCCGGTTTCCTTTTGAATTTAATGTGAACGCCATACTGGCCATCACGGCGTGCGGCCTGTTAGCGCCTAGAGCGTGTGTTTTTATATATAAGGAAGGGGAAACCAGGCTAAGCGCGCGAATTATTTTTATCACGTGACTTGAAGCGTAATAAAGTTGTAAAATTTTAATGATGGACACAAGAAAGTTACGAGGAAGTTTGCATGCGTTTCGTGTGTTGTGTAATTAACTGCTTATAATTTGGCTATTTTTTTAATTGAAAGGATTGTAATGTTTACTGAACTTCTAGTTTGATGGATGAACTTGTTCGATAAGAATGATACCAAGAATTTCATTCAAGGTTTGTTTTGATTATTTTACAGATCCGGTGTCGAGATTGCAAGACGTATGTCGAGATTAGACCATCCTACGGTAAAAAGTAAGTGAAAAATTTTAATCAAAAAATTTCGGCCGCCAACTATGGCGCGCCAAAGCGGAAATAAATACTATCTCTTTAAAACAATACTATCTTCGTTTAAAACATACTATCTTTTTAAAAAAATACTATTTTCGATTAAAACATACTATTTTCGTTCAAAAAAATACTATTTTCGTTGAAAAAATACTATTTCCGTTTGAAAAAATACTATTCTCGTTTAAAACATACTATCTTTTAAAAAAAATACTATTTTCGATTAAAACATACTATTTTCGTTCAAAAAATACTATTTTCGTTGGAAAAATACTATTTCCGTTTGAAAAAATACTATCTTCGTTTAAAAACATACTATCTTTTGTAATGATACTATCTTTTTTTAAACAATACTATCTATTTTAAAACGATACTATCTTTTTTAAAACATACTATCTTTTCGAAAACAGTCTGGAAACGAGGTTGGCACGTCTTGCCTCGCTCATTTTAAAGTTTGCATGCATGACCCGCGCATGGTGGTTCTCCAGAGTTCGGAGAGTCCTCTAAGATGTCCTGAATGATGTTGTCAAGTTCATAGTCGTTAATTACATCATATGTTAAAATTTCTTGAGTAAATTCCTTTCTTCGCGTTCTAAGTGTCCTATCCGAGACTCCAATAAGATCAGCAATTTCCTTCGATTTGAACCCTATTGTTTTTAGTGCAAGGACTTGGTCTTCGTTGATATCTTTCAATGGTCTGCCACGAGTAGCCATTTTACTGCCAGTCAGGTCAGATCTTGTAGGGAGCCGGAAGCCATCTTGTTATGTTGGTCCTGCATGTGGGCGGACGAGGCCATATAAAATAAACACGAAAAACCAACGCCCATTACACGCCCTCAAAATGAAAATTACAACAATTTGAATAATCGAGGCAACCTCTATTCGAAAAAAGATAAAATTCTTTAAAAGATAGTATTTTTTAAAAGTTATATTTTTAAACGAAGATAGTATGTTTACAAAAAGATAGTATGTTTTAAAAAGTAGTATAGATAGAAAAGATTAGTAAGATACTATAGTTTTAAACGAAGATAGTATTTTAAGAGTATTTTTAAACGAAGATAGTATGTTTACACCAAGATAGATGTTTTAGTTAAAAAGATAGTATTTATTTCCGCTTTGGCGCGCCATAGCCAACTGGGCAGGGTACTCTAGTCGGTTATGATTTTTTTTGATTGCAGCCGCGTACAGGAACTCGCCAAATGTTCCTAACTGAACAGCTATTTAAATTGTACAAACTACAAACCATACACTATATTAAGAAAAAATCACAAGAAAAGAGTGTGTGTTGTTTTTCGCGAGCTCCCACCCTAACCCCTACCGTGATATTGGGTAACTTGCATCAGTCAGTCTGGGAAATCCTCTCAATTGCATGCTTATGTTCCAAGGGTGTAAGCACGTAATTGCACGGTTATAATTTACGCCCGCTCCCGCCCCGGTTGAAATTGCTTAGGGATTTCAAGGGGTTCAGAATTCTCTAATTCGGGCGAAGGCATGGTTTAACGGGCAATCCATTTTTAAGGAATCTTCTTCTACGATAAACAGTGTAGCTGGAACCTCAATATTCCAGGATTAGAAAAAGCTATACCTGTTATCTTTTTTCTTTAAAGAATCAACAAGCCATCAACATCGATAAATTACATACATTCCTTCAGAAACTTTTAAAATTATCTGCCATTATGACTTTCTTGAAGCCGTTCCGAAATTAACCAATCGGGTTAGGTATCAGAATTCCTATGGGAGTTCTTTTCAGAGATTTGTAAAATAGCTAAGTCGGCAAAAAAACTTTTCCCGGGGGTTTGAGCAATAAACAGAACTTTATTATTCGTTTTTTATTTAACCGTATATTCAAATTTGCGCTCAAAAATACTTTCATAAATAAGTTAATAATATTCAAATATACTATTTTTATCTCTCAGAAAATAAACACTTACAGAACGACATAGTTTATCATTTGAACTACCCCGTGTTTGGACCATCCTATTGTGGACGCAAAATAGGGCGGAAACTAAGTAGCACCCTCAATGCAAGATTGCCGCCTCATCTTTATTCGCCCGCACGAAAACGAGCTACTCATTTTTTTCTCGCGCGATCAAGGGGAAAAGGAAAGTGATCGATATTCTTTGAAGAAAAAACGTCAGAAACAAACCCAAAGACCAAAAGATGTATTTTGTTGTTGAGAATCGATCCTGTGAAGATAAAAAAATTTCTGCTATACGTTTTTTTCGAAACGCTGAAAAACTCTAATTTCGATCTTCCTTAAGGTAAAGAGGTTGCGAGATTTGGGCTAGCGAGATTCATAGGTGCCAACTCTCACGCATTGGACGTGAGACTCACGCATTCCAACACTGTCTCACGCAATTTTTCAAAAGTTTGATTTCTCACGCATTTTTGATATTTGAAAGAAATTTCCCCGATTCTCCGATTTTCGGATTTTCGGAATAAATTTCCCCGATTTTCCGATTTTTGAAAAAAACAATTTCCCCGATTTTCCGATTTTCGGAATAAATTTCCTCGATTTTCCGATTTTTGGAAAAAAAAATTCCCCGATTTTCCGATTTTCGGAATAAATTTCCCCGATTTTCCGATTTTTTGGAAAAAATTTTCCGTTTTCCGAAGTCGGAAAATCGGAAAAATCGGGCTAAAATCTCGGATTTTCCTTCGAAATTTTTATCTCACGCCAAATGAACATCTTAAGTTGGCAGGTCTGGAGATTTGGGCTAGCGAGGCAAAAATCGCTGAAAAACTGGTAAAATCGTAATCCTCAAAAATCGAAGTTCCAGTTCCAGCCTCACTGATAAATTTTGAGTAAAACTGCCCTAGGCTTTTGAAATTCAACAGAGCTTTCGGTTCGGAAGGAATTATGTGTCAAAAATATAGGAAATTTTAAAGCGTGCAATTACACGCTTACCGCAAAAGCCGTCACCCGTCAATCTTGCTTAACGCTTACCGCCCGTTTCAGAACAATTTCGATAAGCGTGTAATTACACGCTTAAAAATTCTGCCATTTTGATAACCGTGCAATTGCGCGCTTACGGCCTCGGAACATAAGCGTGCAATTGAGAGGATTTCCCAGACTGTCAGTGGAGGCTAACATGCATAGGCCTCAAATGAAAGACCTAGTTAAACCCAAATCCTAGCCAAATTGATACATCACCACACCCAAACCACACCCAAACCACACTCCCATCCAACCCTACTAGGTCGCCTGTAGGTCCTGACACTATTGCCGAATGCCAGATTCGAAAAATATATTTATGTCTTTAGCACTACCGTGAAAAAGGGTAACTTGCATCAGTGGAGGCTAACATGCATAGCCCTCAAATGAATGACCTGGCTGGTCATTAAAATACAACTACGCAGCTCCGCTCACAGCTCTACTCTACCATTTTTGTTTTGATTTATTTTTGTATTTTAATGACCAACTGGGTCTTTCATTTGAGGGCTATGCATGTTTATGGCGCGCGGAAGCGCCATTAAACACGATCTTTTTAAAACAACACCATCTCGTTTAAAACGATACTATCTTTAGTTTAAAACGATAGCATCTCGTTTAAAACAATAGCATCTTTTTAAAACGATACTATCTTTTTAAAACAATACTATCTTCGTTTAAAAACATACTATCTTTTTAAAACAATACTATCTTTTTTTAAAAACAATACTTTTCGTTTAAAAAACTTACTAGCTAAAACAGACACTCTCATTTAAAAAAAGAAACTATCATATTTGAACCGATACTTACATCCAAAATCGAAATCGAAACTTTTCTTCTTTCTTCAATAGGGCCGAGTTACGGTTGTCGAGTTATAGATCGATTAATTTGGCTGATTATAAAAAATTCCGAGTTATAATAATATAAATCTTTCTTGTCTCGCTTATCGAATTTCCAACTGTGCGCATGCGCATTACATAAAATGGCCGATCACCACGCTCTCTCAGCGGCTTTCCGCACCCGGGGGGGGGTATTTAGGCAAATGGAGGGTACGGTATGTGCCGCCCTTAAGGTAGCTTTTTTGGGATTCCAAAGTCCGCTAAGGGTCGGAAAAATCAGAAAAATAAATTTCAGTCCCACTAAGGGTCGGAAAAATAGGAAAATTTCAACTTTCTACCCCTGAAGAATCGAAATTTGGTCAAATTGTCGTGCTAAGGTCGTTGATCCAATCCTTTTTTAAACCAGCAACTTGTTCCTCGTTAATGATTTTGGTTGGCCTTCCCCTCCTCCTTAACACCATGTTTATTTGAAACGCTGCTATATTGCGTTCAATGTGTGTGTCACTCTACCCCAAGTTGCCCACTCTCCACCGTAGCCCCTATGATTTGGGTAAAAGAGACAAAACCTTACTCGACATTTAAAAAATATATATTTTCACTCGTTGAACTGTTAACTCGGCTTTTCATTCAAACCGTAAGTTTCTTTTTTTTTAAATGAAATTTAAAATTTATTTTCGAGTTAGGTAACTCTAAAAAACAAAATTTAAAAAAATATTTCGAGTTACAAAACAACAGTAAAAAACTTTTTCGAGTTAAGAAGTTCCCTTATTTGAGACTTATGACGTCACGTTGGGTTTTTTGTAACGCGGGTTTTTGTAACTCGAGTTTTTTTTGTACTTTTGGGTTTCGGGTTTCCGGGCCTCGTGTTTTTTTAAACGAAGATTTCTTTTTAAAACAAGTATTCTTTTAAAAGATCTTCTTTTTTTAAACCCTCTAACTCTTAGTAGTTTTAAAAGATATTGTTTTTAAACCTCCTTTATTTTTCCCGCTCTAATTTCCCAGCTGTGCAAGTTCCCCCCTTTTTCCCCACTTCTTTCTTCTTCTTTTCTTTCTTATCCTCCTCCCCCTCCCTATAGCTACTTATACAGCTTTTTCAGATGGAAACATAAAAATTGCAAACAAAAAAATCAGCAATAGAATACAAAATTTGTCCATATTTACCACGTGTGTAAAAAATGCCCAAATAGCTGTTTGACCGACGCTCAATCGAACGGAATCGACGATCGAACCAGTCGACCAAATCGAATGCATCGCCGATGAAATTCGATTGTCGAACGCAATCGAATCTCAATCGAATATTACCGCATTTTAGATTCGATGATATTCGATTGCGTTCGTTGATGTTCGTTGCGTTCAATCGTCGATTCATGCCCCCAGATTGTCATCGCATCTTTCTACGGTAATCGAAAGAATTTCATTCGGCTTGTATGTTTGGAGCTTGGATGTTGGGAAGCTGCAAGGGCATCAACTTTTGTTTTCCTCTAGTTATTCTAGTTGAAAATGGTGCCTTAATAAAACGAACGATATTCGCGAACGATCGACATTTTTATTTCGAATCACGAATCGCCCGTCGAAATCACAAACAAAAACATAGAAATAAAACAAAAACAAAAATGTACAAAGATGGCTTGTGGTTCTTCGGCAGTTTGATTTATTTCTTGACAAATTCGACAAATTGATTACCTCCGTCCTTCTTATCATCAGAATTCATTGGTTTTTGCAAGGTAAGTTGTTCACTAAAAGAGCACTCCTCCACCCGCGCGACTTGCAAAACCTCTCATTGATTACCTTATTTTTTGATACTGATACTTGCTGTAAAAGTAAGGGATGATCCTTT